>NC_138771.1:489476327-490048827 GCF_965119305.1 Pelophylax lessonae
CTCTCTCACTCTTTCTCTTCTCTCTCTCTCTCACTCTTTCTCTTCTCTCTGTCTCTCTCTCTCTCACTCTTTCTCTTCTCTCTCTCTCTCCCTCTCTCTTTTCTCTCTCTCACTCTTTCTCTTCTCTCTCTCTCCCGCTCTCTCTCTCTCCCTCTCGCTCTCTCTCTCACTTTTTCTCTTCTCTCTCTGACACTTTTTATATTCTCTCTCTCTCTCTTCTCTCTCACTCTCTCTCTCTTCTCTCTCACTCTCTCTTCTCTCTCTCTTTCTCTTCGCTCTCTCTCTCTCATTCACATTTGCTCCTCTCTCTCTCACTCGTTCTCTTCTCTCCCTCTCTCTTTCTCTTTATTCTCTTCTCTCTCCCTCTCTCTTTCTCTTTACTCTCTCTCTCTCCCTCTCCCTCTCGCTCTCTCACTTTTTCTCTTCTCTCTCTCACACTTTTTCTCTTCTCTCTCACACTTTTTCTCCTCTCTCTCTCTCTCTCTCTCTCTCTCTCTCTCTCTCTCTCCTTTTGCACTTACTATCCTCTCCAATTCAAATACTTTCTTTCTCTAATTCTCATTTTGAAGCATCCCCCTTTATTGCTACTTTTACTATTCATTTTCCAGCGTTTGTTTAGTTGAGTCATTCTCTCACTTTCTAATTCCTGGGATTGTCTATTTTCATTAGAACCCTCTGCATGTCTGCAATGTCAGTGCCATCTTTCCTGCCAATTCCTGATCCTTTACCAGTCCAGATTCCACTACTGTGTACAGAAGAGGCACCCACCCCATTATTATACCTCTGACATGCCCTCCTCTGTCCTTTGGCTAATGTATATTTGAGCGGAATAATGCATAGGGAAATCACTTTAAATCACATTGTGCCCGCAGTGGCGCATGTACATATATGCTAAGTGATTTTTACAGTATTTGAGTTAAAGGGTCACGAGGCTAATAATATTGACATTTAATGTTTCGTGCCGACACTGAATCTCCTGATTCATGTTGGTTGCGATGTCGGCAAGTGTCTCTCCTGTGAAGTGCGCAGGATTAATTGCGTGGGTTGGAGCAAGATTCCTAATCTGGATGTCACTCACAGTGGCTCCGGCCGTCGCTGGGAGACGACGGTGGGATTGAGTAGAAAGGTCGTAAGGTTCTCGCTATCCAAGCGAAATTACACATTTTAGCTTATGGTGGCCTAATGTATGCCCGGTGACCGCAGCTCCTCCAATTAACTCTTTTAACAAGAGAAGTGCACGTATTATCCTGGAGTGGGACTTTTAAGGCAGCCCCCCCTAATTGCCATTCGCTCTGTGCACCACTATTACAATACACTGAAGTGCGCCGGGAGCCCACCACTGCTGCATTATAGAATTCGAGTCCATTAAGCCATATTGCCAGTCACAATTGTCCAGAGAGAAATTGCTATAATAAAACGTTTATTGTTTGCAGAGTGCACATTCTGCAGCTATGATGTATTCCCCGTAATGGCTTATGGATTATATAAAGCCCTCTAAATTGTACCGTATATCAGAAGGAGGAGGAGCTCCGCTAGGCCGTTCGCTGGTTGCATAGAGACGCCGCAATAATAGGGCACTCTCCCTTTTCACCGCGGACTGTATCACCATTAACCTATTGAGGAATAATTCATCCTTGTCGTCTTAAGTACTCTAAAGAAGTTTGAAAAGCCGGGCGCGTTTAGGGTGATTTTTGTGCCCGCTGTCTGTGGTTATCAATCCAACGTTTAGGTACAATGTGAGCACAAATTGTTATATTACAGATTCTGTAATGGGAATGAAGTGCCTTCACCTAGCAATGGGTATTTGCATGAAAAAAAAAAAAAAAAATGGTGATACACATTACAACCTGATTGTACAATCTCTGAACATCTCCTTTTACCAAAAATATATACCAGAAGGGTCTGCTCAAAATATCCATTGATTTTGTACCTAGATAGATAATACATAGCAGCTGGTAGATCATAAAGAGATTATAGTGTCAAATTGTATCATATACAGTAGGGTCAGGCAAAAGATACATGAAAAGATTTTCACAAATTATAATAATGTGTGCAAGTTTTTTTTTTTTCATGTGTCAAAGGAAGGTGAGAAAATGGAATTGGCCTAGGAACAAACGTTTCAAAATTACTGTTTGTTTCATCTCTCAAACTGGTTTCCGAATTGGGGGGAGGATTGTCTTATATCACTTGAGCAATCTCGGAGTTGTAATGAGAAATGCCGCTGTGTTTATGTTCCTTTAGAAGTATATGAGCCTTAAACAGGCCATAGAGGGATCTAAATGCATCCACTCCAGCAAGAACCAACCAAAATTTGATCTGTCTTTGGGCAGGCTGGTTGTACTGAAGTTGATCCATCGATCAACCATCCAATCGGGTTTTTTTCAGCCAATCACTGCCGGCGGCTATAGCTGCTGGGAGTGATCATTGTATTCTGATGGTGGGGAAGGCTAACCCATCCCCACCCCCCGCCAGCAGAACACAATAAAGTTGTGGAGGGATTCTTCCTTTAACATTGACTGTTTTGATGGGGGAATCAAGCAATTTTCTTTCTTTCAACCTGTGCTTGAAGGAAAGAAAATTGCATTATGTATGGCTTGCCTAAGAGAATCTCACTCAAAATACAAATATTGTTGCAGGGGATGGCTGAAATGTGACTTGTATGTTAGTACAGACTTCTGGGCAAAGCAGAAAGCCAATAACACACACAGGAAACATGGATGCTGTGGCAGGTGAAGGCACCAACACTTTAGTAAATGCTTCCAGGTTGCTATAGAGCAGTGATGGCTAACCTTGGCACAGATGTTTTGGAACTACACTTCCCATGATGCTCATGCACTCTGCAGTGTAGGTGCAGGTGCTGCTATAGTGCAAGGAAGCAACATTTGAGTTTTTGTCTTTTAAAAAAAATGATGGCACCTGCAGATGGAAATGGAAAGATCATTTTTAATAGATACATTTTTTTATTGCAAAGTGAAATTACCTTTCAGGGTTTACTTTATGGGGGTAATTTTTTTTTTTTTTTTTTTAATATGTTTTTTATTGAGTTTTATACAGATTATACAAGCATGAAAAAAAAAGAAAAGAAAAAGGGGGGTCTCCCCAGATTATATACAGTTAGGCAGTCCCTGCTCGTCATAACTAGAACCAATGCAGAAAACATACGGTTTAATATACCTACAAAAATCAATATTTCTGGGATTGTTAAGCATTTTAGTCCATTTGTTTAAGCGGGGGCTCTCCACTAAAGAGAGGAGAGAAAGAAAAGAGAGGAGAAAGATGGAAAAAAGAAAGCTGGGGAGGGGAAAAAAAAAAAAAAAAAAAAGGAAGGGGGTCCCTTGGTGTTTCACCAGTCTTGACGTTCTAACCTAGAGAGGCCTCAGCCATATATGAAGCGTATATGTTAGTGTGGGTAAATGTTAACCAACATGACCAAATCTTACGTGCCAGAGATGCCTGACCACGAAGATCCAATGTCATGTCTTCCAGATAGTAAGTACGGTCGACTGCCCGCAACCATTGAGGTATCGAGGGGACTGTAGACTGTTTCCAATATTTTGGGATTAATGCTTTGGCTGCATTTAAAAGGTGAGGGGTAATAGACTTTTGATACTGGGCCGGAGGAAGTTTAGTGTCATGGAATAAGACAGACAACGTATCCCTAGCAATAGGTAAACCCTGAATCTCTTCAATTAAAGATAGTACGCTAGTCCAAAAGGGTCGGATTGCTGGGCAGAACCACCATATATGTGCGTGCGTAGCTCTAAGCCCACAGCCTCTCCAACAGGCAGCCGAGAGAGATGGTGTCATCCTCTGTAGCTTAACGGGGGAGTAGTGCCATCTAGTGAGAAACTTATAATTGGCTTCTGCTGTCCGCGCCGATGTTCCTGAACTATGAGACAATTGAAGAATAACCTCCTCCTGTGTCGGCGAGAAGGTACATTTAAAATCTAGTTGCCACTGTTTCAAAAAAATGTGGGGTGGAGTTGGGGCTTAGTGCGTCCAATGCCTTATAAAACTTTGATAATAAACCTTTACCTGATTCAGGGCGTGCTAGGATTTGTTCAATCGGGTTCAGGGAGTGTATGTTGCGTAAGGGGTAAGGCAGTTTTTTTACAAATTGCTGGAGTTGGTGGTATTTCCAACAATCCATAAATGTCTTTGGTGAGGCCTGGCATATTTTAGAGAATGGAAGTATTCCTTCCGTCCCCGTTATATGATGCAGCAGCGTAGCATTGGCCTGTGGTAGCCACTGGGAGAAACAGTGATCTTTATAACCAGGCGGGAAAAGGCTATGGCCTAAAATCGGCATAAGCGGTGAGTTGTATGGAATTTTATGGAGCCTATGAAGCCGATCCCAGACGCGGAAAACCGAACTGGTTAAAGGCGAAATAGTGTCAGCAAGATTTCTAGTCTCCGGCGGTATCCAAAGTTGAGTATATAATGATGTATTTGCCAGCTTCTGCTCCAGCTGTACCCAGAGCTTTTCCTCTGTATGAAATTTCCAATCGGCTATCCGAACCAGGGAGATGGCATTCAGATATCTCCCGAAGTCCGGCACCGCCAACCCCCCCCCGGCTTTTGCCCCGCGAAAGTAGCGAGAGCGCAAGCCGAGGCTGTGAGCGGCGCCAAACATATGCTCTAACCAAAGAATTTAAGGTCCTCACCAAATTGACGGGTATGTTAAACGGAAGCATTTGAAACATGAAGAGCACCCTGGGCAGCACATTCATCTTGACAACATTCACCCTCCCCATCCAAGAGGTGGCTAAATGATGCCAATTCGCAAAGTTAGCTCTAATTGTGTTAAGTAAAGGAATATAATTTGCTCGTGCTAGATCCTCCACCTGGGCAGTAATATGTACCCCTAAGTATTTAAAAGAATAAGGTTGCCATATAAAGGGAAATGCTGGGCTGATATCATGTGCCATTGCCGGGGCAATTGTAACGTTTAAGATTTCCGACTTCGTTAAATTGATTTTAAAATTAGACAAAGCACTATATCTATCAAATTCAGAAAGGAGATTAGGCAGAGATATCATGGGTTGTTGTACATAAAAAAGAACATCGTCCGCATAAGCCGCGTATTTCTGTGACATAGACCCGACCGTGATACCGTGAATCGAGGGGTTTGCTTGAATTCTAGCCAGAAAAGGTTCCAAGGATAAAACAAAAAGTATAGGGGAGAGCGGGCAGCCCTGTCTGGTCCCATTAGAGAGCTTGATTGATTCGCTAAGGATACCGTTAATCTTAATCTGAGCAGTAGGGGATTTATATAACGCATTAATCAAACGACACAGGCGGGGGCCTAGACCAAACGCCTGTAGTGTCGCCATCAGGAACTCCCAGTCCACCCTGTCGAACGCTTTTTCAGCATCCGTGGAAAGCAACAGGGTGGGCTGGGAGCGCCGGCGAACAAAAGATAAAAGTGAAATTGTGCGTGACACATTGTCCCTCACCTCACGACCAGGAATGAAACCAGTTTGACTGTTAGCGATACTAGCGGGTAAAAAGGGGAGCAATCTGTTGGCGATTACCTTGGCATATAGTTTAACATCGACATTTAACAAAGAAATGGGACGATAGCTAGAACATAAAGAGGGGTCTTTACCCTCTTTCGGGATAAACGTAACATATGCATGCAAAGTCTCCGGACGCAAAGAAGAGTCTTCCAGAATAGAGTTAGCATAGGAGGCCAGGTGAGGGAGCAAGGTTTCGGTGTATTGTTTATAGTAAAAGGCCGAAAAGCCGTCAGGGCCCGGGGCCTTCCCCATTGGGGTAGAGATTAAAGCGGCTCTGAGTTCTTCCACCGAAATTTCATCCTCCAGAGAATTAACTTTCTCTGGTGGGATAGAAGAGAGATTGGCACTAGCAAGATATTCTGACATCAATGATCTACGCTTTTCTGGATCCGAGATAGCTTTATGGGGGTAATTAACTGCTCTTTCACACTTGTGGTGCCCTGTGATGCCCTCTAAAGAGGGATTTGTGTTCAGATCACTTTTCAGAGGGTATTTGACCGATGTTAAGGAGGCGTTATATCGCCTCCTCACTACCTGATTTAACCGATTGCCGACCGCCGCAAGTACATATACTGCGGCGGTCAGCCCCGTGCAGGCAAAGTGACGTATGGGTACGTCACTCGCTTGCGAGCCAATAGGGGTGAGCGTGCGCAACCGGAGGCACGCTCCCGCTCCCGCTCGCTCACTGTGATTCCCGTGCGTGTCCCTCGCGATCGTCCGTTACAGAGGGAGAAAGGCAGACGGCTGATGTAAACAGAGCCGCCTGTCATTCTCCCTTGTGTAAGTGCAGAGATCATACGGTCATATATCTCTGTGGTTACACAAACAGCCACATCCCATAACAGTTAGAAGCACGCCCCTATCGACACACTTAACCCCTCCTTCTCCAATAAAGTTAACCCCTTCCCTGCCAGTGTCATTTTTACAGTAACAGTGCATATGTATAGCACTGATTACTGTAGTAATGTCACTGGTACCCCCAAAAGTGTCAAAAATGTCAGTCAAGGGTCCGATCTGTCCGCCGCAATGTCGCAGTCCCGCAAAAAAAAATCGCAATAAAAATGACAAAAATCTTTCCCTTAGTTAGTAAACGAAATAACTTTTGTGCAAAAATAATCAAAATACGCTTATTGTGATTTTTTTACCAAACATGGGTAGCAGAAAACAAATTGGCCTAAAATGTTAAAATATTTTGATTTTTAAATTTTTTTTGGGGGGGGATTTGATATAAAAAAATGTGAAAAATATTGTTATTTTTGCAAAATTGTCGCTCTTTTTTTGTTTATAGCGCATGATCAAAAAATTGCACAGGTGATCAAATACCACCAAAAGGAAGCTCTGTTTGTGGGAAAAAAAGGACGTCAATTTCATTTGGGTACATCATCGCACGACCGCGCAATTGTCCGTTAAATTCACGCAGTGCCAAATTGCAAAATACCCCCTGGTCAGGAAGGGGGTAAAATCTTCCGGGGCTTAAGTGGTTAAACTGTAATGCCACACTACCGCAAGGAAACTCGCTTTAACTCAGTGGGTGAGTTTGACAGGTGGTGCCACTTGTCTGCAGCCTGAGTTAAAAATGCAGGGGGTGCGACATGTGTACAGTCCTGTCAGACTGTACTGTCTGGTGCGTAGCCAGAAGGCAGGAAAACCAAGGCTCTGCCGCCTGTTTTTATCGGACCCCTTTAAGTTTTGGCACTTTAAGTTTTATGGGGGAGAGCGGGTACCTGGTCTTGACAGGTACCCTCTCCCACTTCTGGTTGTATTGGCGTGGCAATCCTAAAGGAAGTTCACCCCCTTTCCTCGTCACAGGTCCCAGAAAGCTGCAGGACTATTCACAAAGTGCAGCGTGGCTTGCACATGCACAGTGGGAAGCCAGCTGTGAAGCCGCAAGCAGTTAGAGCCAGTTTCCCAAAAGAAACATGGCGGCATTGGGGACCTGAAGAGCAGGCTCGGGTAAGGACCACGCTGGATCCCTGGACCGTTAAGTGTGCTATTATTAAAAGTCAGCAGCTACAGTATTTGAGGCTGCTGAATTTTTTATTTTTTTTGTTTTTAAGGTGAACAATTGTTTTATTTGGGGTTATTATGGGCCTAAAGTCCATATTTTTTTGGGGGGAGATTTCCCTTCACTAAATCTTAAAATCCACTCATTAGCTAGGAGCATGAGGTTAGACATAAAGCAGGGGTCTCCAAACTTTTCAAACAAAGGGCAAGTTTACTGTCCTTCGGACTTTAGAGGGGTCGGATTGTGGCCAATGGGGGTAGAAAATGTCCTGCGTTCAGCATCAGTGAAGATAAACATAGTTTGGTTGGTGGTTGGTGATAAACATGGCTTGGTTGGTGGTTGGTGGTCAGCAGAAGGAAAAGTGCTCCTTTATTGGTATTAGTTGGAGGAATAGTACACCATCATTGGTATCAATCAAAATAGTAGTCCTGCATCAATGGTGTCCGTGAGAGGAACGATGCAACATCAATGGTGTCAGTGGAAGGAACAGTGCTCCATTATTGGTGTCAGTGGAAGGAGTAGTGCCTGTCACTGGTGTTGGTGAGAGTAATAGTGCCCCATCATTGAGAGGATTGGAATAGTGCCCCAAGGGCTACATAAAGGCTAGCAAAGGCTGCATCCGGGCCCTCGGGCAGCAGTTTGGAGACCCTTAATATAAAGAAATAGAGTAAACCTAGCCTTGATTCTAACCTGCTGTCCCTTGTGCTGCATTCTTCTGCAGAATTGTGCATGTTCCTGCAATGCACAAACAAATGCATCCCTTTTGCAGGTGTGCAACAGTGCCAAGAGTTCCTACTGACGCCCCAATGCACCTAGCTAACAAAGAACCATACATTTTGGTGTGACACAAATAGGAAAAAAAAGCACCTCTTTTGTGCATAAAATCGTACAAAAATGCGTGTGCGCTGTCACACCTGCAAAGGTGGGGATGGAGCCTTTGGGTTAGTCCCTATACCAATCCTAACCCTGTGTTTATAAACAAAGTCATGTGTTCACCATGTCAGATCACATGTATTTGTTTATAAAAAGGGTTAGGTTTAGGACAGAGTTAGAGTCGGTTCACACTATGGCGACACGACTTCGGGGGCGACTAGTGAAGTCGCCGTGCACCGCGACTTCGGTGCGACTTGCACGGACTTCTCATAATGGAAGTCAATGCAAGTCACTCCAACTTCGGTCAAAAGTAGTGCAGGAACCTTTTTCTAAGTCGGAGCGACTTGAGTCGCTCCTATTAGAACCAAGTCGCCTAAAAAGTCGCAGTTGTGTGAACCGGCAGTTAGGGTTAGTATCAGGATTTGTTTTAGGGTTTGGCTTAGCATTAAGGTTAGGTTTGGCTTTGTTTACCAACAAAACCATTGATATTCATCCTTCCAATTGCTAAGGAATGCAGGACACGCCCAGTTCCACCCCTAGGCACTATGCTTGACAGTATAGCGCTGTCCACATTGTCTTGGGGGTGCCATTAATCCGAAAGAAACAATGAAGGATGCCATCTCTAATCCCTCCCCCTGCATTCTAGTCTTAAGAACCTGTGATGGCATCACTTTTCTGGACAAATTAAAAGATAAAAACCTTAGTGTGCATATACATGGGGGGGGGGGGGCTATAACTATAAGACTATAGAGGGATTTATAAATACAGCTTTAGCACCCCCCTGAGAAGACTTTAAAAACGCTTTCTGAACGCCTGAAAAATGCTGGAAGTGAGTGACTAGCACTAAATAAAACTTAGAAGTGGAAAGCGGTGTGAATGAGGCCTGAGAATTATCTGCACCTTAATGTCACTTGTGTACTTCTGTTCAATCGATAAAGCTTTACGCACCGTGAGTGGCTGTCCCAGGCGTCCAACCTGTTCTGTTTTATTTGCCTAAATAAGTCATTTTTCAGCATCAAGTTAAGAGTGGCGGGATCAATATGGATGTGTGCGTAATTGAAAAGCAGTGGGTGACAAGGCGGCCAGGTCTGCGGGATAATAGACGGCAAGATGAAACAGGGAAGGGAGGTGGCGGTAGCGGGAAGATTAAAGATGTGATCTCAATTAAACGCCCAGTGATACGCGCATTATATTAAAATGTCTGTGTTCTCTTCCTTTGGTTAGCATTTTTCTCTTACGGAAAATGAGAAAATGAAAGAATGGAGGGCTGTGTGTGAAAATAATGAAATTGCCCCCATGCTGAGCGCTACCTACTAATTTCATTCCTGCACCACAAGCACCCTGCCAAATGCGAGCGTCCTTGTGTTTAATCAGGACTGCCATAAATAGAGACAATTCTTTCTGTCTATCTGTTATCTATATTAGACTTACAGTATTTATTTATCTAAATTATCTATCTATCTATCTATCTATCTATCTATCTATCTATCTATCTATCTATCTATCTATCTATCTATCTATCTATCTATCTATCTATCTATCTATCTATCTATCTATCTATTCCATTGATCTTAGATCTATCAATCCATGGATCATATCCATGTAAAAGGATGTCAGGGACAAGATTATAGACCTGCGCATGGCTATCCATCTATCATATCCATTGATCCTAGATCTGTCCGTCCGTCCGTCCGTCCATCTATCTATCTATCTATCTATCTATCTATCTATCTATCTATCTATCTATCTATCTATCTATCTATCTATCTATCTATCTATCTATCTATCTATCTATCTATCTATCTATCTATCTATCTATCTATCTATCTATCTATCTATCTATCTATCTATCTATCTATCTTACAATACATCGGGGCCATGTATTGTAAAATCTTGGATGAGAATCTTCTTCCCTCATCCAAAACACTGAAGATGGGTGGTGGATGGGGCTTCCTGCATGACAATGACCCAAAACATACCGCCACGGCAAAAAAGGAGTGGCTCAGGAAGAAGCACATTAATGTCATGGAGTGGCTTAGCCAGGCTCCAGACCCTAATACTATAGAACATTTATGGATGGAATAGAAACTTCGAGTTGCCAAGCGACAAACCTTAAGGATTTACAGAAGATCTTTAATGAAGAGTGGACCAAAATCCCTCCTGGGATGTGTTCAAACCTGGTAACCAACTACAAGAAATGTCTTACCTCTGTGCTTGCCAAAAGGGTTTCTCCACCAAGTACTAAGTCGTGCTTTGCTTGGGGATCAAATACTTATTTTACTTACTGAGCTAAAACTCATTTCATAACATTTGTATCATGTGTTTTTTTCTGGATTTTTGGTTGATATTCTGTTTCTATCATTTAAAATACACCTATGATAAAATTTATAGACCCTTCATTTCTTTGTAAAGGGGGCAAACTTACAAAATCTGCAAGGGATCAAAAAACTATTTTCCCCACTGTATATCTATCTATCTAAACAAAGAAAAATGTATGACCGCGCTCAATTTTAGTGAACACAGTGCCAAAGAAAACATGTAAATATATACCCGTAAATAAATGAATACACATCAAATAATAAATACGTGATTTGTAAATATATAAGTATAAATATAAGAATACATCTATATAAATGTAATTAGAAATAAATATAAATAATTGAGCTGTACGTCAAAAGAAAGCGCAAATTACGCTCCTTGAACATAGATTGAATAGAGGGTTAGACCGCGCTCAAATTAGTGCACAGACAAAGTCGTGATCAGTCTATCCAAAGTTAACTGTGAATAATTCTTGTAAATCAAAAAAGTGCTCTGTGCTATAATTCAATTCCCATATAGAGAGTCTTTCCTTGTATCCTTAGTGATGTACAGTGTCCTTCACCAACCCTCAAGCCATACAAGCTGCTTACCAGATTGCAATGACCCCTTAATTAAGGCAGTCAAAATGGGCATCAATAACCAGAAACAGCAATCCTTCTTGGAATTATCCTCAGCAATTGTAACAGATGTGGGTGGCACCAGGCAGGGTTTGAGTAAACAGGAGACACAAACAAGATACTCTTCATGGTGTAGTATGTTAAAATCTGTTTATTAAAAATAAAGTAGAGACTTACATTCAAATTTCCCACAGTCAGACAGTCTAAAGCGAAAGCTGAAGTGATGATGATTCAGGGGACGCGGTTCCGCGTTCCACCTGCGTTCCAGGGACCGGATTTGACGTATGGCGTTCCCATGTCCCGACGCATTTCGTCAGTACGCAACTGACGTCATCAGGGTCATGTCATGTCATGACCCCTGATGACGTCAGTTGCGTACTGACAAACATGTCGGGGCGTGGGAACGCCATACGTCACATCTATCTATCTATCTATCTATCTATCTATCTATCTATCTATCTATCTATCTATCTATCTATCTATCTATCTATCTATCTATCTATCTATCTATCTATCTATCTATCTATCTATCTATCTATCTATCTATCTATCTATCTATCTATCTATCTTTCTATCTATCTATCTATCCTGAATACAGAGCATCTGTTTCTATGTCATTACACACAACTCTTAGGAAAACAGCCACCCTTATAACCTGTTGTGTAAGGTTGCAGAATGCCAATTCAGGTGTCCAGTTCTCACATAATAATACAATGGGATGGCGTGGGGAAGTGGCACATTGTACATTTCTTGCCGTTGGTCCATCTGTCTATCAACTTCAAACTTGTGTTGTGACTCACTGACCAACATTGTTCAGCTTCCATTGTCCAAGGCGCAGGGCAGATTAATGATGCGTATTGTTTGTCTCTAGGTAAGGCTAACAATTATTCTTATAAAATAAATACACAAACAGTGTACACAGCAAATCACTCTGGGATAGTCCCAATGAATTGTGGGAATATGTTAATGATATATTTGTTATGTTTACAGGATAAAAAAAAAATGATTGAAAATTTTAATTCAAACTTTGGCAAATGTTTTTACATTAGAATCAATGGCAAAAGCAAAGGTTGAGAAGACCTGTACTGTGGAAGCTGTGCACAAAAAGGCAGGCAGAGGAGAAATAACTAATCACTGCACTGCCTGGGGGCTCCCTCCAGCTGATCTTTTCTCCATCACTGACTTACCATGTCTTGTTCTGGATTGTGTCTGTGTGTGGGGATTTAGCACAGGAAGGACCTTGCTTCCTCAGGTCAGAGCTGAATGGAGAACCAGTGACTGGTGGGGAATTAATAGAGGTGGGGGAAGCATAGATCCACACATGGAGATCCTTGCATTGCAGGTCCTCAGATACAGCTTCCCCCCAGCAGCGAGTAGCACAGTAGTGATATCAGCAAATCTCACTCCAAATCTCCTGAGAGTAGCAGTCAGAGGCAGCAGTGCCTTGGACGATCTCACACTGCAGATATACAGCTATGAGGCTACGGAATAATGGTGCCTAAGCACAGGAAATGCAATGCTAATTTCAGGATGGAATCAGGCCAGAAGGTTGATTTTTGGGGGGTTCTGCAGAGGCACAATTAACATTTCTAGATCTTCCCTTTAGCATAGCAAATCTTTGCTTTTGAGATCAGTTTAACCTTAAAGCTTAACTGCAGGGATGTGGAAAAAAACTACCCTTGCAATAGGGCTCCTACTGCACTTTAAGTGATAATGCTTATTTTTGGCTAGGGTACCAGGGAAAACGACTTTAACTTACCTTATTCCTTATTCCTCCAGCAGCCAGCACCAACCTCTTCTTTCCAACACTGTGGCTTGTGAGAGGGCCCTCTGTTTCTAATCTTACAATGTAGCTGTAACTGCCAGACAGAGCAACGAAGAAAGGAGACGTCTGGGCAAAGCCTTATGCACACTGGACGTCAAAGCCTACACTTTCGGCTTTTTTTTTTCCTGCATCAAAACACCCTCTATGTCAGGGATCCTCAAACTACGGCCCTCCAGCTGTTCCGGAACTAAACATCCCATGAGACATTGTAAAACACTGACATTCACAGACATGACTAGGCATGATGGGAATTGTAGTTCCTGAACAACTGTAGGGCCATAGTTTGAAGACCCCTGCTCAATGTTAACCTACACTATATTGTCAAAAGTATTGGGACCCCTGTCTTTACATGCACATGAACTTTAATGGCATCTCAGTCTCAGTCCGTAGGGTTCAATATTGAGTTGGCCCACCCTTTGCAGTTATAACAGCTCAACTTCAATATCTATCCATCCATCTATCATATCCATTGATCTTGGATCTATCTATCTATCTATCTACAAGTATCTATCTATCTATCTATCTACAAGTATCTATCTATCTATCTATCTATCTATCTATCTATCTATCTATCTATCTATCTATCTATCTATCTATCTATCTATCTATCTATCTATCTATCTATCTATCTATCTATCTATCTATCTATCTATCTATCTATCTATCTATCTATCTATCTATCTATCTATCTATCTATCTATCTATCTATCTACACTATATTGTCAAAAGAAATGGGATGCCTGCCTTTACACGCACATGAACTTTAATGGCATCCCAGTCTTAGTCCGTAGGGTTCAATATTGAGTCGGCCCACCCTTTGCAGCTATAACAGCTTCAACTCTACTGGGAAGCCTGTCCACAAGGTTTAGGAGTGTGTCTATGGGAATGTTTGACCATTCTTCCAGAAGTGCATTTGTGAGGTTAGGTACTGATGTTGGACAAGAAGGTCTGGCTCGCAGACTCCGCTCTAATTAATCCCAAAGGTGTTCTGTCAGGTTGAGGTCGGGACTCTATGCAGGCCAGTTAAGTTCCTCCACCCCAAACTCACTCATCCATGTATTTATGGACCTTGCTTTGTGCACTGGTGTGCAGTCATGTTGGAACAGGAAGGGTCTGTGACGGGAGTCACTTTGGGCGGGGGGATTGTGGAATCCAGATTACCTTAGAGAGGTTGGGAAACACCTTGTCCAGCTTCCCTGGCCCCTCCTGTGTAAGTCACCATGTGTCTAATTGGGGGCACAGGGGGACCGAGAACCCAAGTTGGGTCTGTATTAACCAGACTCACTGTACAACCACACCGGACTCAGCATTTCATGTTACCCCGGTTATCCTGGGTTCTATATGTGTGGTTTGTGTTGAAAGAATGAAGGGGCTCTTTTACTTAGGACAGTAATATTTATAAACAATATTTCTAAGGAAATATATGAAGATAAATCGGTTTCATCTTTTCAAGCTGCTTGTAGGAGTTAATCTCATAGACCAATGCTAGATAGTTTGAGGTGGGTGGGGTTTGTTATTGTTAAGTGCCTGTATCCCATTGTTCTATTGTTTCTGTCCAGGTGGCTAGTTAATTAGTTCAGGTTATTTATGTTTCTGGTTACAGTTTGTATTGTTGTACATGATCAGGAGGGGGATGTCCTCCTGGTGGGGTATATATTCTGTGTGAGTTTGCTCAATAAACAGTTCCAGATCTTATACAAGCTATTCTCGGCTAGTATATTTGATATCTATGTTCAGACTGGAGAAAGCAGTATACTGAAGAAAGCACAAAAGCACACTGTCAGTCAGTTCCATCACAGGGGCCATCCCCAAACTGTTCCACAAAGTTGGGAGCATGAAACTGTCCAAAATGTCTTTGCATGCCTTAAGAGTTCCTTTCACTGGTACTAAGGAGCCAAGCCCAACACCCTGAGAAACAACCCCACACAGTAATCTCCCCCCCCCCCCCCTGACCTCAACCCGATAGAACACCTTTGAGATTAATTAGAACGGAGACTATCAGCCAGGCCTTCTCGTCTGGAGGAATGGTCAAACTTCCATATTTCTTAAAATATGATTAACAGTGCTTGAGCAAATGAATACCATTATATGACAAATAGTATAATAACAAAAAAGTATGTAGATAGAAGCGCAATCCAAAATGAGGACCTCCTCAAGTGCAACAATAGTACAGGAACACCGTCTCTGGTTATATAAAGTGCAAGTGAAACAATAAGTCCTGAAGTGCTAAAATAAAAAAAGGAAGGCACTCCTATGTGCAAACGTGCCAACGTGCACAGCTTGGTACTTCTACGCGTTACGCCACATCCATCATGGCTTCAACTGGAGGAGAAATAAATAAGCGCTATCACATAGGTATACCAATTAATATCTAACAGATGTGGGAACACATTTAGGAGGTAGCAGCAGCTTTATTAGTTTATCACTTTTGGGAAATTTAAGTAAGGGTAGCGCACAATTACATTAGCCTTTTAGTTCAAACATTTCCATAGACACACTCCTTAACCTAAACCTTGTAAACAGCCTTCCCATAAGAGTTGACTCTGTTATAGCTGCAAAGGGTGGGCCAACTCAATATTGAAACTTACAGACCAAGACTGGGATGCCGTTAAAGTTCATGCACGTGTAAAGACAGGCGTCACAATACTTTTGACAATATAGTGTATGTGTCCATGCACACATAGGTGTTTACAGGCATTTAGAGGCAGGAGTGTTTTGAAGCAGAAAGAAAAACCCATCTATTTTTTTTTTTTTTATCGCTTTTTTTCATCATTACTCAAAGCTATTTAGATTAAACCCTCTGTGACTGGGATCAATACTTTCCTGCTATGGATGAGAAGAAAACATGAAAGGACCTCACATCTGCCAGCATTAGCTGAGAATAACCATAAGATAAGCTTTAGGCCTCATTCACATGTGCATTTGGGGCAAACTGTGGGGTATTCACCGAGAATTCCTGCAAATAGCTGCTGGAGGGAATTCCCATTGAAAGCGCCCACAGGTATTCTAAGCCATTTGCATTTAATCAGACATGCAGCAATAACCTGTGCCCAGGGCCAATTATCTATAGGTAACCACTGCATGTCCAATTAAATGCAAATGGCCACGAATGCCCGTGGGCACTGTCAGCCTCTCATTGCTTTCAATGGTGCTTCCCTCCATCAGCTGTCTTCAGGAAACCCCACCACATCAACCACAGGAAATCACAGTCAGCCCCAAACCCACCTGTGAATGAGGCCTTAGGGCTCTTTCACACGGCCGCTCCGTGTGAAAGCTCCGCTGCGGGACTTTTTTTTTTTTTTTTCACAGAGCGGATGACATTTGTCCGCAAACGGATGGGATGATATGCGGACATAATGTAAGTCTATGGGCATTGCGGATGTCAGCGGGTGACACAGCTGACATCCGATTTTCCTTCCTTTCCGTTTTTTGAACGGATGAAAAAATAGGGTTCTGTTCCGTTCCAAAAAACGGAACAGAACTGAAAGGAAGAAAATCGGATGTCAGCGGATGGTATTCCGCTGACATCCGCAATGCCATAGACTTACATTATGTCCGCAAATCATCCGCAAAAAAATAGGATGATTTGCGGACACACGGAGCGGCCGTGTGAAAGAGCCCTTACTCAAGGAGACTCCCATAACTTTCAATTCATTTGCACACTGAGTTCACTATAGGCTTGAAGAGATATGTAAGGAGCCAAGCACCTCCATTACAGCATGTTTCCAGAAAAGAAGTGTAGTATTCATATATAATGTACAAATATACGGAACTGCCCTGGCAATATATTTGGTTTATCAGCACGCAAACACTTCATTGTGTCCAGATAAAAACTCTCTTTTCAAACTCTCGCAACCAATTTTCTCCTACACCTCATTCAATGTGACTGTAAATATGGTCTGTGTTATTTTAAAAATTGTGTTTAGTTACTGTTTATGTGTTTCTGTATTTGATATATTTATAAAAGAACACAAATATATTTATTAATAGAATTGCGTTGCAATTTGTTGTAATGAAAATGCGTTTAATATTTCTATCATCCTTCAGACAGGATATTATTGTTATATAGAATGGACACAAGAATTTATATGAGGTGAGGCCTACCAATAATATTAGCTGATTACCAAATCTATAGAATATTGGAAATGAATAGCAGGTAGTAGTAGAGTTTGTGCTTGGCCGGTAATTTGCGTAGTGTGGCGTGATGAAAAGCCCTCACATGTGGATATTCCGCAGTGATTTACGTGTGGACACCTATACACCGTATATTCAGACATGATATGCAGCTGAACTATAAATACATGCTTCCTGGAGATAATTTCCAGCAATGAGTGTTTATACGGAATAATTCAATGATCGATTTGGAAGATCTGGGAAGAATAACAATCCTCTGCAGACTAAACTGTTTAGTAGTGTTACTATAACCACAGATCACACATCTACTACAGAGCCCAACTTCTACTACAGGGCTCAATATCTACTACAGAGCCCAACTTCTACTACATGGCTCAATATCTATTACAGAGTCCAACATCAACTACAGGGCTCACAGCTACTACATGACTCAATATCTACTACAGAGCCCAACATCTACTATAGGACTCACATCTACTACAGGACTCAATATCTACTACAGAGCCCAACATCTACTACAGGGCTCACATCTACTACAGGACTCAATATCAAGTACAGAGCCCAACTTCTACTACAGAGCTCAATATCTACTACAGGGCTCACATCTACTACATGACTCAATATCTACTACAGAGCCCAACATCTTCTACAGGACTCAATATCTACTACAGAGCCCAACTTCTACTACAGAGCCCAACATCTACTACAGAGCCCAACATCTACTACATGGCTCACATCTACTACATGACTCAATACCTACTACAGAGCCCAACATCTACTACAGGGCTCAATATCTATTACAGGGTCCAACATCTACTACAGGGCTCACATCTACTACATCTACAGGGCTCACATCTACTACAGGACTCAATATCTACTACAGAGCCCAACATCTACTACAGGGCTCATATCTACTAGATGACTCAATATCTACTACAGAGCCCAACATCTACTACAGGGCTCAATATCTATTACAGAGTCCAACATCTACTACAGGGCTCACATCTACTACATCTACAGGGCTCACATCTACTACATCTACAGGGCTCACATCTACTACAGAGCTCACATCTACTACATCTACAGGGCTCACATCTACTAAATCTACTACAGGGCTCACATCTACTACAGGACTCAATATCTACTACAGAGCCCAACATCTACTACAGGGCTCAATATCTATTACAGAGTCCAACATCTACTACAGGGCTCACATCTACTACATCTACAGGGCTCACATCTACTACATCTACTACAGGGCTCACATCTACAGTCTACTACAGGACTCAATATCTACTACAGAGCCCAACATCTACTACAGGGCTCAATATCTATTACAGAGTCCAACATCTACTACAGGGCTCACATCTACTACATCTACAGGGCTCACATCTACTACATCTACTACAGGGCTCACATCTACTACATCTACAGAGCTCACATCTACTACATCTACAGGGCTCACATCTACTACATCTACTACAGGGCTCACATCTACTACATCTACAGGGCTCACATCTACTACAGGACTCAATATCTACTACAGAGCCCAACATCTACTACAGGACTCAATATCTACTACAGAGCCCAACATCTACTACAGAGCCCAACATCTACTACAGGGCTAAATATCTATTACAGAGTCCAACATCTACTACAGGGCTCACATCTACGACATCTACAGGGCTCACATCTACTACATCTACAAGGCTCACATCTACTACATCTACTACAGGGCTCACATCTACTACATCTACAGGGCTCACATCTACTACAGGGCTCACATCTACTACAGGACTCACATCTACTACAGGACTCAATATCTACTACAGAGCCCAACATCTACTACAGGACTCAATATCTACTACAGAGACCAAATTCTACTACAGGGCTCAATATCTACTACAGAGCCCAAGATCTACTATAGGGCTCAATTACTATTACAGAGTCCAACATCTACTACAGGGCTCACATCTACTACATCTACAGGGCTCACATCTTCTACAGAACTCAATATCTACTACAGAGCCCAACATCTACTACAGAGCTCAACATCTAGTACAGGACTTACATCTACTACAGGACTCAATATCTACTACAGAGCCCAACATCTACTACAGGGCTCAATATCTACTACAGAGCCCAACATCTACTACAGGGCTCGATATCTACTACAGAGCCTAACATCTACTACAGGACTCACACTTACTTCAGGACTCAATACCTACTACAGAGCTCAACATCTACTACGGGGCTCAAATTCTGCTATAGAGGGCCACTTCTACTACAAAGCCCAACATATTCTACAGGGCTCAATATCTGCTACAAAGTCCAACTTCTACTACAGAGCCCAAAACCTAATACATGGCTCAATATCTTCTACAGACCCCAACTTCTACTACAGGACCCAACATCTACTACAGGGCTCAATATCCACTACAGAGCATAACTTCTACTACACAGGCTCAATATCTATTACAGAGCCTAACTTCTACTACAGGGCCGACATCCACTACTGGGCTCAATATCTACTACAGAGCCCAACATCTACTACAGAGCTCAACATCTAGTACAGGACTTACATCTACTACAGGACTCAATATCTACTACAGAGCCCAACATCTACTCTACTACAGGGCTCAATATCTACTACAGAGCCCAACATCTACTACAGGGCTTGATATCTACTACAGAGCCTAACATCTACTACAGGACTCACACTTACTTCAGGACTCAATACCTACTACAGAGCTCAACATCTACTACGGGGCTCAAATTCTGCTATAGAGGGCCACTTCTACTACAAAGCCCAACATATTCTACAGGGCTCAATATCTGCTACAAAGTCCAACTTCTACTACAGAGCCCAAAACCTAATACATGGCTCAATATCTTCTACAGACCCCAACTTCTACTACAGGACCCAACATCTACTACAGGGCTCAATATCCACTACAGAGCATAACTTCTACTACACAGGCTCAATATCTATTACAGAGCCTAACTTCTACTACAGGGCCGACATCCACTACTGGGCTCAATATCTACTACAGAGCCCAATTTCTACTACAGGGCTCAATATCTATTACAGAGCCCAACTTTTACTACAGGGCCGACATCAATTACTTACTAATAGATGTAGATGTTGGGCCCTGTAGTAGAAGTTGGGCTCTTTGGAAGATATTGAGACCTGTAGTACTGTAGATGTCTGGCTCTGTAATATAAGTTGAACTCTGTAGTAGATGTTGGCTCCGTTGTAGATATTGAGCCCTATAGAAGATGTCAGGTCCTGTATCAGATGTCTGTTCAGGGCTGTAGTAGATGTCTACTACAGGGCTTAATATGGACTACAGAGCCTGATATCTACTGCAGGGTGTGACACCTACTACAGGGCCCAACATATACTATAAGGCTCAATATCTTCTACAGGGCAAAACATCTACTTCAGAGCCCAAACTTCTACTACAAGGCCCAAACTTCTACTACAGGGCCCAACATCAACTACAGGGCTCAATTTTAATTATAGGGCCCAACATCTACTACAGGACCCAACATCTCCTACAGGGGCCTACATACACTAAACATAATCTACTACAAAGCTCAGCACGCAGGACCCAACATCTACAACTGGGACCACACTTACTATGGGGCCCAACATCTGCTACAGGGGCTGTCATTCACTACGAGGCTCAACATCTGCTACAGAGTCCCAAATACACTAAAGGGGCAAAACATCTACTTCAGAGCCCAAACTTCTACTACAAGGCCCAAACTTCTACTACAGGGCCCAACATCAACTACAGGGCTCAATTTTAATTATAAGGCCCAACATCTACTACAGGACCCAACATCTCCCACAGGGGCCTACATACACTAAACATAATCTACTACAAAGCTCAGCACGCAGGACCCAACATCTACAACTGGGACCACACTTACTATGGGGCCCAACATCTGCTACAGGGGCTGTCATTCACTACGAGGCTCAACATCTGCTACAGAGTCCCAAATATACTAAAGGGGCAAACATCTACTACAAGACCTCACATCTACTATAGAAGGCAACATCTACTACAGGGCTATAGATACAGGAAACATTTACTACAGAGCCTAACATGCAGGACCCTTCATCTACTATATAACAAGACCCAACATCTACTACAAATATAAAAACACAACATCTACTATAAATACTACCCGACAAATATTAAAAGGCCCAGCATGTACTACAGGACCAGACATTTACTACAGGGCCCGTCATCTACTACTGGACCCCACGTCCACTACAGAACTAAACATTTACTACAGGATCTGACGTTTGCTACAGAAACTGACTTTTGCTACAGGGCCTGACATTAGCTACAAGTCCATCTACTACAGGGCCCAACATCTGCTACACAGCCCAACTTCTTCTACAGGGTCCTACATATACTAGAGGGCCCAACATCTACTACACGGCCCAATATCAACTACAGGCCTCAACATCTACTACATGGCTCACATCTATTACAAGGCCTAACATCTACTACTGGGTCAAATCTCTATTACAGGGCTCTGCATTTACTACAATAACCAACATTTGCTAAGGGGCCCAACATCTGCTAAAGGGCCCAATTTCTACTACAGGGTTCAACATCTACTAAAGGGCCCAATGTTTCCTACAGGGCCCAGCATCTAATATAGTGCTCAACATCTACAATAGGGATCATCAATTATTACAGGGTGGATAAAGCCCTTATAAATCTTTTTTTTTTTTTTTTAAACAGTGCTGTTAGTACATATGTAGATCAGTGTTTATTTTCATCGACTAAATTAACACTATTTTAGTCGACTAAAATACAGTAAAACCTTGGCGAGCATAATTCGTTCTGGAAACATGCTTGTAATCCAAAGCACTCTTATATCAAAGCGAATTTCCCCATAAGAAATAATGGAAACTCAGATGATTCGTTCCACAAGTCCTTCAGTTTACAGTCTATATACAAAGATTATAGCAATGTGATGGGTTGTGTAACCATAAAATGTCCATCCGCAATATGCAGCCTTCCCAAGGGGATTAGAAGCAAAATCTAGCAGAGCTACAGAATATAAGAGAGATGAGAGGTGCCTCTAAGTGTAGCAATATGGTTACATTTAATGAAGGCTCAACATTTAGCAACTCACATGGTTGATGATTAAAATAGGCACATCTAAGTATGCAAGCACCCGGGGTAAAGCTGTCCACATAGACCATCTTCTGAACCACCGACTCTCACCACTGTCAGTCTGCAATCTTGACCGGAAAGAATAGCCTGCAGTAGAGTGATCTGAAAGTGAGGCTTTGAATCACTCCTGGAGTGCAGCGGGGAAGGGATGATGAAGATGTCTGTGCAGAGGATGGTCTATGTATACTTAGATGTGCCTGTTTTAACCATCAACCATGTGAGTTGCTAAATTTTGAAACCTCATTAAATGTAACCATATTGCTACACTTTAGAGGCTCCTCTATTCTTTTTTTATACATGACGCTACTTGTATATCAAGACATTGCTTGTATATCAAGTCAAAATTTATTTAAAAAATGTGCTTGTCTTGCAAAGCGCTCTCAAACCAAGTTACTCTCAAACCAAGGTTTTACTGTACAACTAAAACTAAAACAATTCAAATGACTAAAATACGACTACATCTAAAATGGCATTTTAGTTATAAGACTAAAATACGACTAAAACTAAAATGACATTTTAATCAAAAGACTATGAATAAAACTAAATTGAAAATTGACATCAAAATAAACACTACTCTGTTGGCCATTTTTAAATCGGCAACACAATTCCATCCAGAGCCTGTAATAATCGCACAATAAAGTTTAAACATATATTTCACTGCCGCATAAGCATAAGTAATCTACTTAGCTGCTGAAAGGGAAAAAAATTAAGAAAAAGGCTTTTCTGATATTTTTTTTAAAACCACTTGTCGACCAGCCGGCGTACTTATACTGCAGCAGGTCTGCTCTGTCCCGCGAAGCGACGTACCTGTACATAGTTTCGTGGGACCACTAGGGGGGGCATGCGCTGCTGGAGGCATGTGCCGATTGGCCACAGGGGGAGCCAATCAGTGGGTCCAGCACCTGCGATTGCCGCTGGGCACCTGCAATCGCTCCCTGTGGAGACGGAATGGTGGTAATGAACACATGGATCCTGTGTTCCTCTTATTTAGGAACACAGGTCTCTGTCTTCATTCAGCATCCTTCCCCACATTTAGAAAGCACCTCCTAGGGACACATTTAACCCTTTGATTGCCCCTGGTGTTAACCCCTTCTTTGCTGGTGTCATTAGTACAGTAACAGTGCATATTTTTAGCACTGATTACTGTAGTAATGTCACTGTTACCCCCCCCCCCCCCAAAGTGTCAAAAATGTCAGTTAGGGGTCCGATCTTTCCACCGCAATGTCGCAGTCCCGCTGAAAATCGCAGATCGCTGCCATTACTAGTAAAAATATAAATAAATAAAAATGACAAATCTTTCCCCTAGTTTGTAAACACAATAACTTTTGTGCAAACCAATCAATATACACTTATTGGAAATTTTTTTACCAAAAATATGTAGCAGAATACAAATTGGCCTAAAATGATGAAAAAATTAGTTTTTAAAAAAACATTTACTGGGAATGTTTTATAGCAGAAAGTAAAAAATATTGTTTTTTTTTTTTTTTTTTTCAGAATTGTCGCTCTTTTTTTGTTTATAGCACAAAAAATAAAAATCGCACAGGTGATCAAATACCACTAAAAGAAAGCTCTATTTGTGGGAAAAAAAGGACATCAATTGTATTTGGGTACAGCGTCGCACAACCACGCAATTGTTAGTTAAAATAAAGCAGTGCCGATTTGCAAAGAATGGCCTGGTCATTAAGGGGGTAAAACCTTCCGGAGCTGAAGTGGTTAAGGTATCTACTACAAAAATGTGATTTTTCTGTTCCTGAGATTGTACAGTTGGAGGTGTGGGCTGTGTGGGATGACTATGGCGGTGAATTTGGTGGCAGTTCCGTTGCCCGTATCCTGGATATGAGCTCATTCCGCACTAATTCCTAACAATGACTATTGTTCTCCGGCATCCTGGGAATCTCTGCCCTCCTATTTCCTGCTGCACACAAGAGCGAGGTGTTTCATATTGTGTCAGGTAAACAGAGCTCTGTCTGAGCGACACTGATAGCGACTTTCCCAGACCGCGCAGAGGGGGGAAAAGGCGGGGCCAAAAGGCTACACTCTGCGCTCTCCCATTTTTTTTTTTTTCGATTTTGTGCACAACGCAGCCGACACTTCATCGAGAAATCTGGAAACAAAATCAGGTCAGAGTGATTGATAAAGCACATTGGAGGGACGGCAGACCCGCGGGAAGAGAGCGCCGCTGTTTATGTCGTTAGAAAGTACGACTTTGCCAGCTTGAAATGCAAACTTTTAAAGGGGAACTCCAGTAAAAGATACAGAAACAGCTACTCTACTTTCCGTATAGTACTAGCCTGTAAATATTTTTATAAGCATTCCCTCCCAGCAGTTTGACATTGACCTGAACTCTGTGTACTGGTTATAAATCTCCTCTATGCTGCATCATTGCCTGAAACATGAGGCTATCTGAGCTGCAAATGAAAGAGTAGATTATGTCACCTACTGTAAGTCTGCCCCTTCCTGGAATGCAGTAATGTGAGTCAACACTTGATTCGCATGCGGCTCACAACAGGGGGTCCCTGTTCTCCGTTTCAGGCTCAGACTTTTACCTGAATTCAGACCTGAAACGGAGCCAAAGACACACAGGACCCCTGTGCAATCCGCTCCGCAGCCGCCCCGGAGATGCGTGAACTGGCTCCACTGAGAGCAGGTCACAGTCTCCTGTCATGCGAATCAGATGCGAGGATGTGTGAACCCAGCCTTAAAAGAAAATATAAAAAAAGAATAGAAGGTATTTTTTTTTTTCGATTTAGGCTCCTTTCACACTAGCGTGACTCCAAAGCATGGCGGCTGGTGTATATGGGGCGCATGGGCGCCGCCCCCCCCCCCCCCCCCATACATACATCCGGCCCCCTAATCTACATGCAGGGCGCTGGACGCATGGAGCTCAATGGGGATTTTTTTTTTTTAACCATGTGATTAGAGCCAGAGGCTCTCACAGGCTAAAAAAAAGGGTGGGCTCCGCACCGAGCCCACCCAGTTGTGTGACAATGGCAAATGAAAATTCGCTATTGTCACACGGATCCTCTTCCTGGCCAATCAGGAAGCGGGTCATGAGACCCATTTCCCGATTGGCCAAAAGGAGAGGACATGCTATTGGCCAATGAGGAGGAGGGAGGAGACGCCAGGGAAGCCGCCGCCGGAGATGAAGTTGATGGGAGGCTTCTAATGGGGCAGGGCAGGAGTGTTCCAGGGCATCTTTAGTGCTTTAATGTAAGTGAGCCGGTGATGGGGGGGGGGCTGGGGTGGGTGGTGTGCGAGCTGTTGTGGTCCGGGGGGGGTATGGTGTGGTCCGCCTGATGCCCCCCCCCCCCCGGCCCATGGAGCACCAGCCACCACTGCTCCAAAGTCGCACAATTTCCAGTGCAGCTTTGATGTGACTTTACACTCTCTGGCACTCAAGTCGCAGCAAAGTCGCATCAAAGTAGTGCAGGAAACTTTTAGCTGTGACTTTAAGTCACATAGACTGAAACAGGTGCCATTTAAATCAATGGGCCCAATTGTGTACAAAGTCGCATGACAAGTCGCACTAGTGTGAACAGAGCCTTATATCCCCACTAGGTAGATTTTTCTTCACTTCCTGTCTCAGAGACACAACTATTACTACAACATGTGTCCCTGTTTGTGACATGTTGGATACTACAGCACTTTTTTTTGTAACAGTGACCGTGCTGTCTGTATCCTGTTAGCTACAGTGAGTAGAAATCTCCACAAAGTGACAATTTCCCCTCCCAGACAGTTGTTACCAGGTGTCCCCACTGGAAGATTTCCCCTCACTTCTTGTTCTAGTGACACCTCAACGTGATAGCTTTACAAACACTTTCTGTATCAGGACAACTAGAGAGGGTGAATCTCCCCAATGGGGACACAGACAGCCATAAAAAATTGCCAGGGGTTCTAAACCTGTGTATTCTATTTGAATCTTCGTGTGCTTTGTGTATTTCTTCCAAATCTGTGCAGTAATCCCGTGTGACACTTTACCAGGGCCGGCCTTTGGGGTGTGCGAGCTGTGCGGCCGCACAGGGCGCCATGGGCAACAAGGGCGCCGTGCGGCCATCACAGCTCGCAGAGGATCAGGCGATTCAGGCCGCACAGCGGGAGGTGAGCGGCGACCACGGCCTGGACAGGGTTAACACAGGACGCGGCCGCTGCTCACCTCCCGCTGTGCAGCAGTGTCTCGGTCACCTATTGATGCAGTGAGGCGAGCTGTGTATCTCTCACACAGCTCAGCCTCCGATCCTTCCACGCTGACTTCCCACCCACACATCCCCGGGAGTGTGGGCAGGCGGGAGGAGGAGGAGAAGGGGCGGGGAGAGGAGGAGCTGACGATCTCTCCTCTGGCGTCAGTGCAGGGAGGGAGGAGAGATCGTCAGCTCCTCCTCGCCCCACCCCTTCTCCTCCTCCCGCCCGCCCACACTCCCGGGGATGTGTGGGCGGGAAGTTTAAAGAAAAAAAAAGCTGCAGACAATGTAAGGTAAGTGAGGCCTCTCTCATTCAAAAAAATGTAAGGAGGGGGGGCTCGGTGTGGGGGGTCTGTGATGTAAGGGGGGGCTCTCTGATGTGGGAGGGGGGCTTTGTGTGGGGGGTCTGTCATGTAAGGGGGGGCTCTCTGATGTGGGGGGGGCTCTGGGTGAGGGGGGCTTTGTGTGGGGGGTCTGTGATGTGGGGGGGGTCTGATGTAAGGGGGGCTTTGTGTGGGGGTCTCTGATGTGAGGGGGGCTTTGTGTGTGTGTGTGTGTAGGGGGTCTCTGATGTTAGGGGGGCTTTGTGTGGGGGTCTCTGATGTGAGGGGGGGTCTCTGATGAAAGGGGGCTCTGTGTGTAGGGGGTCTTTGATGAAAGGGGGCTCTGTGTGTAGGGGGTCTCTGATGTTAGGGGGGGTCTCTGATGTAAGGGGGCTCTGTGTGTGGGGTCTCTGATGTGAGGGGGGCTTTGTGTGTGTGTGTGTAGGGGGTCGCTGATCTTAGGGGGGCTTTGTGTGGGGGGTCTCTGATGTGAGGGGGGCTCTGTGTGTGACGTCTCTGATGTGAGGGGGGCTTTGTGTGGGGGGGGGGTCTCTGATGTGAGGGGGGATTTGTGTGTGTGTAGGGGGTCTCTGACGTTAGGGGGGCTTTGTGTGGGGGTCTCTGATGTAAGGGGCTCTGTGTGTTGGGTCTCTGATGTGAGGGGGCTCTGTGTGTGGGGTCTCTGATGTGAGGGGGCTCTGTGTGTGGGGGGTCTCTGATGTAAGGGGGCTTTGTGTGGGGGGTCTCTGATGTAAGGGGGCTCTGTGTGTGGGGTCTCTGATGTGAGGGGTCTCTGATGTGAGGGGGCTCTGTGTGTGGGGGGGTCTCTGATGTAAGGGGGCTTTGTGTGGGGGGTCTCTGATGTGAGGGGGGCTCTGTGTGGGGGGTCTCTGATGTAAAGGGGGCTCTGTGTGGGGGGTCTCTGATGTAAGGGGGGCTCTTTGTGGGGGGGCTCTTATGTAAGAGGGGCTAAGTTATTAGTGATCATAAAAAAGAAAAGTCAAAGTGCAAAAAAAGGTGCAAGAAAATGCGCGCGGGGGGGGGGGGGGTTTGGGGCAACACACAACACACCTAAGGCCGGCCCTGTACTTTACCTCTGTGCAGGAGCTTCCTGTAATACAGACCGGTCACTGCTGCTCTCTCTCCTAGTGCAGGGTTACTGGTCTTGTCTCAGCCCCTTCTTTAGGTTTCTGCAGGCAGCCTGTAGTAGGTGGAGCCAGCTGGGTCCCTCCCACAGCTCAGTTCTCTGCACAGCCTATGTACAGTGTGCTGGTGAGATCACTGCTACTTTTACAATGTAATATCTGGGTTTGCAAAGGCATTGGGTGCATACAAAGTGGGTTTATATCCTTTGTGATGATTGAGCAATATATTTTAATGAAAGTTTTGTGCATGGAGTTTACCTTTACCCACTTGACAACCAGCCGCCGTAGTTATACAGCAGCAGGTCAGCTCTTTTACGTAAAACGACACACCTGTTTGTTTCTTCATGTAGCAGATAGTGGAGGTGCGCACACGTGCCGATTGGCTAGAGGCGGAGGGCGTGATGTCCGCCAGGCCCTCGTGGTCGCTCCCCATGGTGACAGAACGGCGGTCTGCCAATGTAAACAAGGCACACAGCTGTTCCGTCAGTGATGAAGACAGGGATCCTGTGTTCCTCTTACTTAGGAACACAGGTCTCTGTGTTCATCCCGTGATTACAACCCCCACACAGTTAGAAAGCACCCCCTAGGCACACATTTAACCCTTTGATCGCCCCTGGTGTTAGCCCCTTCCCTGCCAGTGTCATTACAGTAACAGTGCATATTTTTAACACTGATTACTGTAGTAATGTCACTGGCCCCCCTTAAAGCGGAGTTCCGGGCACAGATGTAATTTTTTTAATGAACATACCCCCGGGACAGTCAGGGCTAGCACATTCCACAATGGCTAGCCTCTGATCTGTCCCGGTTCGCACTTACCTTTTAGAAGAAATACTTACTTATAAAATTTCTTCCACAGCGTTTCCATCTCTCTTGTGGGCAGCTGAAGCCGGCGCGGTCCTCTTCTGCGTCTTCTTCCGCGTCTTCTTCTCCCAGAATGCGCTGCACCGGCCCCTCTCGTCATTTCCGGCACGGCGCCGCATTCCTAAACAGCTTCTGGGCATGCCCAGAAGCTGTTTAGCAGGGGAATGCGGCGTCGCCCGGAAGTGACGAGCGGGGCCGGTGCCGGCGCATTGATTCCTGGGAGCGATGACGTTTAGCTCCCAGGAATCATCGCAGCGCAGGAAGTGACGGGGTGAGCCGCGGCTCCGAGGGAGGAAGTACCCTGAGGTGAGTATTTACGATCGTCAATTACAAGGTGAGTTTTAAAAAAAAAAAAAATCTAACTATCCAATTCCTTTTCAGGTTAGGCTGAACTAGCGGACGGGCACAAAAAAAAAAATATCGTTTTTGTGCCCGGAACTCCGCTTTAAGTGTCAAAAGTGTCAGTTAGGTGTCCGATCTGTCCGCCGCAATGTCGCAGTTCTGCTAAAAATCACAGATCGTCTCCATTACTAGTAAAAATAAATAAATAAAAATGAAATAAATCTTTCCCCTAGTTTGTAGACGCAGTAACTTTTGCGCATCCAATCAATATACACTTATTGGGATTTTATTTTACCAAACATATGTAGCAGAACACATATTGGCCAAAATTGATGAAAAAATTCGATTTTAATTTTTTTTTTATTGGGAATGTTTTATAGCAGAAAGTAAAAAAGATTGTTTTGTTTTTTATACAGAATTGTCGCTCTTTTTTTGTTTATAGGGCAAAAAATAAAAACCGCAGAGGTGATCAAATACCACCAAAAGAAAGCTCTATTTGTGGGAAAAAAAAGGACATCAATTCTATTTGGGTACAGTGTCGCATGACCGCGCAATTGTGAGTTAAAATAACACAGTGCCATATCGCAAAAATGGCCTGGTCATTAAGGGGGGAAATCTTCCGGTCCTTAAGTGGTTAATGGACAGATGTGCTTTTCCCTCCCTCCCTGTGTCTAGTGACAGGTCTGTAGGGGGGAGGACAGTTTTGGCCAGACACGAGGCGGCTGTTGGGTGTCAGCGTTGCAGCGATGATATTGCAAGCGTTACCTACACGACACTGAGCATCTTTGTGCTGAGACATGTGAAGGAATAGTCTGCAGCAGCACTCTGCTGAGCCCCGGGGGGACACACTCACTCCACACACAATGACCCAGATTTACTAAACTCAATCCCCCCCCCCCCCACCTCCAGGCGCTGAGCCGGCCGGTAGCACTCAGCAAAATCACTTGTCTGTAACAATGTACAGGAACTGTCACCTAATATGCTTTATCCAGCCAAAGCAATACATAGAGGAGGAGCTCAGAGCAACCCGCACAGACACTGCACACAATTATACATGGCTGGGGGCTTAAAGAGGAGCTCCGGGCTAACAGGAGAAGCCTACCTACAATAGCTGCCTGCTAAGCAAAATATTTTATGGGAAATCTGCACCTTCACCGACCTCCTTATGAAAATACTAGTTACTTGGCTGCGTCTGACTCAAAGTGGACCTGTCACTGACCTGATGATCTGCAATAATAAATAAATAATATTCCTGATTAGGGATGGGCCGGAAAACCCCCCCTGTTCGGTTCGCACCAGAAACCCGCGAACGGGGGAAAAGTTAGTTCGAACATTCGAACTCCATTAAAGTCTACGAGACTTGAAACTGAAAAATCAAAAATCCTAATTTTAAAGGCTTAAATGCTAGTTATTGCCCCAAAAAAGTGTAAGGGGTCCGGGTACTGCCCTGGGGAACATGTAAAAATGCAAAAAAAATGTTAAAATGATCGTTTTCACAGGAGCAGTGATTTTAATGATGCTTAAAGTGAAACAATAAAAATGAAAAATTCCTTTCAATATTGTGCTCGGGAGGTCCCCTTAATGTGCCTGTAAAGTGGCACATTTGAACGATGTATGTAGCCTGCTGCAGCAATACTGACATTTCTAAAGGAAAAAATGTCATTTAAACTTGCTCGCGGCTGCAATCTATTGTCAGCTCCCGGAAAAACAGATAAAAAAGCATGAAAAAACGACATAGGGTCCCCCCCAGTCCCTTCGGGTCTGGTATAGATTTGGATCTGGTACGCCAAAATTATAAAAAAAAACACGCAGGGTGCAGGAACGAGCCCTGCTGTTAAAAATTCAAAACAAAATTCAAATTGCATGTACTTGTCATACCGGCGCAGGAAAAATTGGGCCTTGGTTGTTGGTGGTGCCTGAACACCGCAACCCCTCGCAGTTAATCTTGCTGGGCGCAGTAACGGGCCCTGCTGTTAAAAATTTGAAACAAAATTTTAATTGCATGTACTTGTCAAACAGGTGCAGAAAAATTGGGCCTTGGGTGTTGGTGGTGCCTAAACACCGCAACCCCTCGCAGTTACTCCTGCTGGGAGGAGGAACAGGCCCTGCAGTTAAAATTTTAATACAAAATTGAAATCGCATGCACCTGTCATACAGGTGCAGAAAAATTGGGCCTTGGGTGTTTGTGGTGCCCTAAACCAAAAACATTGTTGGAAGCTAGCATAATTAAGATTCAGGAATAGGATATGCAGCATATGCAGTCTTCAAGGGATGCCTGACCCCTAGCAAATTCAATCAGTTACATCAGCATCAGGGGCTTGATAGCTGCTGTTGATTCCGGACTGATTCATTTTGATAAATGTCAGCTGGTCAACAGAGTCTGTGGACAGACGCACTCTTTTATCCATCACAAAACCTCCAGCAGCACTGAATGTCCGTTCAGAAAGCACACTGGAAGCAGGAGAGGCTAGTAGCTCGATTGCATGTTGAGTAAGTTCTGGCAAGTGGTCCATCCTCAAGACCCAGTAACCCAGTGGATACTCAGTTGGAAAGGTCTCCAAGTCTGCTCTTGCCCCTAGATAATCCTACACCATATGATGGTGACACTGCCGATGGTTGCTTAAACCTAACAGACCTGGGCTCTGAGGACTAAAGAATTGTTTAAAGGCATCGGTCAGCTGGCCGCCTTATCCAGCACTCCTTCTTTGGCTGAACAATGCCTCAGAAACACGTCCAGAGAATTTTACCTCCCAGTGTCTGGAAAGGTGTTACACAAATTTTTCTCCAAGGCGTCTTCAAGATGTTTTATCCTCTGCTCCCTCTGTGAAGGCAGGATGAGCTCTGCAACTTTACCCTTGTAACGTGGATCAAGAAGGGTTGCCAACCAGTAATAACCCCTCTCCTTGATACCACGAATCCTATGATCCTTTCGAAGGCTTTGCAGAATCAGGGAGCCCATGCAGTGTAAGTTTGAGGAGGCATGAGATTCTGAGTCCTCTGGGTCTAAGGATGACATTGTCAGGAGCAACTTCTCCCCAGCCACGTATAACTCCTGGGGTTTCTTGGGAATGAAAACCATCCCTTGAAGACTGCTGTATGTTATCCTCTAGATCCATGCTGCCACAATCCTCCTCCTCTTCCTCTTCCTCCTGTGTGTTTTGTGGCCCCGCGGGAATGTTATCTGCATAAAGGGGGCCTTGTGAAGAAAGGAAGTCCTTCTCTTCCTCCCACTGTTCTGCCTCAAATGCCCTGTCCATGATTCCACAAATCATGTGCTCCAGCAGGAAGACTAGAGGGACAGTGTCACTGATGCATGCATTGTCGAGGCTCACCATCCTTGTGGCCTCCTCAAATGGTGACAGGACAATGCATGCATCCTTTATCAGCAGCCACTGGCGTGGCAAAAAGAAGCCAGGCTCCCCTGACCCTGTCCTTGTGCCATACTCACACAGGTACTCATTGATGTATCCCTGCTACGTGTGCAGCCACTGCAGAATTGCCAATGTTGAGTTCCACCTGGTGGGCATGTCACAAATGAGGCGGTTGGTGGGCGGAAATGGCCACAGACTTCTCTGGCCTATTCCACAGGCTCCTTGTCTACAGCTACTCCTTCTTTAGCCTCACCATCATGCACGGAGGAGTCAACTAAATTATTTGCTCATAGTGTCAGTTACATGATGCTGGAGGATGCGCATCAAAATGAATTCTCCGATGTTGATTCCCAGGTTGAGGAAAGGAATAACAGGAGCCTAGAGAGAGGGTGTGGCAATGATGGACAAGAAACTAGCAGTCATGTTGCCACAGCTGCAGCATACTGCCAAGTTTGCTCTAGTGATGAGGAGGGAGGGGGATGATGAGGTCACGGACTGTACATGGGTGCCTAAGAGAATAGAGGAGGAAAGTAAGGACGAGTAGGTGGAACAACTCCAGCGGAGCAGGATGTGCTTCAGGGGCAGACTTAAGGGCAGCCACCCTATTACATCACACCACAGAGCTCCAGAGGCGTATGGCACTGCTAACTCCCCGCTGACTTCCAAAAGTTCATTGGTGTGGGCTTTTTTCCAACACATGTGCAGTAGACTGCAGCGTTGCTGTTTGCAATCTCTGTCTGAAGCTGATTAAGCGTGGCCAGAACACCAGCCGCTTGGGCACCAAATGCTTGACAAGACATATGACGACCTGCCATGCAGTCCGTTGGCAACTGCACCTGAAAGACCAACATCATTAAAAAAAGCATACTTCACCTTGCTCCTCATCTGGGATCTCTACCCCTACTATACCTCATGACTTCTCAAAAATCTGAACTGATGGGGATGATGGCATAGCAATGAGTGCCACAGATACTTGCACCCAATCTAGTATGAGCCTGTGTGACAGAGGGCGAGAAGGATGAGGATGGCTTAGTTATCCACTCCACCAACTCTTCTGCATGTTGTGGCTCAATAACATGGCCAGCACCGGAAAAAAAGGACAAGCGCGCCCCGCCTGCAGAGAATGCACCATGTCCATGACCACCACTTTTCATTGTGGACACAGAGGCTGCTTGCTCTCTTTTAGGGACCTGTAAGCGTCTGCCTCTCCTTGTTGACCTTTCGGACATGACGTGGATTTTGGGGGGTTTTATAACTGTTCATTATAGAATGTGGGATGTAAATATGATGCTTGGGTGCAATAATTTTTTGCTTGGTGCACTATAAACTGATTTATTATTGTGTTTTATTATTTGGGGGAGATTTTTATAACTTTTAAGTATAGAGCGTGGAAAGGGAATATGGTGCTTGGGTGCAATACTTTTGTGCTTGGTGCACTATAAACCGTTTTATTATTCTTTTTTTATTAATAAAGAAAAAATTATTAAAGCCAAAAAAAAAAAAGAAAACCCCTGCTGAGGCAGATGAATAGCCCCTGAGATGCACAAGGGGGTAGAGCAATTATGCCCCTAATATTATTAGTGCCGGTGCGCCACCAAAAAAAATGCCCACTTCTGGAGCTGAAGGAATAGCGTCTGAGATGCACAAGGGGGTACAGCAGTTATGCCCTTAATATTATTAGTGCTGGTGCGCCACAGACAAAAACACCCACTTCTGGAGCGGAAGGAATAACGTCAAAGAGGCATAAGGGGGGGTACAGCAATCATGCTCCTAATATTATTAGGGCTGGTGCGTCACCAAAAAAAACATCCACTTCTGGAGCTGAAGGAATAGCGTCTGAGATGCACAAGGGAGTACAGCAATTATGCCCCTAATATCATTAGTGCTGGTGCGCCACCAAAAAAAAAACACCCACTTCTGGAGCTGAAGAAATAGCGTCTGAGATGCACAAGGGGGTACAGCAATAACACCCCTAATATTATTAGTGCTGGTGCACCACCAAAAAAGCACCCACTCCTGGAGCTGACGGAATAGCGTCTGAGATGAACAAGGGGGTACAGCAAATATGCCCCTAATATTTTTAGTGCTGGTGCGCCACCAAAAAAAACAACCACTTCTGAAGCAGAAGGAATAGTGTCTGAGATGCACAAGGGGGTACAGCAATTATGCCCTTAATATTATTAGTGCTGGTGCACCACCAAAAATAAACACCCACTTCTGGAGCAGAAGGAATCGCGCCTGAGATTCCAAGGGGGGCAGCAATTGTGTCCTTAATATTATTAGTGCTGCTGCACAACAACAAAAAAAAGAGTTGCTGCAGACGCAGAAGGAAGCACTAGCACCTGCGACAAAGAAGGGGAGTACTAATATTGCAGCAACAAAACCTGATACTGCTAAAAAAAATATATAAATTGAAAAGAAAAAAAATATATATAAATTAAATAAATAAGGGGATCAGTGGGGTGACACAGAAGTGTTGTATACATTGCACTTCAGTGGCCCCACTACAATCACAGCACAGTACTAAACTGACTGCAGTACACTGTGTAACATAAGAATCAGCCCTACACTACACAGCAATGGCTGATATATAATATATATATATATATACTGCACTGGCGGATATATACACTGGACTTAGCTGATTTATATACTGCACTGGTTGATATACAGTATCTCACAAAAGTGAGTACACCCCTCACATTTTTGTAAATATTTTATTATATCTTTTCATGTGATAACACTGAAGAAATGACACTTTGCTACAATGTAAAGTAGTGAGTGGATAGCTTGTATATCAGTGTAAATTTGCTGTCCCCTCAAAATAACTCAACACACAGCCATTAATGTCTAAACTGCTGGTAACAAAAGTGAGTACACCCCTAAGTGGAAATGTCCAAATTGGGCCCAAAGTGTCAATATTTTGTGTGGCCACCATTTTTTTCCAGCACTGCCTTAACCCTCTTGGGCATGGAGTTCACGAGAGCTTCACAGGTTGCCACTGGAGTCCTCTTCCACTCCTCCATGACGACATCACGGAGCTGGTGGATGTCCGAGACCTTGCGCTCCTCCACCTTTCCATTTGAGGATGCCCCACAGATGCTAAATAGGGTTTAGGTCTGGAGACATGCCAGTCCATCACCTTTACCCTCAGCTTCTTTAGCAAAGCAGCGGTCATCTTGGAGGTGTGTTTGGGGTCATTATCATGTTGGAATACTGCCCTGCGGCCCAGTCTCTGAAGGGAGGGGATCATGCTCTGCTTCAGTATGTCATAGTACATGTTGGCATTCATGGTTCCCTCAATGAACTGTAGATCCCCAGTGCTGGCAGCACTCATGCAGCCCCAGACCATGACACTCCCACCACTATGCTTGACTCTAGGCAAGACACACTTGTCTTTGTACTCCTCACCTAGGTGCCGTCACACACGCTTGACACCATCTGAACCAAATAAGTTTATCTTGGTCTCATCAGACCACATGACATGGTTCCAGTAATCCATGTCCTTAGTCTGCTTGTCTTCACTAAACTGTTTGCGGGCTTTCTTGTGCATCATCTTTAGAAGAGGCTTCCTTCTGGGATGACAGCCATGCAGACCAATTTGATGCAGTGTGCGGCGTATGGTCTAAACACTGACAGGCTGACCCAGTGGCGTAGCGTGGGGGGTGCAGGGGGGGCCGGCCGCACCGGGCGCAACATCTGGGGGGGGCGCACTCGCAGCTCTGCCCTGCCTGGCTCACTCGTTATCTCACTGCAGTGCTGGCTGTGGCGGCGGCGCTGTGCGAATCCGATCCGAGCCGCCGGGTCGCCGCCCACTGTGGAGGGGGGGTGGTGCCAGGCGTGCGGAGAGCGAGGGACCATCTGGGGGAGGGACAATGCACTGCAGAGGCCGCCCAGCGCAGCGCTGAGCGCGGGAGCCACACCAGACCAGCCCAGGCATGCAGCAGCAAGAAGAAGCTGGCAGCGGCGGCAGGTGACACAGGCCAGAGAGGAGAGAGCCAGTGGTGACAGACGCAGGAGGAAAACCTAGGAGCCGGAGGACCTGGAGGAGAAGACATACCCTGCTGTGATCGGGTGCACCTGCAAAAAAAAGGTAGGAGTCACGAGTGACACAGGAGTCAGGACTGACTGGACTGTGACTGGAGTAGTACTGGGCTCAGTGGGCTGGCTGTGTACAGTGCTAGTAGTGACTAGACTGAGTCTGATTGACTGTCTGTGAGAACTGAAGAAGAACACTGAATAACTGTATGCATATGGGGGGGGGGGTCAGTGTAGAGGAGGGTGTGTCAGTGTAGGGGGGTCAGCATAGGTGTCAGTGTAGGTGTCAGTGTATGGGGGGATCAGTGTAGGGGGGTCAGTGTATGTGGAAATGTAGGGGGGTCAGTATAGGTGTCAGTGTATGTGGCGGTCAGTGTAGGGGGTCAGTATAGGTGGGTCAGTATAGGTGTCAGCTATACTGACCCCCCCCCCATACACTGACACCTATACTGACCCCCTACACTGACCGCCACATACACTGACACCTATACTGACCCCCCTACATTTCCACATACACTGACCCCCCCCCATACACTGACCCCTACACTGACTCCCCCCTACATTTCCACATACACTGACCCCCCACTACACTGACCCCTACACTAATAGCTATACTGACCCCCCCATACACTATTAGTGTAGGGGTCAGTGTAGTGGGAGTCAGTGTATGTGGAAATGTAGGGGGGAGTCAGTGTTGGGGTCAGTGTATGGGGGGGGTCAGTGTATGTGGGAATTTAAGGGGGTCAGTATAGGTGTCAGTGTAGCTGTCAGTGTACGGGGGGGTCAGTGTAGGTGTCACTGTAGCTGTCAGTGTACGGGGGGGTCAGTGTAGGTGTCAGTGTATGGGGGGGGGTCAGTGTAGAGGAGGGTGTGTCAGTGTAGGGGGGTCAGCATAGGTGTCAGTGTAGGTGTCAGTGTATGGGGGGGGGTCAGTGTATGTGGCGGTCAGTGTAGGGGGGTCAGTATAGGTGTCAGTGTATGGGGGAGGTCAGTATAGGTGTCAGTGTATGGGGGAGGTCAGTATAGGTGTCAGTGTATGGGGGAGGGAGGTCAGTATAGGTGTCAGTGTATGGGGGAGGTCAGTATAGGTGTCGGTGTATGGGGGAGGTCAGTATAGGTGTCAGTGTATGGGGGGGTCAGTATAGCTATTAGCGTGGGGGTCAGTGTATGTGGAAATGTAGGGGGGAGTCAGTGTAGGGGTCAGTGTATGGGGGGGTCAGTGTATGTGGAAATGTAGGGGGGAGTCAGTGTAGGGGTCAGTGCATGTGGGAATGTAAGGGGGTCAGTATAGGTGTCAGTGTAGCTGCCAGTGTAGCTGTCAGTGTACGGGGGGGGGGGGGGTCAGTGTAGTTGTCAGTGTATGGGGGGGGTCAGTGTAGAGGAGGGTGTGTCAGTGTAGGGGGGTCAGCATAGGTGTCAGTGTATGGGGGGTCAGTGTATGTAGAAATGTAGGGGGGTCAGTATAGGTGTCAGTGTATGTGGCGGTGAGTGTAGGGGGGGTCAGTATAGGTGTCAGTGTATGGGGGAGGTCAGTGTAGGGGGGTCAGTATAGGTGTCAGCGTATGTGGCGGTGAGTGTAGGGGGGTCAGTATAGGTGTCAGTGTATGGGGGAGGTCAGTGTAGGGGGGTCAGTATAGCTATTAGTGTAGGGGTCAGTGTAGGGGGTCAGTGTATGTGGAAATGTAGGGGTCAGTGTATTGGGGGTCAGTGTATGTGGGAATGTAAGGGGGTCAGTATAGGTGTCAGTGTAGCTGTCAGTGTATGGGGGGGGTCAGTGTAGGGGGTGTCAGTATAGGTGTAAGTGTAGGGGTCAGTGTATGGGGGGGGTCAGTGTAGGGGGGTCTGTATAGGTGTCAGTGTAGGGGGTGTTAGTGTATGGGGGGGTCAGTGTAGGTGTCAGTGTATGGGGGGGGGGTAGGTCTGTGTAGTGGTCTAGTAGGTTTGTGTAGGGGGAGCAAATTACTTGCCTTGCCCCGGGTGCTGACAACCCACGCTACGCCACTGGGCTGACCCCCCACCCTTTCAACCTTTTTAGCAATGCTGGCAGCACTCATATGTCTATTTCCCAAAGACAACCTCTGGATATGATGCTGAGCATGTGCACTCAATTTCTTTGGTCGACCATGGCGAGGTCTGTTCTGAGTGGAATCTGTCCTGTTAAACAGCTGTATGGTCTTGGCCACTGTGCTGCAGCTCAGTTTCAGGGTCTTAGAAAACTTTTTATTGCCTAGGCCATCTTTATGTAGAGCAACAATTCTTTTTTTCAGATCACCAGAGAGTTCTTTGCCATGAGGTGCCATGTTGAGCTTCCAGTGACCAGTATGAGAGAGGGAGAGCGATAACACCAAATGTAACACACCTGCTCCCTATTCACACCTGAGACCTTCTAACACTAACGAGTCACATGACACTGGGGAGGGAAAATGGCTAATTGGGCCCCATTTGGGCATTATCACTTAGGGGTGTACTCACTTTTGTTGTCAGCAGTTTAGACATTAATAGCTGTGTGTTGAGTTATTTTGAGGGGGCAGCAAATGTACACTGTTATATGAGCTGTACACTCACTACTTTACATTGTAGCAAATTGTCATTTCTTCAGTGTTGTCACATGAAAATATATAATAAAATATTTACAAAAATGTGGGGGGAATCACTTTTGTGAGATACTGTATATACTGCACAAGCTGATATAGCCTGCAATAGCTGATAAATATATATATTGCACTATCTGATATATCCTGCAATAGCTGATATATGTATATATACTGCACTATCTGATATATCCTGCAATAGCTAATATATGTATTTATACTGCACTGATACAGTCAGGTCCATAAATATTGGGACATCGAGACAATTATAATCTTTTTGGCTCTATACACCACCACAATGGATTTGAAATGAAGCAAACAAGATGTGCTTTAACTGCAGACTTTCAGCTTTAATTTGAGGGTATTTACATCCAAATCAGGTGAACGGTGTAGGAATTACAATAGTTTGTATATCTGCCTCCCACTTTTTAAGGGACCAAAAGTAATGGGACAGATTAACAATCATAAATCAAACTTTCACTTTTTAATACTTGGTTACAAATCCTTTGCAGTCAATTACAGCCTGAAGTCTAGAATGCATAGCTATCACCAGACGCTGGGTTTTATCCCTGGTGATGCTCTGCCAGGCCTCTACTGCAACTGTCTTCAGTTCCTGCTTGTTCTTGGGGCATTTTCTCTTCAGTTTTGTCTTTAGCAAGTGAAATGCATGCTCAATCGGATTCAGGTCAGGTGATTGACTTGGCCATTGCATAACAATCCACTTCTTTCCCTTAAAAAACTCTTTGGTTGCTTTCGCAGTATGCTTCAGGTCATTGTCCATCTGCACTGTGAAGCGCCGTCCAATGAGTTCTGAAGCATTTGGCTGAATATGAGCAGATAATATTGCCCAAAACACTTCAGAATTCATCCTGCTGCTTTTGTCAGCAGTCACATCATCAATAAATACAAGAGAACCAGTTCCATTGGCAGCAATACATGTCCACGCCATGACACTACCACCACCATGCTTCACTGATGAGGTGGTATGCTTTGGATCACGAGCAGTTCCTTTCCTTCTCCATACTCTTCTCTTCCCATCACTCTGGTACAAGTTGATCTTGGTCTCATCTGTCCATAGGATGTTGTTCCGGAACTGTGAAGGCTTTTTTAGATGTCGTTTGGCAAACTCTAATCTGGCCTTCCTGTTTTTGAGGCTCATCAATGGTTTACATCTTGTGGTGAAACCTCTATATTCACTCTGGTGAAGTCTTCTCTTGATTGTTGACTTTGACACACATGCACCTACCTCGTGGAGAGTGTTCTTGATCTGGCCAACTGTTGTGAAGGGTGTTTTCTTCACCAGGGAAAGAATTCTTCGGTCATCTACCACAGTTTTTTTCCATGGTCTTCCGGGTCTTTTGGTGTTGCTGAGCTAATCGGTGCGTTCTTTCTTTTTAAGGATGTTCCAAATAGTTGATTTGGCCACACCTAATGTTTTTGCGATCTCTCTGATGGGTTTGTTTTGTTTTTTCAGGCTAATGATGACTTGCTTCACTGATAGATAGATGATATACATATACTGCACAAGCTGCAGTGGCGGCTGGTGCGTTGGTGGCGCAGGGGCGCCGCCCCCTATCCATGCGTCCGGCCCCCTAATCTACATGCGGGGGCCGGACGCATGGAGTTTAATGTTTTTTTTTTTTTTTTTTTATCACCTGATTAGAGCCAGAGGCTCTAATAGGCTTCAGAAAAGGCAGAGCAGTGCGCCCCGAGCCCACCCATTGTATGACAATAGCGAATGAAAATTCGCTATTGTCACACGGATCCTCCTCCTGGCCAATCAGGAAGCGGGTTCGAGACCCACTTCCTGATTGGACGAAAGGCAAACACATGTCATTGGCCGAGGAGGAGGCGGGAGGACTCTCGGAGACACGGGGAACTGAGGAGAAGCTGCCGCTGCAGGTAAGTCTCTCTGCATTAAAGGGGGCTTGCTGGTCACTCTGCATTGAAAGGGGGCACGATGATCTCTCTGCATTGAAAGGGGGCACGCTGGTCACTCTGTATTGAATGGGGGCACGCTGGTCTCTCTGCATTGAAGGGGGCACGCTGGACATTCTGCATTGAAAGGGGACACACTGGTCTTTCTGCATTTAATGGGGGCACGCTGGTCACTCTGCATTGAAAGGGGGCACGCTGGTCACTTTGCATTGAATGGGGGCACGCTGGTCACTCTGCATTGAAAGGGGGCACGATGATCTCTCTGCATTGAAAGGGGGCACGCTGGTCACTCTGCATTAAAAGGGGGCACGCTGGTCTCTCTGCATTGAAAGGGGGCACGCTGGTCATTCTGCATTGAAAGGGGGCACACTGGTCATTCTGCATTGAAAGGGGGCACGCTGGTCTTTCTGCATTGAAAGGGGGCACGCTGGTCACCCTGCATTGAATGGGGGCACACTGGTCTCTCTGCATTGAAAGGGGGCACGCTGGTCACTCTGTATTGAAAGGGGGCACGCTGGTCACTCCGCATTGAAAGGGGGCACACTATACCTTGATTACTGAAGGCCCCTTTCACACTTTTGTGACCTCAAAGTCACGCAATTTTTTAGAGAGTTTTTTGCCGCAAAGCAATGCCTATTACATTTTTCTGTTTGCGCCCCCCCCACCCCCCCAAAAAAAAATTTTGAGCACCAGCTGCCACTGACAAGCTGATATATCCTGCAATAGCGGATAAATATATCTACTGCACTATCTGATATATATATATATATATATATATATATATATATATATATATATATACTACACTGGCTGATCTAATAATATATAAAACGCACAATACACTAACTACCTGCCTAATCTCACTCCTATCTCGTCCTCTAACACACTACACACGGCTGCCGTGTAAGCAGCCATATATAGTGTGGGACGTGGACTTAGCCCCCGAGCCATGATTGGCTAAAGGCAACCTCTGAGCCATGATTGGCCAAAGCAAACAGGTCAAGGTGCATGCTTTGGCCAATCACGAGCACTTAATGCACTGCAATAGAACAGCCACGTTTGTTTGTGTGTTCAGCAAACGCACGAACGACTCGACTCGAAGCTCATCCCTATTCCTGATATGTCACAATATACAGCAACACCATCTTACAATTTGAGCGACGGGGTTCAGCTTTAAAGCGGTATTAAAGTGTTACTAAACCCACAACAGTAAAATCAGTGTGTACTGTGTATGCAATAAGGATGCTTGTTATACGCACTATGGTGCCTAAGGGGTTAATCCTGTGCATTGTGTAAAAAGTCTGTTTGATTTTGTCTCCTCTACTTCCACAGTCCCCAGCCCCTCTCCTGATAGAACCGAGCCTTAGGGGCACTCTGCACATGCTCAGTTTGTTGTGTATTGCTAGAGAGATATTTTTTTTTTCTTGGGAGGGTGCATTTGATCAGCACAGGGCCAATCAGCACTGTCCAGACAGAGGGTCAGGGGTCCTGCAGCCTCATAGGACAATCAGAGGAGAATAAAAACTCCTATAAGCTTTAACCAGACACTGATAGAAGTCACAAGACTGCTATATACTGCTGATGAGAAAAGGTATTTAGCAGATTATATTTACTAACTTAATTGCATTTCCATGTTCTGTGTACTGTGGCGAACCAGATACAGCGAATGTAGGGTCCAGGGTTTAGTTAGTCCTTGTTCACATTGGAGCGACTTGTCATGCGATTTGGCAGGTCAAATCGCATTACAGTTTGCAGCCTATAGCTGGCAATCGCACTGTTCAAATCGGTGTGACACCGACTATGCAGGGCCGCACCTGCATTACTTTTGGCGATTTCAGAGGTGACTTGCATAGACATCTGTGCAGATGTCTTTCAAGTCGCACACAAATTCTCACTGCATATCTTGGTGTTTTGAATGGTATCAAGTGCAAAGGAGGGATTTGGGGTCTTATTGACCCCTGTTCCCTCCATAAAGAGTACCTGTCACATGCCTATTGCTGTCACAAGAACGTTTACATTCCTTGTAAAGGCAATAAAAGAGTTAAAAAAAAAGTAAAGCAACAGTGTAAATAAAATAAATAGAAAATAATAATTAAAAAAATATATTTTTTAAGTGCCCCCCCCCCCCCCTGTGCGAGTGCACAAAGGCAAACATGTGTGTCAGTTATGCACATACGCAAACAGTGATTGTCCCACATATGTGAGGTATCGCTGCGAACATCGGATCATGTGCAGTGATTCTAGCTCTAGGCCTCCTATATAGATATAAATTAATAACCTGTAAAAGCTTTTAAAGTGTGCCCTTGGATAGTAAAATGTACCTCATCTGTCACCGTTGCGTGGGCATGCGCAATTTGTAAGCATGACACGTTTGGTATCTAATTACTCTGCGTGACATCATCTTTTATACTTTACAAAACAATTGGGTTATGTATTGTGTTTTTTTTTTGCATTTAATTTTTAAAAAGTGTATTTTTTCACAAAAATTGCATTTGAAAAACTGTTGCGCAAATACTGTGTGACATAAAAAAAATTGCAAAATCCACAAATTTATTCTCTAGGGCCTCTGCTTTAAAAATAATCTAAAATATTTGGGAGTTCCAAAAAATTTTCTAGCAAAAAAAAGAAAAAAGATTTTTACATGGAAAGAAAAAGCACCAGAAAATGCCTGGTCTTCAAGTGGTTAAGGGCGTAAATGGCACAATTCACATTGCACACCCTTGCGGGACAGTTGCAGAGCAAACCCTGTTCACTTGAATTTGGATTTGCATTTGGAGGTGCATGTCAAATGCAACAGAGGGTATAATTCCTGCTGCGGCCATGAAGCTAAGCATTGGTGCCGTGGCATGTGTACATCCCCAGCAGCTGCTCCTGCAACCATATGGGCAGCGGTTGGGGGGTAAAAATGCAGCTCAGCTGCGGGTTTTAGCTCCCACTAATCACAAGTGTAAATGAGTCCTTCGGGTGTCAGGGAGCAATAGGTTTGTTATCTATTATTAGGGATGGTTACAGAATTACAATTTTAGTGACAGATTCGACAACTGTTTTAAAAAGGGAAAATTTTTGAATCGATTACCTATGAGAATAATGGAAAACACTGATTTCATTTTTTTTTTTCTAATACTGAAGATCAGAATCTTCATAACAAACGTATGCAGACTAAACGGGAAGTTCTTTTGTATGTCTTCTTTTCGCCTTAAAGTGGTGTTTGTCATATGATGAAATGTCAGTACATATTAGTTAATGTGCGGAGTCCGGATATTATTTATACGTTATTAGACATGAACTTTCAGCAGGCTAATACAGTGTGTGCGCAGTTCATGCGGAGTGTCTTCTGTAGTGTAAATTGCCCCCAGACTCCTCGTCCTGCTACACAATACCCCCTCCTCACCCCTCCTCCTCCTCCGCTGACAGTCCTCCATGTTCAGCGCACATACGCTAGCAGCGCACAACGCACTCTTGGCGTCAACAAGAAGCATTTTAAAAACCGGAACACTTATGTGAATTTCTTGCCAAAAAATCCCTGACTCCGATTTTATTTGTTACTACAAAAATATGTTTTGGAGTTTGCTTGTAATTTCTGTGAGCCGTATTTTTCAGAAATAGGAAGAGTAAATGCAAGGTGTCAAAGCGCCAGAGCAAAAATATTATCAAAGCCTGCGAGCTGCCGGAGGTTAAATAGAACGCTTTAACAGACAAACTAGTTATTATTGTAAGTTACCTCAAATTACCTTTCAGAACTGTTATTCTATATTTGCAGAATTGTAATTCAAAGGCGTATTTATAAAGTCTCCCTATTTATTACAGGTATTTATGTATGAAGCACTTTCCTGTTGTACACTGATATCAGTCCCTGCTCTCAAAGAGCTTACAATCTAAGGTCCCTACCACACATGCATACATACACATACTAGGGCCACCTTAGATAATGAAATAACCAAAAAACTTACCAGAGTATCCTCGGAGTGTGAGAGGAAACTAACACAAGCACTGAGATGACATGCAAACTCCATGCAGTGTCCTGGTTGTAACTGTGAACTGAGGACCTTAGCACTGCAAGGGAGAAGTGACATATTCCGCAGTGCTGTACAGAGAACACTGAGCCAGTCAGTCTCTGCACCAGATGAGCTTACACTCTAATGTCCCTATCACAGTCACACACTATTATTATTATACATTTATATAGCTCTGACATATTTTATAGTGTAGCACTGCATTAGTGCTTGTGTGCTACATCAGTGTTGTACAGAGAACATTAACATCATCATACTGGTGTGAGTGGGTCTGCTGGGAGCAGTAGTGCCACGGATGGGAAAATGAATGTGAATGATAAAGTTGTTTGTAATACTGGAAAGGGGAACGTATGTGTATTGGTGAATGGAGTGACTACTGCTGCTGCCTCTGGTGGTGATTTGCAGAGCAGGGCTTCTGAGGCTCGGCAAAAAATGGTGCAGCTCTGAGATCTGGAGTGTTGAATCCTGCAAATAAAACCAATGCTGGGCTCTGGCTGGGATAAGGGGGTCACATCCGGCAGGCAGCTTCGGGGGAGGTCTGCTGCAGGTCTGACATCTGCATCCCTGTCTTTCAGGCAAGGGAATGTAGTGCTGCTCAGGTGGGAGGGTGGGGGTGCCCCCCTATTAGGAGGTTGGTTGTGGACAAGATTTTGGCGATGGGTTTCAAGGCAGATTAAATCTTTGCTCTGATCAGTCCGGTAGGCTCCCATGAGTATGATCTCTCTTTTAATCACCCTCGAGTCTCTCGATATGTTTTGGGAGAAGTATGAGCTTGTGTATAGGGGTCTGCCGGAGTGGGAGGGACTCGTCCCAAAACTTGTTTCACGCCAACCTCTTGTGAACAATCACCATCCTGGTGAGGAAATAATCAATTCCTTCTGCTGACCTGTCTGTCTGGGTGAGTTTTGTGGAGCTTCTTTACCCCATTGAAGAAGATTGTGGATGAGAGGGGCATATGGACAGGTGGGTGGTCAGTTGCAGATGAGGTTGCATGTGTGTGAGGATGTGGTCCAGCATCTCCCCTCCTCAGCCTTCATTGGGAAGGATAGGATTGTTGTGTTTTACCCTGGGCAGCCCAAGCTCTGTACTAAGTGCAGTTCTTGGGGTCATTTCGCCTTCTCATGTCCAGAGATTAAGTGTTCCCTGTGTTAGGGCCTGGGGCATCTGGCTAAGGATGGCAATAGGATCAAATGCAATCTTTGTGATAAGTTTGGACATGCGTATAGCCAGTGCACTGAGGCCTTAAATAATCAGTCTGCTTTGGTGGAAGAGTTTTTTTGCCTGGACATGAAGGAGGCAGAGGATAGGGGGGCTGTGCCAGTGGTCCCCAATGTCTCTGTCCCTGTTGTCTCAGTGCAATCAGTGTCTGATGGTCCATCCAAAGTTGTGTCATCCCCTTGTGTCGTGCCCCCTGAATAGGTGTCAGTGGATGTTGTGTCTGATGCTCTTTTGTCAGTCTCCCCAGAGGTAGTAGGGGCTGTGTAGGGAGCTGGACCGGTATGCAAGGTTGCACTGGCCCCCAATCCCCGGCGTTTGAGGACTGAAGGCCGTGAAGCGTAGAGGGATGAAGTGAATGATGATGGGGGTGCTGGAGTGAAGGGTGGGGGGACTGTTGTGGTGAGTGGAGTGAGTAGGGTTGATGATGTTGTGGGTGATGGTGGAAGGGAAGGGGGCTTGCAGTCAGAGATGTCTAATGAAGATATGGTGTGGTTGGAGGCAAAAATAAAATCTGGGAAGAGGAAGAAGAAGAAGGATGTGTCTGTACCTGAACCTGAGAGGGTGGAGGTGTCCAATGAGTTTGAAGTTTTTTCTGAGGTAGAGGATGAATGAGGGTTCTTTAGGTGGTGAGTCTGTGTTTTCCATGAAAGAGGAATCACAGAGAACATTAAAATGTCATTATTATTGAGGTAGAAATAGGGAGATGCATGGTCTTAGACATCTCCATGGGGGGGCAGGACCTGCGCCTGATTAACATCTATGGACCCCAGACAAAATGGGACAGGAAATGCCTCTTTGTGAAGATCAAGCCTTTTCTTTTTACAGCACAGCAAGTTGTCTTAGGTGGTGATTTCAATACCATCACTAGGACTAAGGACAGGAAAGGTACAGGAGCCAGGTTGGACTGTAATGGCTTTTTTTTAAAAAAGAAAGAAGCTAGAGAGGCAGGTCTGGTTGATGTGCACATTCATTTCTGCCCAGACGACACAGGATTCACTTTTCAGCAAGGTAGTAGTCAGAGTAGAATAGATAGAATTTTTTTTGAAAGGGGAACTCAGCACCAGTGTGTCAGGCGTTGGAGTTTTCCTATCACTGTATACTGTCTGTGACTCTAAATAGTCCTGACACACCACCTAGGGGGAGGGGTAACTGGAAGCTGAATTCGGCACTCCTGGACAATGAGAAGGTGAGTCAATCCTTTGAGAATTTTTTTTTAGGCACAGGTATCGATCGTGGACTTTTCCAGCAGTAAGTCAGAGTGGGGGAAGCAAAGGATTGTTGGGTTTTTCAAGGCCAAAGGTAAAAATAAGCAGCTTGATAAGTATGTCACCTACCAGCGTTTGCGGAGGATGCTTGATAGGCTTGTCTCGAATAATGGAGATCCAGAGAGGATCTCTGTAGTTAAACTATTGCTCAGGGAGTGTCAATATGACAGGCATGCTTCTTTGGTTCTGGAAAGGGATTATGGGAAATATCACTCGCCCGACCCTTACCAGAATTGCAAACAAGGTAGAGCAGTTAAGTCAGTTGTAGGTCTGGTTAACAGTACAGGTTCCTAATCCAAGTCGGGGATCCTGGAAACCGCAAGGTCATATTATGCTAACCTCCTGGGCAGGAGGGACCTTGATCGGGCAGGCATGTCAGGTTTTCTGGATTCAATTTCAGGATTGGGAAATGACAGTTCTCTGGTGAGCTTGACAGAAGACATCACTGCAGATGAGGTGCTAATTGATAAGCTTGCCATTAGGAAGTCACCTGGGCCAGATGGTCTGACAGCCGAGATTTATAAGCACTTTAAGGTTACTCTGGCCTGTATTTGGTGGAGGTTTTTAATGGCTGTCTGAGAGAGGGTTTACTCCCTCCATGCGACAACCTGCGGTGATTCTTCTGTCTAAGGGTAAAGATTCTTCAATTACTGAGAACTGGCAGCCCACTGGCCTTCTCAATGTTGATAGGAAGATACCGGCAAAAATCATTTTCTGACGTTTATCATCTGTAGCAATCTACTTTTTCACCACCAGCACTGTTTGGTTCAGGATAGAAGAACTTTTTCAGGGGTGTTAGCTGTCTGTTAAGCCCCGGAACGGTGCAGGGCTGCAGGTTGGGGAAAGTACCTGCTGGCTTTGGATGGGGCAAAAGGTTTTGATCGGATCAATCATGAGTACCTATGGCTGCTTCTTGGCAAGTATGGCCTGGAGGGGGGCTTTATCGATTGGCTGAAGACTTTGTACAGAGGGGCTAAAGCTTCATGCTTGTGAATGGTTGGATCGGACGGCCCTTTGAGGTTGGCTCAGGTGTGCCTCAGGGGTATCCTTTGAGTCCTCTGCTATAAGCTTGCGCAATCGATACCTTCATCAGGAGGTTAGAGAGCAGACCATTGTGCGGAGTGCGTTTGGGCATTCCTGGTGTGTCTCTTTTGAGGGTTGTGGCCTATGCTGATGATGTGTTTTTATCTCTGGGGCGGAGGAGGTGGTCTCGGTGATGGAGCAGTATGCTGAGGCATCCGGCTCAAAGATAAATCAGGATAAGAGTGAAGCTTTCTGGATGGGAGAGGAAGGCGATAGCTTCCAGCTTCCGGACACCTTCATATATTATTATATATTTATAAAGCTCTGACATATTCCATAGTGCTGTACAGATAACATTAGGTCAGCCATATCAGTCTCTGCACCACAGGAGCTTACACTCTAATGAACTCGCCACAATCACACACTATGCTTGCTATACATTACAGTACAGTAGCTGTGATATATTCCGCAGTGCCTTCCAGAAAACACTAAGCCAGTTACATCAGTATCTGCTCCAGATGAGCTTACACTCTAATGTCCCCACCACAGTCATACACTATTATTGTTATATATTTACTGCATATAGCTGTGGCAAATTCCGTAGAGTTGTACGGAGAACACTGAGCCAGTCTCATCAGTCTCTGCACCAGAGAAGCTTACACTCTAATGTCCTACCACAGTCACACACAGTAAATTCAGTGGTGGCTGAATCCAGTTAACCTGCTAGTAAATTGTTAGATTATGGGTGGATTCCAGAGAACCGGGGGGTTCCAAAAATCACCATGCAAACATACAAACTTCATGTTCCTTTTGGAAAATCAACCCCCTGATTTCAGTGCGGCAAGGTAAGATTGTTAATTCTTGGTGATGGCACAAAGGACATTTTCTCAATACAAAGTGCCAGGGAGGGAAAGTTAATAATAAGTACATACATACTGATTTTATAGAGACATACAGTATCTCACAAAAGTGAGTACCCCTCACATTTTGTAAATATTTTATTATATATTTTCATGTGGCAACACTGAAGAAATTACACTTTGCTACAATGTAAAGTAGTGAGTGCACAGCTTGTATAACAGTGTAAATTTGCTGCCCCTCAAAATAACCCAATACACAGCCATTAATGTCTAAATCGCTGGCAACAAAAGTGAGTACACCCCTAAGTTAAAATGTCCAAATTGGGCCCAAAGTGTCAATATTTTGTGTGGCCACCATTATTTTCTGGCAATGTCTTAACCCTCTTGGGCATGGAGTTCACCAGAGCTTCACCAGGTTCACAATGCTGCCAGCATTGCTGCAGAGGTTGAAGGGGTGGGTGGGTCAGCCTGTCAGTGCTCAGACCATACGCCGCATATGGCATCAAATTGGTCTGCATGGCTGTTGTCCCAGAAGGAAGCCTGTTCTAAAAATGATGCTCAAGAAAGCCCGCAAACAGTTTGCAGAAGACAAGCAGACTAAGGACATGGAATAAAGGAACCATGTCCTGTGGTCTGATGAGACCAAGATAAACTTATTTGGTTCAGATGGTGTCAAGTGAGTGTGGCGGCAACCAGGTGAGGAGTACAAAGACAAGTGTGTCTTGCCTACAGTCAAGCATGGTGGTGGGAGTGCTGCCGTCACTGGGGAGCTACAGTTCATTGAGGGAATCGTGAATGCTAACATGTACTGTGACATACTGAAGCAGAGCATGATCCCCTTCCTTTGGAGACTGGGCCACAGGGCAGTATTGCAACATGATAATGACCCCAAACACACCTCCAAGACAACTAATGCCTTGCTAAAGAAGCTGAGGGTAAAGGTGATGGACTGGCCTAACATATTTCCAGATCTAAACCCTATTGAGAATCTGTGGGGCATCCTCAAACAGAAGGTGGAGGAGCGCAAGGTCTCTAACATCCACAAGCTCCGTGATGTCGTTACGGAGGAGTGGAAGAGGACTCTAGTGGCAACCTGTGAAGCTCTCATGAACTCCATGCCCAAGACGGTTAAGGCAGTGCCGGAAAAAATGGTGGCAACACAAAATATTGTCACTTTGGGCCCAATTTGGACCTAAATCCTATTGAGCATCTGTGGGGCATCTCCAAACGGAAGGTGGAGTAGCGCAAGGTCTCTAACATCCACCAGCTCTGTGGGGTCGTCATGGAGGAGAGAAAGAGGACTCCAGTGGCAATCTGTGAAGCTCTGGTAAACTCAAGGCCCAATAGGGTTAAGGTAGTGCTGGAAAATAATGGTGGCCACATAAAACATTGACACATTGGGCCCAACTTGGATGTTTTGACCTAGGGGTGTACTCACTTTTGTTGCCAGCGGTTTAGACATTAATGGTTGTGTGCTGAGTTATTTTGAGGGGACAGCAAATTTACACTGTTGTACAAGCTGTACACTCACTACTTTACATTGTAGCAAAGTGTATGTGTCATTTCTTCAGTTTTGTCACATGAAAAGATATAATAAAATATTTACAAAAATGTGAGGAACTGTATATAATAGTCCACCTCCCTCCCCATATCCTGGCTATCATTGTCATCCACTGAAAGAAAAGTACGTACCTGACAGCGTTTCTATAGTCCTCCATTTACATCAGCTCTATTCAGAGGAGACAATGGCTGTGTTATGGAGTGCTTACATTGTAGCAATGTGTGGAATATATCAGATATACACTCATCAGACAAATAGAACAGCTATATATTGTGAGAAGAATAGGTATATAAAGAGAGAGAGGTGTAAGTCACATCCAATCTCTGCACATCCACAGCCTCACAGCAGGGTGGAACAACAAGTCCCAGCATAACATAACACTTTGCAATGCAGAGGGCTGCAAAGTGTTTTTTTTTTTTTAAGTATTAGAAAAAGCGTGGTTAACCAACAATGCATATACTGTAGGTTATTTTAGCTAAAACAATAACATTTCAGGTAAGGCTAAATGCTGGTTTAGGTATTATCTGCCTGATTGAATATCTCAGACATATTCTGTAGTACACCAGTACACATCAGTCTCTGCATTGAAGGAGCTTACACTGTATTGTCTCACCTCAGTCTTTGCACTGGAGGAGCTTACATTCTAATGTCCTCATCACAGTCCCACACTAATATTATACATTTATATACTGTAACTCTGACATATTCTGCAGAGCTGTACAGAGAACATTGAGACAGTCACATCAGACTCTGCACTGAAGGAGCTTACACTCTATTGTCTCACCTCGGTCACACAACGCTGTACAGAGATCACTGAGCCACTGACTTCAGTCTCTCTACCAGGTGGTGCTGTTCTGCAAGGTGTTGCTGGCTCACTCTGCTTTAGTCTCAGCTGGAGGAAACATCAAGCCTGGGAGCTCTCCTACTAGCTTCTTCCTAATCACCATGCAGCGGGTGGGGGAGGACGAAGGTGAAGGCTCTGAGGCCTACACCATGTGCTCAAGCTGCAATGGTTCTGGACTTGTCCCTATGCAAGGGAAGTCCTTACCAGCCTTCCAGGATAGAGTAGTGAATAGACTTCGTCGTAATACTAAGGAGGAACAGAAGCTTGCTGTCCTGAAAGCAGATTTCAGGAAAAAGAAATCTTTGCACAGTAAGACTGGGAGCAGTAAGAGGGAAGAATCCAAGCTGAAGTCTATGGAGGCATTAAAAAAGCAGGAGAAGTTGGTGGCCTCTCTGAAGGAAAGCAGCGGTGTGTTCAAAGAGAAGTATGAGAATAAGGAGAGATTACAACAGATGAACGAGAGTGCCAGTGTGAGTACCATCCAGAGGGTGGATGCCACAGCAACGGCAACAGTATGAATGGGGGGGTAGGGAACTGGCTTTACATGGTGCCCCCAGTACTACCCCTGTTTCAGGATCTGTCATGTCTGCCCCCCTTCCTCCCCAGCAGCCTGGGCCATCCCAGGAGGAGGTTGAGGAAAATGGTGGATTGCTGCAAGCCATTGCGGAAATAGAATCTCCCCTGAGTGGCAGGAAGTTTTGGTTTTCCACTGACTCATCAGATGTAGATGAGGAGGACAATGTCTTCCCTCAGCCTGTAAGGGAGAAAGCTATGGACAAATTTTTAATTGTTAAGTCTGATCAAAATGGCAGCAATACTACAGTGTCTGCAGATGGCGGACATGCTGAAACTGTTTCAGTTCAGAAAAAGGCTGATGAGCAGTGGCGGCTGGTGCTCAAAATTTTTTTGGGGGGGGGGGGGGGCGCAAAAAGAAAAATGTAATAGGAATTGCTTCGCGCCAAAAAACGCAGTAAAAAAATTGCGTGACTTTGAAGCTGTGCCTCCTTCAATGCAATGAACACTGTGCTGTGCCCCCTTCAATGCAATAAACACTGTGCTGTGCCCCCTTCAATGCAATAAACACTGTGCTGTGCCCCCTTCAATGCAATGAACACTGTGCTGTGCCCCCTTCAATGCAATGAACACTGTGCTGTGCCCCCTTCAATGCAATGAACACCGTGCTGTGCCCCCTTCAATGCAATGAACACCGTGCTGTGCCCCCTTCAATGCAATAAACACTGTGCTGTGCCCCCTTCAATGCAATAAACACTGTGCTGTGCCCCCTTCAATGCAATAAACACTGTGCTGTGCCCCCTTCAATGCAATGAACACTGTGCTGTGCCCCCTTCAATGCAATGAGCACTGTGCTGTACCCCCTTCAATGCAATGAACACTGTGCTGTGCCCCCTTCAATGCAATGAACACTGTGCTGTGCCCCCTTCAATGCAATAAACACTGTGCTGTGCCCCCTTCAATGCAATGAACACTGTGCTGTGCCCCCACAATGCAGAGTTCAGCGTGCATGCCCCTTTCAATGCAGAGCGCCACAGCATTGTCCCCAATCACTGCAGAGCGCCACAGCATTGTCCCCAATGATTGCAGAGTGCCCACAGCATTGTACCCCAATGATTGCAGAGTTCCCACAGCATTGTCCCCCAATGATTGCAGAGTGCCACAGCATTGTACCCCAATGATTGCAGAGTGCCACAGAATTGTACCCCAATGATTGCAGAGTGACACAGCATTGTACCCCAATAAATGCAGAATGCCCACAGCATTGTACCCCAATGATTGCAGAGTGCCACAGAATTGTACCCCAATGATTGCCGAGTGCCACAGAATTGTACCCCAATGATTGCAGAGTGCCACAGCATTGTACCCCTATAAATGCAGAGTGCCCACAGCATTGTACCCTAATAAATGCAGAGTGCCCACAGCATTGTACCCCAATAAATGCAGAGTGCCCACAGCATTGTACCCCAATGATTGCAGAGTGCCACAGCATTGTACCCCAATAAATGCAGAGTGCCCACAGCATTGTACCCCAATAAATGCAGAGTGCCCACAGCATTGTACCCCAATGATTGCAGAGTGCCCACAGCATTGTAACCCAATAAATGCAGAGTGCCCACAGCATTGTACCCCAATAAATGCAGAGTGCCCACAGCATTGTACCCCAATAAATGCAGAGACCAGCGTGCATGCTCCCTTCAATTTAATGCACCTACCTGGCGGCGGCGGCGGGTTCTTCCCTCCATGATCCAGTCCGTCCTCTCTGCGGCGGCTGTGGGAAGGTGAGCGGCTTCTCCCTCGTCCTCCGAGCGGCGGTGACGGTGAGTGACTGACTCACGTACCGGCACCGCCCCCATTGTGACATCAGGGATCGGATGTCCTGGATGATGATTGGTCCAGGCTGGAGACTGGACCAATCACAGCCAGGATATCAGAAAGTGGGGGTGTCCAATCGCAAAGACTTGCGCTCGGATTACGCCCCCAGAAGGCAGCCAATCGGCAACTCTTCTGGGACGTAAACCCCACCCCCCCCCCCCCTAGCCACCACTTCCATTACAGAGGCCGGCGAACCCAATTTTTTTTTGTAAAACTTTATTTGTTCGCTTTGTCATTTTTTTTTCTTTTTTTTAGGGGTAGGGGGGCGGCGCCCTGGTGCCCTGGCGCCCCCTATGCACGGGCCGCCACTGCTGATGAGTGTCTATAGAGAATCTGTCTCAGTGTGTGGAAGACTGTCCTGTGATTTCTGCCACGGACAAGATTGCAACTGTCAATGGATCTTAGCAATCGGCAAGGAATGCAGGAGGAGATAGCAAGAAGCCAAACAAAAGTTCCTGTTGTCTGTGAGAACAAGAAGCAGGTGTCCCGCATGAACACTAAAACCGCAGAGCAGGAGTGCCGTATGGAAACAAAAACCGCAGGGCAGGAGTGCCACATGGAATCCCAGCCATGGGATTTAAGGCAGAGGATATTTATGCTCTCAGCAGTACGGCAGGTTCCTATGAATATGATTTCTCATTTACGCGTCCAGAGTCACTGGATCTGTTTTGGGAGTGGTATGAGCATGTATATAGGGGCCAGCCAGACTGAAAAGGGCTTGTCCCCAAAGTTATCTCGCGACAGCCCTTGATAAAGAATGTCACTATCTTGGGAAGGAATGAGTATATACACCCTGAGGATTTATGGGTCTGGTTGAGGAGGTTAGTGAAACGTTGTGTCCCCTAAAAAAGATTGTGGATGATAGAGGAATCTGAATGGGTGGGTCATTGTCAATGAGGTTGAGAGTATATGAGAATGTGGTCCAGCATTTGCCCTCCTCTGCCTTTATTGGTAGTGTAGCACTGCCCCCTTAGGAGCTGCTGGTTTTTCACACTTCTGGATTCCCCTGGGTTACCCGTAGCAACTGCATGCAGAATCTTAACACTTTACTTTACTTTCTTGATAAACAGTCTAGGGCTTGTTGTTTTCGTTGTTTTACTTGACATTGGGATGGGAGAAGGCATGAGTGGGGTACTCCAACACTTGAACTATTCACAATGCTGAGGACTTCTATCTGAGAATGCGGCAAGGCCTCAGCTTCATCCTGGCACCAGATGAATCTGAGGTAATGTTCCTTTTAGTAATTATCTTCAGGGCACACACCTAGTACCTCCTTTCTATCCACCAGCTGACACCCGTCCACTGGCTACTCTACTCCGGAGTGGCCCCCTTCCTGGTCAGGCCCTTAGGCACAATCCTCTGTACTCACGATACTGCTTTCCAGGTTCTCCAGTGCCTCAACTCCCTCAGTCAGCTCTCCTGGACCTCTGGGCTTAGCTCCACACTTCTGGCTCACCAGGCTGACTGCCCATGACCATACACCAACTGCTGCAGAAGAGGAGGCAGCCGCCACCCTCCTTCCGGGACTCTACTCACAAGCCAAAGACCTCAAGCACATGTGTCCCAGGCTTTATATACTACACCCCACAATGCACCGAGACAGCAGTCTTGTGCCAATTACTGGGGCTGTATCAAAGCCTGTGTGTCCATTGGTCAGGTTTCCTCCACTGTGCAATGTGCCTCCCCATTGGACCAGTCGGGACACTCCCTCAGACCACATGAATCACACACTGAGCTCACTAAGCAGACCTAATTCACAGATCATGCTCCCTGTTAGGCGGATAACTATACTCACTCTCTAGCACCTATCTAGGAGGGTACTACACTCACCCCCCACCAAACGAGCCATGTCCTTACTGGCTCTGGAGCAGCCGCCCCCTACAAAATTTCTTCCTCAAAAATTTCCTAACAGAGTATCCCACAAACTAGGAAAGGGGGAAAAGGGAAATAACGAATGTACATAGTAATCATTTATGTGGAAAAATATATATTCACTGTACAAATACTCACAAAAGCATTTATACACATTAGGCGCATTAACCTAATGCACCCCCCATCAAACAAAAATCTGTTTGAGCGGGTGAAACATGTCATCCTAACTGACTAACTGAACACAATATTTACATTGTAAACTATGGAGGTCCTAGCCAGACCCGGATATCAAGTGCAAACCTGCAAAGGAAAAAACAAAGGTTAAGTATTAAGGTATTAACATTTCTGAATGAACCAGTGAGACTGCCCTTTCCTCAGAGGCGACCTTCTCACCCAAAAGTCCCTGACTATACATTCTGGTAGACAACACTTCTTGTATCCTTGACTCGGCATTCAGCTGTTACTCCTGGACAGGTCACAACCAAACCCTATCAAGCTAACTATCTACCTCCCTAGGTCACAATTTGTGACTGAAATAGGCACAGTCCCTTTAGCACACGGGCACTGACTCTCCTCTATTTCAGTCAAGCCCACAAGTTCCCACAAGAAGACATGCAGAGTCCATCCGACTGATGCTCACAGTGTCCTTCCCACCTGTAGCACTGAGGAAACATGTCTTCTTTGGGACAAGGTGTTTGCTGGAGCCTGAGCAAACTTGTCCAGCTTGTGGGAGTTATCAGTCTCTTCAGGGCCCTTTACATCCGGGCACCCCCCCCCCCCCCACCAAAGAGACTTCTGGCTACTACCTGCTCTCCTGAGGTAGCAACCTGCACAAAGTTCCTTTAACGGGCCCACTAGCCCGACAGATCTTCACAAAGTGTCTCTTTAGAAAAAAGTCTCTCAGTAAAAGATCCTACTCTTTGGCCCGATGGCCCAAACTTCTTTGCAGAGTGTCCTTTTAACTCTGAAGTGGTAAGTGATCCTGGCCCAATGGCCCAGAGGATCTCCATTTTTGCAAAGTCATATGATCACTAGAGTCCTTCTTTAACTAGAGTCTCTTTGTAAGGTTGGAGGTTTGCCCTCCTTGATGTAACCACCCAGCGTTGGCAGTTTGTAGATTTCCCAATCCCTTTTGCAAGGATAGAAGGGAAAGGGGTATTTGGAATAGGGCTTTGGCCCTAGCAACAGATTGAAATCCTGAATTTTAACTGTACAGTTTAACTTTGGGCTCTCCAGACCCTCTTCTTCTTTAAGCAACTCAGGCTAGCCAGCCTTAACACTCAGCTCTGCAAAGGGTAATATCCTGCCTCCTTAGCAATAGTAATTGGGATTTGGAATGTGAACAACCTTCCCCTCAGAGTCTCTGACACAGATGGACCAGCCTGGCCAGATCCATTTAGCTGGCGGACCTCCACATGGTCAATGTAGATAGCCCGCCCAAAGTTCCAGTTGGCCTTTACAGACTGAAAGGTTTTCCACAGTTCAGGCTTAGACTGGTTGCGGTGGAGTTTTGGGATGTAAAGAAAGTCCCACACAGCCTCGTCACACCAAACCTCTCTCCTGGCCTCAATCTCCAGCATGATCTCCCTAGGAGCATAAGGATTGTCATATTCATATTCCAAGGCCACCTTTCTCTGTATCAGCCGTTGCAGTCTAAAGAAACTGGGGAGGGTTTGTCTGTTGCCTCTCCCAGGTGGGGAATACAGGGTCTCCTTTCTTGTGATGAGGGAGGCATAGGCCTTGTTTTGCTCCGGAGTCCGGGTGTAGGTTCAAGGCGGGGATAGATCTGAGACCTGTGTAGCATAGGCCTCACAGAACCCCAGATTCTTGGCACACTGACCACTGAATCCAATATCTCCTCATCAGGAATGCTAGGACTGGCCAAACTGCTCCGTTCATCTGACCCCCCAGTCCCACTCTGTCTCCTCTTCTGACTACCAGACATCTTTCCCCTCCTCCAAGGATCCACAGCGATGTTGAAAGCTAGGAGACCCCACGTCAATGGCCCCAGCCTTCTCCTCACTGATCACACTCAGTCTTTCCCACCGCAGGTCATAGACTCCCCTCTGCCGTTGTTAGAACGGTACTGGTGTCTGCCACTGCTGTCTTCCGTGCATCAGGTGGCCGTTCCTCGGCCCTCACTACCTGAATGCACATAGTCTCTGTAGTGTGGGTCTCCCTCACTTGGCACACTGTAGTACCAGCAGGTGCTACTGGTCCCGGCCCTGCCCGTACCTCAGGAGCTTACACTCTAATGCCCTCATCACAGACCTACGCTAATATTATACATTTCCGTATGTAGCTCTGACATATTCTGTAGTGCTGTACAGAGAACACTGAGCCTGTCACACCAGTCTCTGCATCAGAGGAGTTTACACTTTAATGTCTCTCCACAATTATATAAATAAACCTGCAGTGAATTATTATTTTGCTGGTTGTATTGGGTTTCTGCATTTCGCAGATTGTGATTGCTAATAAGAGTAAGCATATCTGTGGTCAATTTCTATATTCCTTTCCACACAGTATTCATACCTCCCTATTGTACCTCATTCGAAGGTGACTGCCCCACTTTTGGGTCCAAATCCCTCTGTCCCCCTCTTTCCTTTTTAGTGTGATGTACAGATATCCATGAAAATTTATTAGTCAACTACTTACAGTGTTATTTTGCATTAAACCTTCATCCTATCTCCTAATTATCTTGTCTATTTTGAAAAGCCAATATAAAGGAAAAGTATTGGTGGAAAGATACAATTCTGGGTATAACAGATTTTGTGAAAATCCCCACTCATTTACTTCCCTGAATTCTATGTAATCACTATTGGCACTTTTCCACTGCATGGAACCGAACGGTTCGGCTCGCTTTTGTGCTTTTCCACTATGCGGTGTAGGAACGGTTCGGTACGGTACGGTACAGCGGCGCTTTTCCACTGCATGGAACCGAACGGTATGGCTCTCTAAAACAGTACCACCTCGATTGTGGTTCCAAGAGGTACCATACCGGTACCATATCCCACAATCCTTTGCATGCAGTCACTACTAGCCACTAATTGGTCAGAGAATTGTTGTTATCCTACCCACTTAACTTTAGTACTACTTTAGTGGAAAAGCAAACCATACCGAACCGCACCGAACCGTTCCAACACCGTACCATGTGGTACCAGCAGTGGAGAAGCAAACCGGGCCAAGCAGGGCCGAGTAGAGCCGAGCCGGTACTTGCAGTGGAAAAGTGCCAATGTCCTGTTAGTAAGCACTGCTGTGTCACATGTTTCACAGAGCCTGCCTTCTGAACTACAAGGAACAAGCTGCTGAGACCATGAGGCCATGTGACCTGTGCTGTGTGGCAGCTAGAGCATGACTGCAGAGAATGAGTAAGGCAGAATAATATAGGGGAGAGCCACATAAGGACAAACTTCAAGGAGGTGCAGGCTAGGGAGAGGCCCCAAATCCAGCAGGCTCTCTTTCCCCTGATCTCACTCATAGGATAAGGCCTAGCTTCAAGCCACCACCATCTGGATTGGAACATTGGGGCATCCATCCAGGGATAGACTGCACCTGGGAGGACAGGTGTTTCTCTGAAGATTACAAATCTTTCAACATTTAGACGGAGTGCTCAACCTAGAGGAAAAAAGGGCTCCAATACTGGAAGGACTGTACCCAAACTTTCTTCTGGCCGGTGGCATAGTCAGGGACTGAGACTTAACGTTAGGTTCTTCTTCATTTGACTATGCCAGTAGTTGACGCTGTTCTAAAGCTGTTTGCATTGTACTTACCTTCTGAACTTCCTTTTCAGGGCTTAACCCTACTCCAATAAAGTCCATTTCACAATTCCAGGTAAGTTTTGATTGTCAGATCCAGGTACAGGATGGGTAATTACTGGGCAGGACAAGAGGACCCAAACAAGGCTAGCAGCTGCTGAGAGGGTAGAACTACATAAATTCATGTGATCCCTATGTCACTGCTAACATGATGATCACATGGCTTTGATGATAAACAAACCCACAACACACTGTGCCAGGGTGGTCAATTAAAAGTTAACGACACCCCCAGTTGCGATCGCATATCGCAGTGCGATCTGCAAGTTCGCACAGAATCGGATTGCACAAGTGTGAACCACTGTGCGATCCGATTCTGATGCGGCTCAAAAAAAGCCTCATGTGCGTGTTTGCTGCGGATGCGCTGCAAATTCAGCCATACAAAGTGTATGGCTGAACTCGCATCCGCACATGAGATCGCATGTAATGAAGGAGCAGTGCGCTCCGAATTACATGCAATCTCGTAAACCGCACAAGTGTGAACCGGCACTAAAGGGAAACATACAGTGGGTAAAATAAGTATTGAACATGTTACCATTTTTCCAGGTAAATATATTTCTAAAGGTGCTATTGACATGAACTTTTAACCATGTCGGTAACAACCCATGCAATCCATACATACAAAGAAACCAAAACAAATATGTTCAGAAATTAAGTTATGTGTAATAAAATGGAATGACACAGGGAAAAAGTGTTAAACACATGAAGAAAGGGAGGTGCAAAAAGGCATGGAAAGCCAAGACACCAGCTGAAATCTATCAGTAATTAGAATGCAATCCTGCCCCTTGTCAGTGCAAATTAATATCAGCTGGTTCAGTGTCAACCGATGACCTATAAAAAGGTGTCTCATTACCAATGTGTCACACAAGAAACATCTCATGATGGGTTAAAGCAAAGAGTTCTCTCAAGACCTTATTGTTGCAAAACATACTGATTGCATTGGTTACAGAAGGATTTCTAAACTTCTAAATGTTTCAGTGAGCACTGTTGGGGCCATAATCTGGAAGTGGAAAGAACATCATTTCACCATAAACCCGCCATGACCAGGTGCACCAAGATTTCTGTGAGTGAAAAGATTTATCAGAAGAGTTGTTCAAGAGCCAAGGACCACTTGGCAGGTGTTAGCAGGTACAATTGTTTATCCAATTAAATTTTTGGATGCCATAATACATACCATGTTTGGAGGTCAAATGGCACTTTACATCACACCTAAAACTCCATTCTAACAGTGAAGTTTAGAGGTGGGAACATCATGGTGTGGGGCTGTTTTTCAGCATACGGTACTGGCAAACTTCATATCATTGAAGGAACAATGAATGGAAAAATGTACCAACATATTCTTGATAAAAAAATCTGCTGATATCTACCAGGATGATGGCAATGAAACGAGGGTGGACTTTTCAGCAAGAAAATGATCCCAAACACAAAGCCAAGGAAACTCTCAGTTGGTTTCAAAGAAAGAAAATAAAGCTGCTAGAATAACCCAGCCAATCACCTGACTTGAATCCAAAACAAAATCTATGGAAAGAACTAAAGATCAGAGTTCATAGAAGAGGCCCATGGGACCTTCAAGATTTGAATACTGTTTCTGTGGAATAATAGGCCAAAATCACACCTGAGCAATGCATGGGACTAGTTTCTCCATACAGGAGGCATCTTGAGGCTGTCATTATCAACAAAGGATTTTTTTAAAAGTGTAGTACCCTCTGGCTAGGTGCTAGTGTACATGGTTGTTGGTGTCAGAAGGTTTGGTCTGGCTTGAATCTGGGTCGGGGCTGGGTGACTCAGCTGGCAGCACCTCTGGTGGCTCACCCTGCTCTCTGGGGCCTTGAAGAATCTTCCAAAGGTAGGGGGTGTAGTCTGGGAGGAGCTGCTTGAGCCCTAGTTTGGGGGGAAGCAAACCTCGGGCCTGGGGCTCAGGTGCTGGAGGGACCCTCTACAACACATGGAGAAAATCCTTCCTGGAGGCACAGGAGCAAGGAGAGAACAGCGGGAGCAGGTTAGCACGTCCAGGAGTCTCCAGAGAAGTCAGCCGGTTGGGCTGGTGTGTGAGCAGTCTGGTGGTGTCCGTCTGGGAGGACTGTGGAGAAGTAGCCAGGAGAGCTAGTGAAAGGGGCAACTGCAGCCAGGCAGGCTGCCAGTGCCTGAAGAGGTGGTGCTGGGATCAGTAGCCACGGGGATGTAAGCTGGACACTGGACTTTGCTATAAGCAAGGGGCCCACAGTCCTTGTCTTTAAAGGGATTTTACTTTGATCTGGCAGAGTGCTTTGCCAGATTCAATAAAAGTGTCCCAGCTGAGTCTGTTTTTGCAAGCAAGTGTTGGAGGAAGAAGAAGAGTGTACATTGAGACTGTATATAGCTGTATATAGGAAGAGTTATCCCTGAAGAGTATTCTGAAGTCAAGTGGGCATCCCTTAATACCCCTATCCCCATCCAAGTTTTATCCCCTCAATAAAGCACAAACAAAACAAATTGCTGGGCTGCTTTCTGACAGAAAACTCGGTGTGCCTGGCTGTGCAGGGTGGGGAATCCCAGTTGATCTGCGGCTCCTTAGGGGGTACGCTAAGTATTAAATACGTTTTAGTTAGTGTGTTCAATACTTTTTTCCTGTGTTCCTCCATTTTTTGGTTTCTTTGTATGTATGGATTGCATTGTTGTTACTGACATGTTGTGAAAATTTCAGGTCAATAGCACCTTTAGAAATATATTTACCTAGATGGTGACGTGTTTAATACTTAATTACCCGCTGTATACGCTCCTAGCTTTATAAATCAATACATTTGCTGCAAAATCGAATGCACTCATCCCTATCTATATCAGACATGTTTAGCAACTATATATATATATATATATATATATATATATATATATATATATATATATGAATACTGTATGTCAGTGTATAATCTCTGAAACGTGAACAATTGGCTTCTTCTTCCCGGAATACATCGAATATCCACACAGTCTTGTGTCATGTGCAGTATTGTGTGGTGATTGATCGCTGGTTCCGTCCATTTATTTGTATTGTGTTAATTAGTTACCATTCGTGTTGCCAGAAACACAATTTTTATGTTATGGGTGCCCTTCATGACAAGCCCCAGATGAAAAATGACAGCTCCCTTTGTAGTTTGGCGTTCCCTCGCGCCTGGGTCGCCTCTGCTGTTTCCAGAAGGCTTCTGGGTAGTTTCAAATATGGAGTCAAAGCCTCTCCAGCAATAACACACAAGATTTATGATCGGAGAGAATTTCCAGCGACATTCAGAGGCACTTGCCACGTCTGGTCCATCCATATCACCAGTAATAACAGCTTTGGACTTGGTGCCATTGCTCTATGAGTGTATTTTGTAGAAATCCTTATTTTTAATATAGATCAATATCCTTTCTAATTCTATATGTCTGGAGTTCAGCTTTCTATATATGACTTTACCATACTTGTCTATTATTTTATCTTTACATATTTTCATTAAAAAGAACATGTCATAAAGTAAATAACACTTTAGGCCGGCCATAGACGGTTCGAATCTCAGACGGTTCAGCAGGGATTCGATCCATGTACAGTTAGGCTGATTGCACTCAGTCAACTTGGGTACAACCAGCATGTCAGATTTCTAGCAATTCGATTATTGCCAGTGGCTATAGCCACTAGCAATAACCTGTCATGGTCTTACCTTCTTGCTGTTCTCCTTCGTTTGACATGTGCTGGCGGCCATCTTGGTTTCTGGGTTTCTTGTAGCCTCCCACCTGTGGGAGATGGGGAGGTATCAATTTTATTTGCCCTCCATTTTGTATGTTCCCACTCCATTTTCTATGTATCTTAGTTATACAAGCTTTGCAAATGTGTACGTGTTACAGTTATGGCAAGTTTCTGTTTGTGGTTTTTGATGAAATCATGTCAGGCGTTTCTAGCAATAAGCTATATGCCCTATATGGTATTAAGTGTACTCGCTTTTTTCCCGAAATGACGCTTGGTTTCCTTAAACTGTTTAACCAATAAGAACATAACAAGTATCCTATACTTATGCTATATGCCCTTACTCTTTTACTATATAAACCACAACGAGCCTATAATAAACTGAGAGTTGGTTTCACCATACATCTGTGTCCGTCTGTGTTACTTCCTGAAATCACTCTCCCAGGCCTGCCAGACACAAAGCGAGCATAAGAACAGCGGGACCAGGGGTTCCAGACACTAACAGCTGGGGGCTCGTATGCCGGGATATGAAAGTCATCCCTCGCGGACAACCACGCTCATTCGGTAAGTAGAAAAATCCTTTTCTATACAGCCGATTGTAGTGTGGCTCCGGGGCGGGACACTGACTAAAATCATATCAAAGTGAACCAAGGGGGTTGGTGTGTTCCGGGAACACACGCAACAGACCCATAATTGAAATATTTCAGGGAAATATTTTTAGTCTCAGGGAGACTTAAGAAGTGTTAGAGAAATTGCTCGTTTTGTGTCTGAAAAATCTTTAAGCTTTCCTTCTCTGTCGCATAGAAGTGTAAGATAATTTGTTTGTGTGGCCCAAAAGTGTTTAAACCTGTTGGTCACTTGATTAATTTCTTATTTAATTTGAAACCAGACAGTCATACTGCATTGAAGTATCATATTACTGGTCTGACATACATTGAAGCCGTCTATAATTATATATGACTTGTAAAAAATTGCGCCTGCGGACTGTTAATATAACACACTGTTCCTGATAGCGACAGTCTCATTATTACTGTAAAAATTGACTGACCGATCGTAAGACAAATCAAGATAAATGTTTATTATGTGCATTGTTTGTTTGTCTATAATGGTAGGAAAACCTTCTTGATAGCCACTATACCTGGGAGTGAGTATCAGTCAAGACTCGGAAAAGTTTTTTTTTTGGTTGTTCCAAGAGGGGACATTCAGAGTCAAAAAAAAAAAAAAAAAGTATAAGGTTTAATATACATACACCAAGTGGCTTTTCAGGAGGGTTTTTAACCATAAAAAGGGTCTAAGGACCCAGATACATTTAAGTGATTTTGTGAATGTGTAAATCTTAGAGACATGTTTTGTTAAGTGAGAGAATATTGGATTTTGTTTATGGTTTTGTGAAATTATACTGAAGGTTTAGGTCTGATGCTGGCCATACATGATACAATTTTCTTACAATTTTCAGTGCAGTTTTCTTGAAATTTACCTTCAACTATGTAGTACAAACGTTTGCCTAATTAAAGACAAGTAAATTACAGAAAAAAGAGTTCTGTCCGTCCGCATTCTCTTTCAGTAAATGTTTAGTTGTAATTTCTTTAGAATGAGGAAGTATCAAACCAAACAAAACCCATCCCCCCTGATCGAGGCGAGATATGTCGCCTGGGTCTCTGGTGGATGCACATTTATTAACCCTTGGATAGATAACCAAGCAAGATGGTCAGAAAAAAATAGGGAGTTGTAATATAAAGTACATGGAAAAAGCGGGGAGAATTGGAGATGCTAATATAAGTGAAAGTTCTTTACCCACAGCAATTGCCTGTAGACCGGTAGACGGGTGAAACTGTTTGGTGGTTTTGGACTCTAGGGCTCCATTTCCACTTTTGCGACTTGTTGTGCGACTTGACACATGTCAAGTCGCATGATAGGTCAAAACCCATTATTTACAAATAGGACCGCTCAAACTGCTGCGACTTGAGTCGCAGCAACTTGAAAAAAGGTTTTTGCACTACTTTTGGGCGACTTCAGGGCAACTTGTCCCTCACAGAAGGAGGTCGCGCTGGGGTCCCCAGAAGTAGCTGCAAACAAATTGCACTACAAACTTGCGCTTGAAGTCGTGTGACTTTGTAGCCGCAATAGTGGAAACATAGCCTTAAAGCTGTGGTTAAGTGTCACTGCGGAGTAGCACAGTCTTAGGATTCAAACATTTGTCGGTAATTTAAAGTCACAGTACATGTTAATTATAAAACAGCACGTTTCTGATTGGGCTACTAAAACCATGGAAGGTTTTTAAAAAAAAGCCATAACAGAGAGAGATGATCTGTCTAAAGAAAAACAGCCTGTCAGCGCACATTTCCAAGGGCCTTATCAGAAGAGGCAAAGCAAAGAGTAGGACATTTTCAACCTAGGCCCCCCTACAATGAAAATATTACCTTACAAATGCCCCTGACCACACCTGCACCCCACGGTTTCGTTTTCCAAGGCAGATGTCGTTTTCTTTGCAGCCATTATATTATCTCAAACAAGCAAAAAATGTTTGTGTGTCAGATTCATTTAAAACTAGTAAATTTCCTTCCGTGTGAGAGGAAGTAATGGTCACTTCTGCAATTGCAGCTAGCAGAAGTTTCTAAAAAAAAAAAAAAAAAAAAAAAAAAAAGGAAGTTGTGGCACAAACGGTCCCAGCATCCCCACACATATACAATTTTTTTTTTCTTCTTGAAGTTTTGCCATTTATACATTTTTGCCTATCTTGTATGAGCGTAGTAATAATGAATAAAAACACTATTTTATTAGGCAAAACATAAATTGCCGTTGTCGGCAGGATATTTTGAAGTTATTTTTTATAGAATTATAGATAATGAAAAATTATATTTGGCAAATGGTCGCCTATGTGAAGGGGAACCTTCCTGCAAAATTTTGAAAATTGGCTACTTGCCAAGAAAGCGTTCAAATGTCATATCATTATTTCTGTTATAGCTATGGAATTTATTTTTGGACAGAAAGGGTTACCGCAATTAGTGTGACCATTGGACCCTGTTGGCACAGAGCCAAAAGTTTCAAACCAGATTAACTTTTTATCTGATTATAGTTTTTAAATTATATTTTATGGGTATCCTCTATTGAAAGAGGGGAACCTCTGGCCAGACTTTTGTTAGAATGGCACGAAAAAAAAAAAAAAAAAAGTTTTTTTTTGAAAATTGGCACTAAGCCAAAAAGTTTTTAGTTCTTTATCTGATCATAGCATGCAAGTGGTATCTGATGTGCCATCTCTACTGACAGCCATACCATCCGATGTTACCCACTTTACAGTGATTGGTTTAAGTAGTGTGTTTTTTTTAAGTGTCCTATTGGACGAGGAGACACAGCCATCTTTGTTTCTTATTTTTCAGTCAAGGTAACTTACCTGGTGTAGAAATGCCTTAGGGATAAGTAGACAATTCAATTGTCCGCTCTATAGTTCTCCAGACCATGCAAGAGGGGATGGACACCTGCTCATGGTTCAGTCCCGCTACAATATGTATATGACATATGTAGTCACTCTGTGGAGGCCAGTCAGAGCGAGTGAGTTTATTGAAATGTACATGTATGTGGACACAAAGTGTCACAGGAATTATGACAGTGGTGTCAGGAAAGTGTTGTTCACCTTGGTTTTGTTCTCACAGAGAGTGATAGTAGAGTCAGTCACATAAGAGCTGCTGCTCTAGTGGGTCTTGCCAGCCCACAGTGGGTCTTGCCCGCCCACAGGATCATTGATTGTTATGGATCCGGACTACTCCTATCTATAATAACATTTTGAGACAAACCACAGGTCCAGAAATGTCACCAGAAATGTTAAATGCGTTTATATATCTGAAAACTGCTATGGTTGTAGCGCCTGCACTGGGCCTCCCAAATCATGGAAAAATGTTTTGTGTTTATGCAAGGGACAATTGTAAGACCATGACAGGTGTACTTGCCCAGGAGTATGGTGGTAAACTTTGCCCTATAAGTTTTTATCCAAAGATGGTTGCAGTCCAGGCCTAAAGGCATGCCTGAAGTGACTCTGAACATAGCACATAGCATCTTGTGAGATGGTAATAGGGATGGCCACATCACTTGCCCTAGGTAGGCCCCAGTTTTAAATGGGCTACTGGTAATAAACGTTATGTTACACCACAACATGCTACAGAACAGGTTTTAAGGACTTGGGTGATGTTTTAGAAAAAGTTGAGAACGGCCTTTTTCTAAAAGAGGGGAGATCTTGTGTGTATCCCCGCAGCTAGCGCCCCACTGTTTATTGCCTAGTATTATGGAATAGGACACGGGGGGTGGGAAAGAACATATGAAGTATTACTGACAGTTTAGTGCAAGCATATGTTGCTAGATGCATCGCCTGTATTAGAAACAAACAGGCCAAACATGAGCATCTCCAATACCCATCAAACCCATTCACACATCTACAAATAGATTTCACATATAGGCCCAAAGCAGGGAAGAAATAAGAGTTCTTTTTAGTCAAATAGTGGACGTGTTTAGCAGATAAGTGGAAGCATTTAAGACCACAAAAAGGGAGATGCCCACACGGTGGCACGCATTCTCAATCAGGAGATTATTCCTGGATGGGGGTGCCTGCTTTGAATTAGTCCTAATAATGCTCCAGCTTTCATCAAAAATATTTCTTATCAAAAATATGCCAGGAACTTGTTAAAATCTTGAAAATAGATTATTATCCGCAGAGTTCAGGTATAATGGAAAGAATGAATAGCACAAATAAAAGAGTAATTGAAACTTAGAATCAAGTGGAACGGAACGAAAAGTTGCTCGCACCTTTCTTTTCTTTTTACAGGAAAATACCCATCCCTTCAGAGAAGGAGACGTAGTGGTGATGAAGCTGCTGACCAAAGGAAAGAAACGAAAGGATTTCGCCTACGGCCCTCCCACTACCATCGTTGCAGTGACCAGAACAGCAGTCCTGACTGAAGACAGCCCCACCTGGATCCACGCTACCCGAGTGAAATTGGTGAAGGAGGCTCCACCCCCTGAAGCAAGTCCAGAACCAGAAGCAAGAGAGGTACTAACGGGGGCGGACGGCCCTGACCTTGAACAGGATAGTCAAGAAAAGGGGGATTCAGAGGCAGGCGGCCCTGACCCTGTAGAAGAATGACATTCCTGATAGCACCAGATTCTGGAAAACTGTGGTTACTTATAGGACTTGTATCATTTTCAGTCTTCTCTGTAGTATGGGTTACCACTAACTGTATTTATCATCCAGAAGACCTAGTAGGGCTACAGGCCATTTGCGGAGCTTCCAACACCCCAACACAGAGTAATGCACATAACAGACAAAAGAGAGATGAAAGCTCAAAAAGTCTTACAGATAAAATGTCATTGTTGCAATTTAAGTATGCCTATGCCCAGAAGTCCGGATATGAAAAATGTTGGATATGTAGTAAACTCCATCCTAGCACAGCTAGAATCCCCCTAGTAGCGATACCTTTAAACTTCACCCCTTTTCTAAATGGTACACCTCCTGTTGTCCTCACCAATGTCACGAGAACACTCTCAAATGATACCCTCACTTTCCAAATTATTGGTAGAAGTCATTCCCCAGACTGGTGTTTTAGGTTGGGAAACTCCACCAAGGGAGCTGAAGTGTGCCAGCAAACTAAGATTAATTTCTCAATGACCTCGATGGACAGCTCCTTCTGGCACACCTCAGAACCAGCCCTAAACGCCACTCTGATGAACTTTCTTAACTCCAGTTCCACTTCCTCTTCCCCAGTAGGACGGTTGTTGTCAAATTTAGCTTGGTCTAGTTTTTCTGACCAAATAATGGCGATGCTTCACAAACGTCCCCTAGCTTTGGGAAACAGTACTTATATTTGTTGTGGAAAGATTTGTCACCCTTGGATCCCTATTGTACCCCAAGGGTGGTGTTACCTCGCATCTCTAGTCCCCATCATGGGTGTAGTGGGAGACAACAAAGGAGGACATCTCCTCGAAGCTAGTATGCATCCTAGGTACCCCCTCAAACACCGCAATAAAAGAGAATTATTCCTTGAAAAGGATATGGTATGGGCCTGGTTCCCCTCATGGACCGGATGGGGAATAGACATGATGAAAAGGTTGAATAATTATTCTAAAATTCTCGATGACATCCTAGATAAGAACTCAGGAGACATTACCAAGTTAAATATAGAAGTGAGGGCAATTAAGAAACAACTTGAACTTCATGACCTAGCCATAGAAAGTATGAGTGCTGCTCTTACTGGGTTATGTGAAGTTACGGAGGATTATGAATGTTGCACATGGATACACAACACTTCTGTCGAAATCCCTGATTATTATGATATTATTGCACAGCACAGGAAAGAAGTAGATAAGTTACAATTAGAAGCCAGGAACATTGCTAAGACCTGGAGTCCCTTTAGTAATGTAGAGTTTGGAGTCGGAGGAATATTTTCCTGGTTGAAAAATATTGCTATGACCGTTATTATAGTCCTGCTCTTTTTGCTTTTTCTATTCGCATGCTTCAAGCTGGTAATGTGTATTATTGCTAGGGCCTCCAGGCCGAAGGTGAAGAACGTTTCAATGCTAGCCCACCAGTCTACAGGCTGCAAGAAACCCCCAACAAATAGCCCCAATGAATATATTAAGTATGTCAAGAGTCACAAACAAAAGGGAAAGAGTAATCTCACTATATAGAAAGAGGGGCGGGACAGTTAGGGACAGTTAGTCTGAAAAAAATCAATTGGGAGGGTTATTGATTTTAAGAGGGGATTGTGGGAGATGGGGAGGTATCAATTTTATTTGCCCTCCATTTTGTATGTTCCCACTCCATTTTCTATGTATCTTAGTTATACAAGCTTTGCAAATGTGTACGTGTTACAGTTATGGCAAGTTTCTGTTTGTGGTTTTTGATGAAATCATGTCAGGCGTTTCTAGCAATAAGCTATATGCCCTATATGGTATTAAGTGTACTCGCTTTTTTCCCGAAATGACGCTTGGTTTCCTTAAACTGTTTAACCAATAAGAACATAACAAGTATCCTATACTTATGCTATATGCCCTTACTCTTTTACTATATAAACCACAACGAGCCTATAATAAACTGAGAGTTGGTTTCACCATACATCTGTGTCCGTCTGTGTTACTTCCTGAAATCACTCTCCCAGGCCTGCCAGACACAAAGCGAGCATAAGAACAGCGGGACCAGGGGTTCCAGACACTAACACCACCCTGCGGCTCCTCCTTCCCACTGGGAGGAGCTGGATGCCTAGCTCATATATATAGGAGGTCTGTGGCTTCAGTTCCCTGCTTGGTCCTCCTGTGTTCACATGCTACTAAGACTGCTGCTACTTCTGGTTCCTGTTCCTGGCTTCGTCTGACTACCCTGTTGGTTCCTGATCCTGGCTTCGTCTGACTACCCTGTTGGTTCCTGATCCTGGCTTCGTCTGACTACCCTGTTGGTTCCTGATCCTGGCTTCGTCTGACTACCCTGCTGGTTCCTGACCCCTGGCTTCGCAAAGACTCTGCATCGGTTTCGCCATCCGTTTGGACTTTTGCTTTATAGCTTGTTTTTCAATAAAGCTGTCTTATTTTCACTTATCTGTTGTTGTACGTCTGGTTCATGGTTCCGTGACATTAGGACCAAGCCATGAATTCTGACGGTACAGGGCCATCCTCGCTACCCACGCTGGTTGCCAGACTTGATCAGCAGGATCACCTGTTGGGTCGGTTCGCCGTGGCGTTGCAAACCCTGCTTGAACGCACGGTACCACAGGCCACGAATTCTGACGGTACAGGTCCATCCTCACTACCCACGCTGGTTGCCAGACTTGATTTGCAGGATCACCTGTTGGGTCAGTTCGCCGTGGCGTTGCAAACCCTGCTTGAACGCACGGTTCATTTCTCTCCCGCTGCCGATGGGTCGGTTGTCGCTCCTGGGTCCGCTCCTACTGCCGCTCCGGTTGTTGCGCCAGAGTCTACCCCGACACCTGTTGTTGCGCCCGCGGTGTTTCGGGGTATGTCCGGTTCTGCCCCCCTTCCACAGCGCTTTGGGGGAGAGCCAACTCAGTGCCGAGGTTTCCTTAACCAGGTGGGCATTTATTTCGAGTTGTTGCCACATGCCTTTCCTACTGAGCGATCAAAGGTGGGCTTCTTAATCTCGCTGCTCTCGGACAAGGCCTTGGCCTGGGCCAGCCCTTTATGGGAGAACAACAATCCGGTGGTTGCCGAGTTTTCCGGTTTTGTTGCTTCTCTTCGGAAGGTATTCGATGTGCCGGCTCGTGCTGCCTCTGCTGCGAAGCTCCTTATGTCCATCAGACAGGGTTCACGATCCGTAGCTGAATACGCCATTGAGTTTCGTACCCTGGCAGCAGAGGTGGGCTGGAATAATGAGGCTCTGGTCGCTGCTTTCTCTCATGGTCTCTCGGATGCCTTGAAGGATGAGGTTGCAGCTAAGGACCTACCAGTGGAGCTCGAGTCTCTTATTTCTTTCCTGATTTTGATTGACACCAGACTCAGGGAGAGACCTTCCTTTAAGGAGAGTCTGCGGAGGCCTCCTAACAGATTGGCGCCTACCTTTGTTGTCCCACCCGTGCCTCCCTCTCCTCCCACGCCTCCTGGGGATGACTTGTCTGGGGGTGAACCCATGCAGCTGGGGTTTGCTCGCCTGTCCGAGGGGGAGAGGGTACTCCGGAGACGCGAGGGCCGATGCATGTACTGTGGTCTCGGTGGGCATTTTCGGTTGGCATGTCCGAACCGTCCAGGGAAACGCTCGCACCTGAGATCCTGTCGGGGGCAGATCTTGGGTGGAGTCTCCTCGTCCCCGGTTTCCCGTGTTGACAAACCACTGATCACTGTTGTCCTTTCCTGGGTCGGGGGCTCGGTGACGACCCAGGCGTTGGTGGACTCTGGTGCTGGTGGTTTGTTCATTGATAGTGTGTTCGCTGCCGCCAATTCCATTCCTCTGCAGGCTCGAGGTTCTCCTCTGGCTCTTGAGGCGATAGACGGCAGACCCCTTCTGCCGCCACACGTGACTCATGAGACCCTTCCAGTGGGGTTAGCCATTGGTGCCGTCCACAGAGAGTCGGTCTGCTTCCAGGTTATTTCGTCTCCACACTACTCGGTGGTCTTGGGGTACCCCTGGCTCCAGAAGCATAATCCGATTTTCGATTGGAGATCGGCCGAGATCCTCTCGTGGTCACCGCAGTGTGGGACTAGTTGCATCCATGGGCCTGTCAAGTTGCTGTGTACTTCCTCGGACTCTCTGTTGCCCCCTGAATACGAGGAGTACCGGGATGTATTCGATAAGGTGCGCGCGGTTGCCCTACCTCCGCACCGCCCATACGATTGTGCCATCGAGTTACAATCTGGTGCCGTTCCTCCTCGTGGCAAAGTCTATCCACTGTCGGTAGCGGAGAATGAGGCCATGGAGGAGTACGTGAGGGAGGCGCTTTCACGTGGACACATTCGCAAATCCTCGTCCCCGGCAGGGGCTGGATTTTTCTTTGTGAAAAAGAAGGGCGGTGAGTTAAGGCCTTGCATCGATTACAGGGGTCTCAATCGCATCACGATCAAGAACGCTTACCCGATACCCTTGATTTCCGAGCTGTTCGATCGCCTTAAAGGGGCCACGGTCTTTACCAAACTCGACCTGAGGGCGGCATATAACCTCGTAAGGATCAAGGCGGGCGATGAGTGGAAGACCGCGTTTAACACCAGGACCGGTCATTATGAATCCTTGGTTATGCCCTTTGGGCTGTGCAATGCGCCCGCAGTCTTTCAGGAATTCATCAACGATGTTTTCCGTGACCTGTTGCAGCAGTGTGTGGTGGTCTACCTGGATGACATCTTGGTATATTCTGAGTCCATGGAGACCCACATTCTGGATGTCAAACGAGTGTTGCAACGGTTACGAGAGAACAAGCTGTTCGGTAAGCTTGAGAAATGCGAATTTCACCGATCCCAGGTAACCTTCTTAGGTTACATCATTTCCGCTGAGGGGTTCTCCATGGATCCTGAGAAGGTTTCGGCTGTCTTACAGTGGCCCCAGCCCAGTGGTCTTCGCTCCCTGCAGCGCTTTTTGGGCTTCGCCAATTATTATCGGAAGTTCATCAGGGACTTTTCCATGCTAGCCAAGCCTCTCACGGATCTGACCAGGAAGGGCAGTAATTCCCAGGTCTGGCCGCCCGAGGCCATCCGAGCTTTTGAGGCTCTAAAGTCCGCCTTTGTGTCGGCTCCGATTCTGTCGCATCCCAACCCTGGGTTGCCCTTTGTCCTCGAGGTGGACGCGTCTGAGACGGGAGTAGGCGCCCTTCTGTCTCAGCGTAGAACACCAGAGGGTCCTCTGCTTCCTTGTGGGTTTTACTCCCGGAAACTGTCTTCTGCGGAGTGCAACTACCAGATTGGTGACAGGGAGTTATTGGCCATCGTGCAGGCTCTTAAAGAATGGAGGCACTTGCTCGAGGGTTCGGTGGTTCCGGTCCTCATCCTGACGGACCACAAGAATCTGACCTACCTCTCTGAGGCCAAGAGATTGACACCACGTCAGGCCAGATGGGCTCTGTTCTTGTCACGTTTTAATTACGTGGTCTCCTACCTACCCGGTTCCAAGAACATCAGGGCTGATGCCTTATCACGGCAGTACTCCGACCTGTCCAGGGAGGAGTCGATTCCGACTTCGGTCATACCTCCGAATCAGATCCTGGCTGCCATTCGCACCAGCCTGACCTCTCCCCTGGGTGAGCAGATTTTGGCGGCTCAATCTGGTGCTCCCTCTGGGAGACCCAACGGCAGATGTTTTGTGCCTGAGGAGTTGCGCACTCGGTTGTTGCGAACCTACCATAACTCCAAGACCGCGGGGCATCCTGGAAAGAATCAGCTGTCCTGGGCTGTTTCACGTCTGTTCTGGTGGCCTTCCCTACGTTCCGACATCGCCGCATATGTAGCGGCATGCTCCGTTTGTGCCCAGAGTAAGTCCCCTCGGCACCTTCCGTTGGGCCGTCTGCAACCCTTAGCCACCGGGGAGCGCCCATGGTCACACCTGGGGATGGATTTCATTGTGGACCTCCCTGCATCCCGAGGCCATACGGTCATTCTCATGATTGTGGATCGGTTTTCCAAAATGTGTCACTGTGTTCCTCTCAAGGAGTTACCCTCTGCACAGGAGTTGGCCACGATTTTTGCCAGGGAGGTCTTCCGGTTGCACGGTTTGCCCAAGGAGATTGTGTCGGATCGGGGGAGTCAGTTTGTGTCCAGGTTCTGGCGCGCCTTTTGCTCCCAGTTGGGGATTCATCTCTCCTTCTCCTCGGCCTACCACCCTCAGTCCAATGGGGCCGCAGAACGATCCAATCAGGCCTTGGAGCAATTCCTTCGTTGCTATGTCTCCGATCACCAAGACAATTGGGTTGACCTCCTGCCTTGGGCTGAGTTTGCCAGGAACACGGCGGTGAACTCTTCCTCTGGGACGTCTCCCTTCATGGCCAACTATGGGTTCCAACCTGCCGTGTTACCGGAGGTATTCTCTCCCCAGGATATTCCGGCTGTGGAGGATCACCTTTCCGTCCTACGTGCTTCTTGGGTACAGATCCAGAAGTCCCTTGAGGTCTCTGCGCAGCGCCAGAGACTCCAGGCTGATCGCAGACGAGCGCCTGCTCCTTCCTACCAGGCCGGAGACCGTGTATGGTTGTCCACCCGCAACCTCAACCTTCGAGTGCCCACTCCCAAGCTGGCGCCTCGCTTTGTTGGTCCCTTCCGAGTGCTTCGCAGGGTAAACCCGGTAGCCTATGCCCTTGCGCTTCCTCCTGGCATGCAGATCTCCAACGTGTTTCATGTCTCCCTGTTGAAGCCTCTGGTGTGTAATCGTTTCACTTCCTCGGTTCCTCGGCCTCGTCCGGTCCGAGTGGGCAATCGTGAGGAGTATGAGGTGAGCAATATCCTGGACTCACGCCTGGTCCGCGGTCGGGTGCAGTTTTTGGTTCATTGGCGTGGTTATGGTCCAGAGGAGCGTTCCTGGGTTCCCTCCGCAGATGTCCATGCTCCTGCCTTGCTCCGAGCCTTCCACGCACGCTTCCCTCAGAAACCGTTCTTTACTCCGCGGAGGAGGGGCCCTTGAGGGGGAGGTACTGTCATGGTCTTACCTTCTTGCTGTTCTCCTTCGTTTGACATGTGCTGGCGGCCATCTTGGTTTCTGGGTTTCTTGTAGCCTCCCACCCTGCGGCTCCTCCTTCCCACTGGGAGGAGCTGGATGCCTAGCTCATATATATAGGAGGTCTGTGGCTTCAGTTCCCTGCTTGGTCCTCCTGTGTTCACATGCTACTAAGACTGCTGCTACTTCTGGTTCCTGTTCCTGGCTTCGTCTGACTACCCTGTTGGTTCCTGATCCTGGCTTCGTCTGACTACCCTATTGGTTCCTGATCCTGGCTTCGTCTGACTACCCTGTTGGTTCCTGATCCTGGCTTTGTCTGACTACCCTGCTGGTTCCTGACCCCTGGCTTGGCAAAGACTCTGCATCGGTTTCGCCATCCGTTTGGACTTTTGCTTTATAGCTTGTTTTTCAATAAAGCTGTCTTATTTTCACTTATCTGTTGTTGTACGTCTGGTTCATGGTTCCGTGACATAACCCCTGTGTTCTCCCAGCAGGGATAGCTCCCCTCACCCATGGTTGCAGGAAAGAAGATCACATCATCTATGACCTGCAGCAAAAAGGAAAAAGAGAGAAACCCATAAGGGTAATAGGACATTGAAGGCATCCACTGTTAATCTCATAAAGAAATATTCGATACTCAGGTGTATAAAAACATACAAGATTCATTTAAGAAACAAACTTGAAAAATTTAATTCATGAAAACCATAACATGGGTGAATATGCACAAAAGTTCTATACAACATGCTCCTAAACCAAGAGAACCCATAAATTGCCTGAAATGTGCCAAGGTCTGACGTCTGTGGGTCACAAGGACGAAACGACCTCCTGTGTTCGGGTCAAAGGGGTTTTAATGTGTAGATGCCAATGACTCACTACGCGTTTCGCTATACAACTTCCTCAGGAGATCCTATTGGTGTTTGAATGATAGACATAGAGCGCCCAATATCCTCTCAGTTTGAATGTATAAGGTGATGATGATAACAGGATTATTCCTAATTGGAAATATCCATTATCCTTCCTATTCAGGAGCAACAGCTCCTCCAAGTGCTGATCCAATTCTTGGGTTAGCCCCTGCAGCAGGGAGACAATGGAGATGTCCATTATGCCCTGCAGCAAATTAACTGTTAACATCCTGATTAACGTAGACCTGTATCAATCACTTAATTCTTCTCTCCCCTTTTTTTCTGTCAAAGAAATTTTGTTAAATATCCATCGCCATACTATGTTCTCCATTATGAATTCTCAACTGCTATATCTGATACAATGATGTTTAATTGTCTGTAATAATGGGTTGATTGATCATAAGGTGAAACTTTTGTATTATTTAAGTCTGTGGTCTCAAATTTAAACTTGTGCTGTGATCAAGGTGTCTAAGCGAAACACGTGAGACTCTGTGTATTTTACTCACTATCATACTACAATAACGTTTTTGTAAGGCTTATCTGGAGTTGCCTGCGCTACCTTCCATCCCAGTAATCGTTCATTGATGTTTGAGAGGACAGCTGAGCCTGAGCACCCATCAGTGGACTCCAGTAGAAATCTGCACTATGGGTCCACTGTTCTGAGTGCTGCACTTGTTAGACAGTTAGACCTTAGACAGTTAGACGTTAGACAGGTCTTCTAACGTAGACCTGTCATCAGATAAATTTTTCATGCAGCATTTTTAGTAATGTGTCATTGTAAGACTTTCAGGTACTTATTACCTCTCACAGTACTCTGTACTGCTGATATTGCCATAATTTTTTCTCCAGAAGGATGCTAAGGCATCATCCAGGACCACCATGTGCTACCGATACTGGGTTTCCAATTCAAACATAACACATTCATGTAAATCCTGTTACCTGAGCAGTTCTTGGCTGTGTTTACAAATGTTGGACACAGGTCAACCCCTGCTGCAGCCATTCATCTTGTGATGCTACAAAGGTACAATGTTCCAGTCTGATCACTGGGAGATGCTTCCTCCTGCATACAGCAGATGGATGATGTCATCCCAGCCTAGGCAAAGTCACTGACTGATGCTCAAGGGCTGTCAGGGTTGGCACAAAGGGTGGGTAGGAGGGGTGGCTGCTCTGGGCACTGTGGTAGGGTGCACCACAGGGAGATTGGGGGGAGGGGATTTTTGATGTATTGTTCTAGGAGGTCAATATATATTTTTTATGGGGGGGGGGATACTAAGAGTGGTGATTTAGGGTGATTTGTGTTGGGAGGGGGATGGGGGAAGAAGATTTGTGCTCAGAGTGGGGATTTGGGTGGAATTTGTACTGGGAACGGGGGATTTGAAGTAGGGGGGAGAAGATATGCACTAGAAGGGGACATTTTAGGAGTAAATGGAAGGTAACTCACAAAAGGATGTTGGAGTTCTGTGGATGCTCATTTCCAGGCAGTACCCAGGCTCTCCTCAGCAGAGTCTCAGACATGTGGCTAGGCCCCAGGCTTCAGGCCTACCTAACAGCAGACACAGTGGCACACACCGACCCCAGACGGGGGTCTGGGTGGCAAGAGAACGATCATTGGACTTCCCCCAGATAAATAGCCTCTCCCAGCATGCTCCAGCTGCAATGTAATTGGCTAGGAGACACATACATATTCATAACCTATTTGACTGTATTTATCACTCTAATGTCAAAGGCAAGAGTGCCACCTACTGACAGAAGGGAGAACTACAGCCAAACCCGGATTAGGAGGAAATCCAATTTATCACAGTACTATAATCAACCAGGCTAGTTACCGCACAGCAAACTAAATTTACCAGCAACCCTGCTTATGACAAGGGTGCTACATGTGAAAAAAGGACGAACATTTCAAATGGGTACAGTGTTGCATGGGTAATTGTCATTCAAGATGTGAGAGCACTGAAAGCTGAAAATTGGTCTGATTTGGAAGGGGGTTTAAGTGCCCAGTGGGAAAGTGGTAATGATACAAAGTGCGGCTCTTCTATTCTGTTGCTATATATTATGACATATCAGGAATTTATTCACACAGAATTGTGATGCCAACTAGGCTAATTTAAGATGGTCATATTCATGCATGTTGCAAAAAAAAAAAAATAGAATACCTTTAAGGAGCCTGGGTGTTCTGCTACATTCTCCATAATAACATAGTCAGATTATGTCCTCTTCCTCTTTGCTCTGAGCCATGTTCCTGATTTGCCATTTTCCTGAATCCACTGGAGACCATTAGCACATCCCAGTCCTCCCAGCGGAGAACTTTCTTCTCTGTCCCTTAAATACACTCCACCACTCAGGATTTCAGGGAGTCTTATTGATCAGCAAAACACTTATTATCAGCGATAGACATCTCATAGTATTCAGCAGTGTCACACTGATCATAATCAATAGTGTGCATTAAATGATACGCGTTCTACAATTACATTCCAGGTAGCGACACTCATAGGAGGCCAATAACTTGGGATGTTACCAGAATGAAACCAAGCCAAGAAACTGCATACAAAATAAATTAAATAAAAATAGATAGATAGATAGATAGATAGATAGATAGATAGATAGATAGACAGACAGACAGACAGACAGACAGACAGACAGACAGACAGACAGACAGACAGACAGACAGACAGATAGATAGATAGATAGATAGATAGATAGATAGATAGATAGATAGATAGATAGATAGATAGATAGATAGATAGATACAGTACTATGCAAAGGATTTAGGTAAGTGTGAAGAAATGCTGTTGAGTAAGAATGCTTTCAAAAATATATTTTTATCAATTTACAAAGTGAGCGAGCAGAAGAAAAATCTAAATGAAATCAACATTTGGTGCGACTACCCTTTGGATTCAAACCAGCATCAATTCTTACGCTTGCAAAAAAGCATAGAATAGAGTAGAGTCAGGGGTATGTTTACCCAATTATAACAATAGGTGCTAATGATCCTCAATTTCATATGTAGGTTGAAACATAGTCATTAACTGAAGCAAAACAGCTGTATAGGAGGCTTAAAACTGGGTGAGAAATAGCCAAACTCTGCTACTAAGGTGAGGTCGTGGAAGACAGTTTCATGTCACAGGCAGTGTTGCCAACCGCCCATAGATTTACGGACAGCCCGTAAAAACAGGGCACTTTTCTCCTGCCCGTAAATACCCGTAGCAGGAGAAAAGTGCCACTAAATCTACGGCGGCGGCAGCAAGGTCAGAACTGCATGCGCGGCGCGCAGTTCCGGAGATTCCCGAGTTCTCTCGGACTCGCAGAGATGCAGACTCGCACTGAGTCAGATTCGTCGGACGAGTGCCACAGTCCGCCTGCGCCTGCCCCTGCCTCCGCCCCCGCCTTCATTCAAGTTTTCCCGCCGGCCGCCAGGCGCCACTGCGCCAGTGACAGTGTGGAGTGGACTCTGTGGACTAGAACTAGAACTAGAAGATGCTGCTGGACGGATGGTGGAGTGGACAGAGCAGACTGTGACGGCAGAGCACAGAAGAGCAGAGGACTGGTGAGTGCGGCTCCGAGCCTCCGACAGCTAGCAGCACACTGCAGACTGGAGTAGAGAGATGAGTCAGGGCCCGGGGGCAGACCTGCTCCTGTGCCCCCTTCACCTCTCCACAGGCACATCAGTGTCACAGCTTCACTCTGCAGTAATGTCACTGATATGGCTATGGAGAGGTGAAAGGGACTTAGGAGGAGGACACTGATGTGGAGAGCTAATATGAAGGGGGACAGAGGAAGAAACTACTGTGAGGGGGTGAGGAGGGCACTTTCATGTCCACACAGGCTCTGACCATCTCCTGTATTATGTACACAGTCTCTGACCACCCCCTTTACCATGTCCGCAGTCTCTGACCACTCCTTTACCATGTCCGCAGTCTCTGACCACCCCCTTTACCATGTCCGCAGTCTCTGACCACCTCCTGTACCATGTCCGCAGTCTCTGACCACCTCCTGTACCATGTCCACAGTCTCTGACCACCTCCTGTACCATGTCCGCAGTCTCTGACCACCTCCTGTACCATGTCCGCAGTCTCTGACCACCTCCTGTACCATGTCCGCAGTCTCTAACCATCTCTTGTCTTTTATCATGTCTGCAGGGGAGTCTTGACTCTGGAGAGGAGTCAAGAGTGAGAGCTTTGCCGGGATGGGGGTCACGGGAGAAGTCAGATGTGTGGGGCCTGCGGAGTGGAGACCAGAGCCGTCTGACTGAGCCCTGCACAGTGCACCTGAGAGGAGATCAGTGATAGCGCCACCAGACCAGTCTGATGGGGGGGGGTCACTGATGTAAGGGGGCACTGATATAAAGATCCCTCTATATTAGTAACCCCCCCCCCATATCTTAATGTATTCACTCTGTGGAAGGTGGTCTCTGGTCACCAGATTGCCCCCCACATCAGAGTGCGGTACAGTGCGAAGGGGGAACTCTGTGGACCCTGATGTAAAAGGGAACTCTGATGTAAAGGCGAATGCAGTGGACTCTGATATAAGGCGGTTTCTGGTCACCAGAGCACCCACTTAAATCAGAGTTCCCCCTTAAATAAAGATCTGCAGCATTCCTCTTTATGTCAGAGTTACACTGTAAGGAAAATCCTGCACACTCTGATATATGGGGGAACACTGTGCTGGCTGGGTTATATTAATCTGATCTTCATGTAAATGGAGAAATATGGTTTTTGACTTTTGTTTAACCTAAATACATTGCTAATAGCACTATCTACATGTTTATAGTTTAAGTATTGATATTTGCACGGCTTAGCACCGAAAACAGCCTGTTTATGTACATTTTTGCAATGCCAGTAAAAAATCGGTGCCGTCCGTAAATTTTGGACAACACTGGTCACAGGTCAATCACCATGGCAAGACTGAGCATAGAAAGGTAGTTATACTGCATCAGGAAGGTCTCTCCCAGACCAAGATTTTAAAGCAGACTGGGGTTTTAGGATATGCTGTTCAAGTTCTTTTGAAGAAGCACAAAAAAAACTAGCAACATTGAGGACGGTAGACACAGGGGTTGGCCAAAGGAACTTAATGCAGCAGATGAAAGATACATCATACTTACTTCCCTTCAACATCGGAAGATATCTGGCAGTGCCATCAGCACAGAACTGGCGGAAACCAGTGGGACCCAGGTACATCTATCTACTGTCCACAGAAGTCTGGCCAGAAATGGTCTTCATGGAAGAATTGTGGCCAAAAAGTCGTACCCCCGACGTGGAAACAACTCTAAAGACCCAACTATGCATAAAAACATAGGGATGCAGAAAAATGGCAGCAGGTGCTCTGGATCGATGAGCCAAAATTTGAAATATTTGGCTGTAACAGGAGGCAATTTGTTGGCCGAAAGGCTGGAGAGCAGTGCAATAATGAGTGTCTGCAGGCAACAATGAAGCATGATGGAGGTTCCCTGCAAGTTTGGGTCTGCATTTCGTCAAATGGAGTTGGAGATTTGGTCAGGGCCTTAATGCTGAAAAATACAGGTAGAGAATTATCCATCGTCCAATACCATCAGGGAGGTCTGCATGGCTCCAAATTTTTTCTGCAGCAGGACAATGACCCCAAGCATACCGCCAACGTCATTAAGAACTATCTTCAGTGTAAAGAAGAGCAAGGAGTCTTGGGAGTGATGGTTTGGCCTCCACAGAGCCCTGATCTCCACATCATCGCATCTGTCTGGGATTACATGAAGAGACAGAAGCATTTGAGGCAGCCTACGTCCACAGAAGATTTGTGGTTAATTCTCCAAGATGTCTTGAAAGATCTTCCTGCCGAGTTCCTTCAAAAGCTGTGTGCAAGTGTACCTAAAATAACTAATGCTGTTTTGAAGGGAAAGGATGGTCCCACCAAACATTGATTTGATTTGGATTTTTCTTCTGTTCATTTAATTTTATTTAGTAATTTTCTCAATTGGTAAAAATAAACTATTACTGAAAGCATTCTGAACCACTTCCCACTGGCGCGCATCAGTACGGATCAGTGGCGGAGCTAGACTTTTAAAACAAGGGTGGCAAAGGGGTGGCAAGATATTATTTTGGGGGGTCAATATACAAAGTGTCATTTAGTGTCAGATTTGTCCACCGCAATGTCGCAGTCCCTCTAATAATCGCTGATCGCTGCCATTACTAGTAAAAACAATTAAAAAATAAAAAGTTCCATAGTTTGTAGATGTAATAACTTTTTTGCAAACCAATCAAAATACACTTAGGATTTTTTACAAAAAATATGTGGCAGAATAAATACATACAGGTGGCGGACAGAGCATGTGGACAGGATACAGGTGGCGGACAGGATACAGGTGGCGGACAGGATACAGAATGCAGACAGGATGCAGTGGCAAACTGCCCCCCCCCCCCCCCAGGTGTAAAGAAAGATTTAGTGTCATTTCAAAACAAGAAAATACTTAAAACAGCAGCCAATTTACGCAATAATAATCCACAGCATTTGCATCAGTTTCTGCAACAATGATCCCCAGCAATGGTGCTAGCTTATTTAATAACCCCCAGCATTGATGGCAGTGACTGCGATCCCCATGTGAACTGGCTGCAGTGGTTAACTCTCTGGGAGGTTAATTAACCACTTGAGCTCTAGAAGATTTTACCCCCGTCATGCAACGCTGTACCCAAATAAAATGTATGTAATTTTTTTACACAAAAAAAAAAGCTTTCTGTTGAGGGTATTTGCATACCACTGGTGTGTGTTCGCTTTTATTATGTGAATGAAAAAAGAAAAAAACAATTTTGAAAAAAAAAAATATTTTTTACTTTCTGCTATAAAACATCCAATAAAAAAAAAAAAAAATTCTTCCATAATTTAGACCAAAATGAAATCTGCTGTCTTTAGTAAAAAAATAAATGTATATTAATGTGTTTGTGTGAAAGCTAAAATGCCTACAAATGAGATATATAATGGAATTTTTTATTTCCTGACAGACTCCATGGCAGCATACGTATCGGGTTTGGCCCCGCCTCCAAACCTACCCATAGGACCTCACTCCCATAAATCTTTGCTCCTGTTCAGCACACGTGTTCTTTTTTTGTCCTCCAAAGGATTACCTGATATCCTACCTGAAGATGGATTCCGGGTGATGGATGGCTCTACCAGTCGGGTATGGAGCTCTCCAATAAGCCCCAGCTGCTGCGGGGTATGGAGTAGGGGCGAAGATGTATGCAGCCTTGGCCAAAAAGCCCAGCTGCTGCGGGTGGCCGGTACCCTAAGAATGAGATAAGTCCGGTGTGTGCATCCATCCCTGGTGATCTGTGGTCCGTGAGTACAAAGTCCTCCATGGCAGCTATTTTGTTTATATATTGCTTGCTTGTGCCTTTATGTCTTACCTGGTTTTTCTCCTGCCTTCCCTGGTGGCTAGTGGTCCGGGGCCGGTCAGCGATTCACTTCCTGACCGGCCTCCGGTGCGCGCTACTGCGCATGTGCGGCGCCTCGGGATCGAGGCTTGGTTCTCGCGCATGCGCAGTGTAAGCACGGCGCATGCGCAGTAAGCTGGCGTCGGTGGCGATCGCTGATGACGTCACCAGGCGCCATATTTAAACCCCAGAGCTGTCAGCAGTGTTGTGTTTGTACACACTGCTGATATTGGGTGTTACACATACGAAAATCGTTCGTTTTTGTGGTCATTCTGCTGTGCGCTGCCGCTCTGCCTGCTATCCTTGGTTCCTGGTGAGTACTGGCCCCAGTTTGGGAGCAACCCCCCCCCCCCCCCCGCGCTTTGCTGGTTTTTCTGACATGCTGTCCGGCTCATTCTTGTAGGTCAGCATCAGAATGGAAGCTACCTTGCCCTCCGGTGGTCAGCCCGCCCCTAACAGGTATTTGGGGCTTCTTGGTGGGGTTGTGGGTTATAGGGGGTGGGGGTAGGAACTCAAGTGTTCCTAGCTTCCTGTCTGTGTTTTTCTGTTTTTTCTCTTGTTCACAGCCCTCCTCGTTCAGAGACTAGGCACTCTTCTCAAAGAAGTGAAAGGCGCTCAAGCTCTCGCCACCGGCACTCTACTGGAAAGTCCCGTTCGGGCTCACATCATCGTAAAGCGTCCACTTCAGCCAGCCACGCACAGAGACCTGACAAAGCAGGTTGCAGAGGCTGTGGCGCTAGTGTCCCGGAGAGGAAGCTTTTCTGTGACAGATGTTTCTCCCAGGCTGCGGGAGAAAGGGATACTTCTGATCAACGCATTGAGGCTTTGGTCAAGAGAGTGGTAAAGGACTCTTTGGCAGAGTTGGGTGTCAGTCGTTCTCAAGACACTGCAACGGCTTCCCCAAGCCCTTCCCCTGTAGCACTACAGGTACAGGAAGATTTCGAGTCGACCCACACAAGCCATCAGTCGATGCTCTTGTCGGGTAGCGACTCTGAAGATGAAGATCCCTGCTTGGGTTTTGAATATTCCTTGGTGCCTTCCCTGGTTAAGGCGGTCAGAGAGACCTTAAATTGGGAAGAGTCAGCTGTTCCCCCTCCCAAGCAGAAGAAGTACTTTAAACAGCTCAATAAGGAGCGTGTTAATTTTCCCTTCCTGGGAGAGTTGGGTGAAATCATCTTAGAGGAGTGGAAAAAGGTGGAACGAAAGAATTCCTTAGTATCCAAGATGGCTAAACTTTACCCCTTCAAAGAGGATGACGTGAAACATCTTGAGTCTCCTCCCCTAGTTGACGCAGCAGTCATGAGACTGGTCAAGCATGTGACCCTTCCATTAGAGGATACGGTCTCATTTAAAGACCCGTTGGACCGAAGGATGGACTCTGATTTGAAGAGAATCTACCTTACAGCAGGTATGGCCTGTAAACCAGTCCTGGCTTTGGCTGCTCTATCCAAAGCCATGGAGTCTTGGGCTGATGTGGTAGACGAATCGGTCAGATCGGTTTCGGAGGAGGTGGCCAGAAGCGCTCCAATCCAGGAGCTTAGGCTGGGCGCGTCGTTCCTTGGGGAGGCTTCCATAGACTTGATCCGTCTGTTGGCAAGAGTTATGCTGTCCTCGGTCACAGCTAAGAGAGCTCTTTGGCTCCGCCCTTGGGTTGCGGATCCGGCATCAAAGCAAGTTTGGTGCCGTATTCCCTTTGAGGGGTCCTCCCTTTTTGGGAATAAACTTGACGAGGCCATAACCCGGGCTACAGGCGGTAAGTCTGGGTTTCTTCCCCAGGATCGGCGCCAGTTCAATGTCAAGAAAGGACAGCCTACCAGAAAATTTGTGCCTGACCGGGCCAGGGAAGCTCGTTCTTATAGACCTGGTCGGGAGTTCAACCGGAACTGGAGATCAAGACAGTCTTCCAGGAAGACGACAAAGAACGTCTCCTCGGGGGACCGTGAGCCCACTAAGTCCTTTTGAAGGTGGGCCCGCTCAGGCGTGTTGGGTGGGTGCGCGTCTACGCTCCTTCCGACATGTCTGGGCGGCTTTGATTCAGGACCCCTGGGCCGTCAGGACGGTGTCTTCAGGCCACAAGTGGGTCTTCAAGGAGAGGCCAGGCTCAAGGTTCCTGCCTACTGCCATACCATGCCTAGAAGAAAGGCGTCAGATTTTGTTTTCTTACGTCGAAGCTCTCATTGCTCAAGGGGCTGTCATCTCCGTTCCAGAGTCCGAGCGAGGCCAAGGAATATATTCTCCGCTCTTTCTGGTCCAAAAGAAGAACGGATCATGGAGACCAGTAATAGATTTGACCTTCTTGAACAAATTCATAAAGAAAGAAAGGTTCAAAATGGAGACCCTGTTGTCCATACAGCAGTCAGTCCAGCCGGCAGATTGGATGGTGTCCATCGACTTGAAAGACGCCTACTTTCATGTCCCTGTGGACGAAGATTTTCAAAGGTTTCTCCGGTTCGAAGTGGGAGGATTACATCTTCAGTTTATCTGTCTCCCATTCGGGCTCTCAACATCTCCACGGACCTTTTCAAAAATCTTATTGGCCGTGGTAGCCCTACTGAGATTGAAAGGTATCCGTCTTCACCACTATTTGGACGATCTACTCCTGTTGTCCCAAGACAGAGATCAACTATTAGTTCATCTGGAGCAGGTCGTGTCCACTCTCCAGAAGTTTGGTTGGTTACTCAACAAGGAGAAGAGTCACCTGATTCCAACTCAGTCCCTGATCTACTTGGGCGCTCTGTTCGACACAGAGAAGGCGACTATCTCTCTTCCAGAGGAAAAGATAGGGACTCTTCGAGACAGGATTCGCTTTGCCCTCTCATCCTCTCATCTTCAGGCACGTCAATGCCTGAAGGTGATCGGGACTATGGTCGCAGTAGTCCCCATGGTGAAGTGGGCCCTGTGGAGGATGAGACCCTTTCAGAAGGGATTCCTTCAGCAATGGGATACGTGGCATCTGGATCAACGCATCTTCTTAACCCCTTCAATGAGAGCGAGTCTCCCCTGGTGGTTATGCAGAGACCACCTGCTGAACTGCCACTCTCTGAAGCCAGCTCCGTGGGTAGTGGTTACCTCGGACGCCAGCAACATAGGCTGGGGTGCCCACTGTCTGTCGGAGGTGGCACAGGGCAGGTGGGAGTTTTCCACTCGAGGAATAGTATCCAACATACTAGAACTCCGAGCAGCATTCCAAGCTCTTCGAGCATTTGCTCACCTGACAAAAGACCAACCTGTCATGCTGCGCCTGGACAACACCTCAGCAGTGGCATACATCAGGAAACAAGGGGGAACACGCAGCTGGTCCCTATTGAGAGAAGTGGAGCCGATTATGTCCTGGGCACAGAAAAATCTCTCGAATCTTTCAGCGGTTTATGTTCCAGGAGTCCAGAATGTCAAAGCAGACTTCTTGTCCAGAGTGGATCTGGACAACAACGAGTGGTCCCTTCACACGGAAACGTTCAACTGGATCCTAACATTGGGGTTTTCTCCAGAGGTAGACCTCTTCGCCTCCCCCTGCAATCACAAACTGCCGAAGTACTACTCAAGATTCAGAGATCCACAAGCATCAGGGATAGATGCACTCTCGGATCAGTGGAGATTCCACAGGGCATACGCCTTCCCACCAATTCCGATTGTGTTGCAGTTCCTTCGGAGACTCAGGTCGGAGCCAGTGGAGGTAGTGGCGGTGATTCCCTTCTGGCCGAACAGGCCATGGTTTCCCCTTCTGACGCTACTCAGTGTCCAAGACCCAATTCCGCTACCCTTCAGACCGGATCTGTTGTCCCAGGGGTCTGTGCTCCATCCGTGCCCAGACCGTTTACATCTCAGGGTCTGGATGTTGAGAGGAGGAGGTTACAGGCTTTAGGCTGTCCAGAAACGGCAATCTCGACATTACTTAGTGCTAGAAGAAGCTCAACGAACAGGGTGTATCAGAGAATCTGGGAAAAATTTTCTGCACAACTGAATACAAGGCCTGATCCTCAATCTTCAATTAAGATCCAGGATGTATTGAGCTTTCTCCAATCAGGACTGGATTTGCCTCTATCAGTGAGTTCGCTCAGAGTCCAGGTCTCGGCTATTTCCGCTTTTACAGGGATCTCCTGGGCCACTCATGCCCTAATTCGTCAGTTCTTCCAAGGGGCAGTGAGAATCAGACCTCAGAGAAAACCCAGGTTTCCCAAGTGGGATCTGCCACTAGTTCTGGATTTCCTGGCGTGTCAGATTCAGGACATGTCTGATTCCTTGACCATAAGAGAGCTTACACTGATAACAGTGTTTCTAGTAGCTATAACCTCAGCAAAGAGAGTGTCGGAAATTGGGTCCTTTGGGACACAAGAGCCTTTCTTAACCTTTTTTCCTGACAGAGTGGTGCTCATCCCCATGCTGGATGCGAGACCAAAAAGGACTTCTGTCTTCCATGAAAACATAGAAACAGTATTACCAACCTTTAGACAGGAAGAGGAAGAATCTTCGGTTCATCCGCTGGATGTTGGAGTGTGTATTAAGAAATATTTAGATGCCACTTCCTCTTTCAGAAAATCAGAACATCTCTTTGTTACCTTCTATGGAAAAAACAAAGGTTCAAGAGCCTCGACGAGATCCATTTCCTCTTGGATCATCCAGACCATCCAGTGGGCTTATAGGGCTAAGGGCTTGACCCCTCCAGCAGTAGTTACAGCTCATTCGACGCGGAGCATCTCTACCTCCTGGGCAGTATCCAGACATGTGGCTCCTGAAGTCATTTGCAGAGCAGCGTCGTGGTCCTCTATTAACACTTTCTTATCCCATTACTGTGTTGAGCCAGCGGCTCTTTCTTCTGTGAATTTCGGTTTGCAAGTCCTGTCTGTTTGACAAAATGCATTAAACTTTTCTGTTCAGCACCTGCCCACCCTGTGTGTACGGCGAGTTATTTCCCGATACGTATGCTGCCATGGAGTCTGTCAGGAAAACGGAAAATTTATATCAAATACTTACCGTAATTTTCCTTTCCTGATGGACTCCATGGCAGCAGGAGTTCCCTCCCGGATTTCTGTGGAGGATAGTTACAGAACACGTGTGCTGAACAGGAGCAAAGATTTATGGGAGTGAGGTCCTATGGGTAGGTTTGGAGGCGGGGCCAAACCCGATACGTATGCTGCCATGGAGTCCATCAGGAAAGGAAAATTACGGTAAGTATTTGATATAAATTTTCCGTTTTTTTTATGTATACTAGAAATGGTGGTGATCAGCAACTTAGGGTCCTTTCACACGGCCCGCATCCGCTGACGGAGTCCGTTCTACTCAGTGGGGAACGATCCGCCGATCCTCGCTGAGCAGGCGGATGACCGCTCCGTCTCCGCTCTGTGTGTGGAGACAGAGGTGTCAGATCCCCGCTGTCCTTTATGGGGGAATCGGATGAGAATGGACCGTCTGTCCATTCTCATCTGATCCCATCCGATCCGCTGGATGGATGGAAAATAGGGTTTCCATCCGTCCGGATTTCATGGATAGGATCGGAAGCGGATAGCAGCGGGTGTCATCCGCTGCCCCTTAGGGAATGCATGGAGCATCCAATCAGATCCAGCTGAAAAATGTACAGGCGGATCTGATCAGATCATTCTTGTGAAAGGACCCTAATAGTGGGACTGTGATTGTGACACGGGCCTGACACTTTGTGGTAACTAACTTACTGCCACATCACCGGTGACACGTATACAGTGATCAGTGATAATACTATACACTGTCACTGTACTAATGGCACCGGCTAGGAAGGGGTTAACATCTAGGGGCAATCAAGGGGCTAATTGTGTGCCTAACAATGTGTAACATGTGCTGCTTTTTACTACAGATCGATTTCTTTATTTTCTCTGCTTTGCAGGGAAAAGAAAGAAAAAGCGATCATTCCCTCTGTAAAGAGCCCTGTATTGATTGTCAACACAGAGCTCTGGGCTGTGATTTGACACAGCCGATCAGCAGGTCTCGGCCGTGAATCATTGGCTGAGATCTGTTGACAGTCTCTTGCTGTGTCAAATCACAGGGGACTAGGTGGGTGGGGGCATGTGCCAGAAACCTTGAAACAGGCAGGGACGCACGCCTGTAGCGGACACCCCATCACAGTACATATACTGCGACAGGTCAGCAAGTGGTTCATTGTTAATGATATTTGTAATATGCAGCATGAGGGGGTAATGTACTGCCACTGGTCACTGATGCATTAGTGACCGACCAGTGGCAGTAAATTAACCCCAATGTGCTGCATTAGTGGCACCAATGTTAGTGTTAACACTGACACTGGTGCCACTAATGCAGCAAATAGGGGTTAATTAACAGCCACTGGTCAGTCACTAATGCATCAGTGACCAGTGGAAATGAATTACCTCCTCATGCTGCATATTACAAATATCATTAACAATGAACCTCCCCACAGCCACAGTCTCTCTCTCCCCAAGCCCCCCCAATCCTAAGTATTGCTTACTTGTTCCTTACTAACTTGGTTCCTCCTTTGGCAGCCCTGGCAGCACACTCTTCTCCTCTGACTGAGTCCTCTCTCTCTCATCCCGCCGGCGCCGGCATCTCAGTGACGTCACGTCAGGGGGGAGTGTCTTTGCTGACAGGGAAGGGGAAGGGCTCTGCTGTGCTGTTCTAGGCTTGTGCCGAGTGCAGGAGGAGCGCACTCGGCACATCGTTGCAGGCTGCAGCTACATTGCGGATGGTGTGTAGTGTAGTCATCCACACACACACAGTGTACTCTGCGGACTGCGAGCACTTCACCTGCGCCCCCCTCCTCTAGTAAATGGTACCGCCCAGGGCGCTCCAGTCCCCTGTGAATCCTCCGCTCCGCCTCCCTCCCACTGCCTACCAGCTCTCCATCCGATCCGCCTCCCTCCTCCCTCCGCAGCTCCTGTACGGCGATCCTCATCCCCTGTGATTCCTCCGCGGCGCTGCAGCGCTGTCATGCACCCACCCACCCAGGATTGGGGTGGCAACAGGGGTGGCAAGGACTTCTTCTGGGGTGTCAATTGCCACCCCAGCTAACCCTCTGGCTCCGCCACTGGTACGGATCTATGATCGCGGTGTCCTTAGGACAGAGCTAATCACAGATCAGAGTAAAGAGCCAATAACAGTGGCTCTTTACCATGTGTGTCCAATCACAGCTGATCATAGTGTAAACAGTATTTGTCGGTGATCAGCAGTCCTCTCCTCACGCTGACAGCGCGTGAGGAGAAGAGAGCCGATAACAGGCAAATCCACACAAGGAACATCTACACTGATAGTCCTGATTATTAGCGCTGCCCCAAAAATGCCCACAAGTGCTGCAATCTGTGCCCATCGGTGCTGCCAGTCAGTGCCCATCAGTGATGCCTGTCAGTGGGCATCCGTAATACCTAACAGTGTCGCCTATCAATGCCTATCAGTGCCGCCTATTAGGGATGATCGAACTTTTGAAAAGTTCGGTTCGACCAGAACACCCGAACTACCCGAAAGTTCGGCCCGGATTTCAGAACCCCATTGAAATCAATGGACCCGAACTTCGGTAATCAAAAAACACAATTTTAAAGCCCTAAAACCCAATAAATGCCCCTAAAAAGTGCCTAGGGTTCTGGGTCATGCCCCAGGGACTATTAATCACACAAAAAAAAGTTCTTAAAAATTGTCATTTTTGATAAAAAAGCCAATTATTGAAAAAAAAAAAAAGATATTTTTTGATTTTGACTTTGGATAATTTGGATAAAAAAGATAATTTTTCATTAGAGCAGTTATGGTGGGACCCCACTTTTACACCTATATGATATTTTTGGGGGGGTTCTGGACATGCTACAGAGCTGAAACCTCACAGGTACACCCTTTAGACCCCCCCAGACACAAAATCACACAAAAAAAAAAAAGTTCTTAAAAATTTTAATTTTTGATAGATTTTTGATAGAGAGCCAATTATTGAAAAAATTAAAAAAAAATTTAAAAATATAAAAAAAATAATAATTTCTTTGGATTTAGTATCTGGGGGTCTAAAAAGTGTACCTGTGAAGTGCCGGTTTAATAGCAGGCGTTTTTTTTTTTTTTTTGGCATTTTTTTGGGTTCTTTTTAGGCAGGAAAAACATCTGAACTTGTGTATAGTGGTATATATACGCCACTATACACAAGTTCAGATGTTTGTCTGCCTCCAAAGAACCCAAAAAACTGCCCAAAAAAACGCTAGCGCCAAAAAAAAAAAAACGCCCAGGTGTGTTGTTGCAGGCATTTTTTGGGGGTTTTTGGAGGCAAGCAGAACATCTGAACTTGTGTATACAGTACCACTATACACAAGTTCAGATGTTTTTCCTGACTCCAAAGAACCCAAAAAAATGCCCCAAAAAAACGCCTGCTATTAAACCGGCAAGGTGTGAAAAGCGAGAAGCCATATTCCAGATCTATAATTGCACTAATACAAACGATCTTTTTTTATGGTTCTGGACATGCTACAGAGCTGAAACTTAACAGGTACAATTTTTAGACCCCCCCAGATACTAAATCCAAAGAAATTTTTTTTTTTTTTTTCAATAATTGGCTCTCTATCAAAAATCTATCAAAAATGACAATTTTTAAGAACTTTTTTTTGTGTGATTTAGTGTCTGGGGGGGTCTAAAAGGTGTACCTGTGAAGTTTCAGCTCTGTAGCATGTCCAGAACCATAAAAAAAGATCATTTTTCAGTAGAGCGGGGATGGTGGGACCCCACTTTTACACTTATATGATTTTTTGGGGGGTTCTGGACATGCTACAGAGCTGAAACTTCACAGGTACACCTTTTAGACCCCCCAGACACGAAATCACACAAAATAAAGTTCTTTAAAAATTGTCATTTTTGATGGATTTTTGATAGAGAGCCAATTATTGAAAAAAAAAAAAAGTTTCTTTGGATTTAGTATCTGGGGGGTCTAAAAAGTGTACCTGTAAAGTTCATGTGCGTGTAAAGGCATGTGTCCCAATACTTTTGGTAATATAGTATATATATATATATATATATATATATATATATATATATATATATATATATATATACACATTCCTTTTGCACCCCGAGTACTACACAGGACCTTTACAAAGAGTTGGCAGATACAAAAATATTGACCTATGGGGGACATAACCTAAACCTGTTGCCTGTGCCTTCTTTGTTCTGGTGATAATTACACCCCAAAAACCTCTCTTCCCCTCTGCTGTTTATTTTCAAAAAATTGTGGTAAACCTACACAAGGGGGTCAGAGACAAAAATAAAGTGTGAAGATAAGGAAAGAGTTTGAGGGTAAGGAAAGAGCCACAGCAACAGCTTTAAGTTCTAGAAATATACTTTTTTCAACATAACAAACCAAGGTAACAAGCCACCATGTTTGGGGTTGTAGGAGACCTCCTTCATCAACCCTTATATCCCTGATTAGGGTATAAAATGGCAGACTCAAAGGAGTTTGGTGAGTTCCAAAGTAAAATTGCTCTTTTTTCTAAATCAGATTGTAGCTGCTTGCTATTAGCAAGGTGCCTTTTACTTCAGAACTCACTGAACTTATCTGAGTCTGCCATTTTTATTCTAAGCAGCCCTTAGAAGTCCTGATGAAGGGTGTACTTTACAATTCCCTAAACTCTTCGGATCATTATACTGGAATTTTTTTGTTGGAATAAACAATTCTTGATGTGGCTCTTTTGTTACCTACATACACCTGGATCTTGCTCTACGTCCTTTTTTGGGGCACTTTCATGTTTTAGAAATGCCCTACCAATGCTATTGTTGTAAAACATAGACTCAACTCAGTGTTGTAAACTTAAGTTTGTGTAGGATCCAGTACCTTCTATTAACTCTCTGAGAAATAACACTATCCAAAATGAAAAATAAATGTTTGGATGAAGTTAAGTCTACAATCTTTTTGATGGCTGAAGAATTTTCAGACCTGCCATGTCCCCAGACCCCCCACTGTGTCCCCAAATCCGAGGGTCCTCCAACCACCATCAAACACAGCAGAAACCAAAGAGAAGATATTTTGGAAGGCACACAAGGAACAGACATTGGGACGCCAGTCATTTTCACTGCCATCACAAAAAACTCAAAGATCACCTGATTTTATTGGACAATAAATGCTACTTACGAAGATTTGGGGAAAACAAGTTCTAATTCACCTCTAATACAATTATCCTCCCTTCAAAAGCTTTCAAAACAAACAAAAATATTGATAATCGCCACATTCTAAAAAAGAGAAACGAGGCAGACTTTTTACTGAGAAATCAAAATATAATGAAGCATTCAACGGAGCATGATTAAAGACCGCGCAGAGCTTCGTATGACACTTGATTGCCGTTGGATTATTAGACTGGAGACAGGAGACGCTGGTGTGATAATAGCCTGTTAAGTAACTCAGCTTTGCATCTCTTTTGATTACAATTTTATATGCAAATTAAAAAGAAAAAATAGGATAAGAAAAGAGAGAGCCAAAAGCAGCTGTGTGAGTGAAATTTCACCTCCAATTGATTCCATTTGATTCTGAATATTTTTTTCAAGACATTTTCGGAGAAACGCAGTGGAGCCAATAGAAGGTGAATTTTGTTGAAATGTTCCCAATGGCAAATAAAAGGGAGAACAATCGTGTCTCCCACCTGTCACTAAACACTACAATGCTCTAAACATTTAATGCCTAGAACTAGACGAGGGTGCGCTTCCTTATGCAGCAAAAGGCCATTTAACTAAAGCTTTACCTTTATTGTAAATTATAAAATGTATGCTACATAGTTACATAGTAGGTGAGGTTGAATAAAGACCATAGTCCATCCAGTTCAACCTGTGTAGGTGTGTGTGGTCGTAATCATCTCTCATACCCCTGAATGTTTTTCTCCTTGAGATGTACGTCTAAGAGTCTTTTGAAAGCCACCATACTACCCGCAGAAACCACCTCTTGTGGTAGAGAATTCCACAATCTTGTAGCCCTAACAGTAAAGAACCCCCCCACGTTGCCTGAGGTTAAAACGCTTTTATTGTGAGTCGCTGCTAGGATTCAGTCAGTCAGAGACTCCAATTGCCCGGGATTCATATGCCCCCCCCCCCCCCCAGTTGTTTAAAGTAAACCTGAAGCCGTTATTGTTTTTCATTTTGGATGGAGTGGAGAAGGACTAATATACCTCTCAGCTATTTATTTCTGTCTGTGCCCCTATTAGGGAGTTTCACTCACTCTCTCTATTTGTCCTGTTTACTGTTATCACTGTAAGTGAAATAAAATCCCAAATTTTGGGTTGTCCCCAGAACAGGAAAACATCTTTCATTGGGGACCCTGATGACAACCAGGGATTTCCTCACTTTAGCAGGGATTCCTGACAATTCCGTTTTGGCTATGGGGCAGGAAGTGGAGGAAATCTCCCCAATGGGAAGCAGAAAGCAAAAAGAAAAAAACTGACAGGGGTTATAATCCTCCCTTACTCTATCCAAATTGAAAACAAGTTTTAGATTAGTTCTACTTTACCTCTACACATTTTTATTCTAACAGGAAGACCCTATGAAGGGACCTGAAAAAACAACGATACATTGTATACTGTATGATGTTTTGGGGTGTTTTTGTTTATACAGCAAAGAACAAGGGAAGAGTCAGTGTTCATTTCAAATAATTAATTATTGCTCTCTCTTTTACCTGTTAAAGGATTTTTGTCCAACCAGTTCTGAGATTTACAAAGCCCAGCCTGGACGATGACATCTCTTTACCTGTTACAGTTATAGACTGTAGAAGGGATACAGCAGTGTCCTTTTTCCTGCTAACTGGACAGTTAAGAAGTAGCAGGAGTCGGATGAGCTCATCTCTCTGCTCACTCTGCTCTCTCCTCCTATTAGTGTTCCTTATGAAATTATTTACATGCGGAACACCTGATTGGCTCCCATGCCCACCCTCTCCTTTTCCATGTCTGAGTGCTTCTGTACAGGGGAATATAAGAGACTGACACCTAGTCACATTCATTACCTCACAGTGCTTGCATTAAAACAAAGTTTTAAACAACATTTAAAATTGAGCTTTGTGATATAATAACCTTATGCCTTGCTCCAACAGGACTCGTCCTGGGCAGTCCTGCATTGTACAGAAGGACAGCAAGGGCTTGCCCACAACCCAGTGGGATGGAGTGAGGAATTTGGTAAAGTATATAACCTTATTCATCACCCTCATAGGCAAAACGAGCAGTTAGCCATTGCAGTGGGGACAGGAGGGACCCACTGCAGGGCTAAATCATTTTTCTCTGGAGTTCAGCTTTAACCACTTTCTGCCCATGCTATACCCGGAAGACAGCTACAGTGCGGGCTTCCTTTTCTGAGAGGGCGTACATGAACATCCTCCCGTGATCACGCTGCTGCATCATCAGTGCTTATCAGTGCCACCTATGAGTGCCATCTATCAGTGGCCATCAGTGCCGCCTTGTCAGAGCCCATCAGTACCACCTATCAGTGCCCATCAGTGCCGCCTCACCTGTGCCGCCTCATTGGAGCCGATCAGTGCAGCCTATCAGTGCCCATCAGTGCAGCCTCATCAGCGCACATAAGTCAGAATTTTCTAAATTTTCTGTATTTTTTTATTTGTTGATAAAAAAAAAAGCGCAACGACACTGAAAGCTGAAAATTGGCCTGGGCAGGAAGGGGGTAAAAGTACCCAGTAGGCAAGTGGTTAATGACAGCCAATCATGAGGACTATAAAGGGAGTGACATCACCATGACTTCAAGTCACTGATACCAATGATGCAAGGGTTCAAGAAGCAATATGGGAGTACCGGCAAGGTAAGTATAGGTGGCCTCGTGGTTCCTGTATGGGCAAGGGGACAGTTGGGTTGATTAAAGGTGTGTACTTCAAGTGTAGTTGCTCCAGAGCTTAGTAAATTAGGTAAATAACAAAAACATAAGCGCTGTATAGGCTGAGAAGAGGAGGGCATATGCAGGAGTAAGTTCTGGTTAAAATGTGCATAAAATTCAAGCATGGGCTGATTGCTGGACAATGGAGAAGTACTGGCTGTAGAAGGGTGCAGGCTCTGATCAGAGATAGAAGGAACTCTGTGGAAATGTTCAACAAAAGAGGAAGGAGAGCAGCTCCATCTAAGTGCAGTATAAAAGATGCGTTTAATAACAACAGACAAATGCAAACTCACAGGATGGGCATGATAAACTGGCATGTAAAGGGTTCATCCACTCCAGTGGAAGAACGAGCATCGAGGATCTGGGGAATCTTCGCTGGTTCCATACCCAGAAGTGCTGGGAGCCACCAGCACACCCGAAACCAGGGAAGATTCCCCGGATCGCCGCTGCTCGTCCTCCAACTGGAGTGGATGAACACTTTACATGCCGGTTTATCATGCCCATCCTGTGAGTTTGCATTTGTCTGTTGTTATTAAACGCATCTTTTATGCTGCACTTAGATGGTGCTGCTCTCCTTTCTCTTTTGTACTTAATGAGGTACAGCTTCACTTTGCAAAAATACCCAATCACATGCAAGGAAAATATAAAAACAGGATTGGATGATAAAAATCAGCAGAGCTTCCCCTTATTTCAGAGCTTCCCCTCAGATCTAGAGCAACTGCACTTGTAGTGTACAGTATATTTGCCTTTAGAAAATCAATCTCATTGTCTCTTACATGGCAGAAGAGGTACCTGAAGGTGGCTACAGATTAGTTCCTTCCTGAGTGACAGAGACCCCCAAAGCCCTAAATCTCAAGGTTTTCTGCCCAGGTAACTACACCAATTGTTTTTTTTGGAAAGCTGCTTTGGATACAACTCATACTAGTCAGGATGGTGCTAGACACATGACTAGGTCCTTCTTGTTTTACCTCCTGCAGATTGCGTAACACATATTTGCGGAGGGGGGGTTGGTGGGCCTTAAAGGAGAAGTCCAGCCAAACCGTAACTAACGCTAAACCTGCTCTCTGCCACATTCTAACCCTAACCTATCTAACCCTGTAAAGCTAAAATCGCTGTACTTACCTATTCTGCAGTCAATCCGATCCGGTCTCCAGTGACGGAAGGTCTGTGCAGGAGAAGACCAACAACTGCTGTGAAATGAATGAGAAGTGACGTCACCCATAAACTTACTGTGGGGCTTTCATTGTCGAGTGCCTCTCCTGCACCGGCCTCCAGGGTGAAGTCGCTGCTGACAACTCAGCCTGGGACCGGACCAGATTGGCTGCAGAATAGGTAAGTAGAGTGATTTTTGCTTTACAGGGTTAGATAGATTTGATTTAGAATGTGGCATAGAGCAGGTTTATCGTTAGTTAGGTTTTGCCTGGACTTATCCTTTAACGCTTAGCTGGCAACCATATGTGTCTATGGGACACTGAGGTTTGCTGAGAGGATGCTTACTGCGCACTTCCAGCACGGTGACTAAGCTGTCACCAACAGTGGGGCAGGACTCTCAGTCATATGACCACTTGGACAGCCAACCACACCAATCAAGGTATAGGGAAGCTGCCTCCACCTGCTATCATTAACACTCACTTAAAGCGGTTGTATCCCCTATGTACAAAAATAAAACCTGCAGGACAATGGCATAATGTGCTAGTATGCATTGCATACTAGCACATTATGAAATACTTACCTAAGAACGAAGCCCCCACACGGTCCCCCGGACACTGCTGAGGGAGCGGACATGTTCCCTCAGTGTCTCTTCTGGGTTCGGTGGCTCCGGCGCTGTGAGTGGCCAGAGCCGCGATGACGTCACTCCCGTGCATGCGTGTGGGAGTTCACTTTCCAGCATGGAACTCTGAAGGCCTGGCAAGATACGCATGTGCGGCTGGTGTCAGCGGCTGCATGCAGGGTGAATATCTCCAAAACCGTGCAGCTTTAGGAGATATTCATTTTACCCATAGGTAAGCCTTATTATAGGCTTACCTGCAGATAAAAATTAAAAAGCGGAGTACACTACCGCTTTAAAGGGCCGCTGAGAGGCAGCAGGCAAGAATTCACTGGAAAACCACAGACAGGAAATGACATCATAACCCTGTAGTTCCACTACTAGAAAGAACATTATGCAATCATCAAGTATAAGTACACCACCACCTTGTGGCAGATCTAGTAACCACAGTATACTTCTGTATATGAGAATAGTTGTTACACCTATGTCTGCATAAACAGCATGCTAATATTTTTTACCAAATGTTCACAAACATCTGCTTCCGATCTCATTCAGATTCCCATCGTCCTTTGACGCATCTTTAGCACCTGCAAAAAAAGTGCTGCTTTTCATCTACGGTCGAATAAGTAAAGGTTTATTAATAAAGCACAATCTCTTTAGTCATTGGAGGAATCAACATAATAAAAGAGGAGACGTCTTTTCGCAGCAATGATCCAGACACAGATCCCATTCTTCTGCGTCCTTATTTTTATATATTTTCTTCTCCCCATTTTTCCTCCGGAGCGCTTAGTAACAACATTGTTTCACCATACAAAGAGCGACACAGGATGGCCGGCTCAGCGTGAATGGCCTCTTTGTTTCGCGGCCTGCTTCGATAGGAAATGCTTGGCAATTTAGCTTTCCAGGAGGGAATATAAAATTATGCCCGGCTAATGAAACAAGCCAGTAAATACAGCGGCTTAATCTGACAACTTCAAATTCCTCAATAGCGTTCACAGAAACAATTTAACACAAACAGTCATTTAAGACTGGCATAAATCACACGGCTTGGGGAAGTAAGATGGAGAATTGTCCTTTTTTTTTTTTCACTCGCGCTCCCTGTAATCATGGCGGTGTCCAAGGGAGAAGTGACATTTGCAGGGTGCAGAGGGGGGGTTGGGGGGGTTATTCGAAGGAGTGTACGCCTTACTAATTATCAATAAGAGCAATCTGAGGAGATACAGACAGATAATGCAGAGAGGACGGGATTGATGGAGACAAAAATGGGAAATACATTGTGACCGGTTCATTGTGAAGAGACAAGAGGCTCTCCAGCCTATCAATACACTGACAGCAAACGTCTTTATTCAGACAATGTTCCCCTCCGGGCTCAGTGTATGGAAATGTTACATCTACATGGAAATTACAGATGTAAGATGAGACACTTCACCGTCCTCTTCACAATGCTGGCCAAGAATACGCACAATTCTCTGTACCATCAAATAAAATAAAGTGGATTGGGGTTTTAAAGAATATCCTGGTGATGATGTTTCAGTTATGGGTGGAGGAGAGTGGCTGTCTTGCTCCTCCAGTTTTTAGATGGATGGACGGATAGATAGATAGATAGATAGATAGATAGATAGATAGATAGATAGATAGATAGATAGATAGATAGATAGATAGATAGATAGATAGATAGATAGATAGATAGATAGATAGATAGATAGATAGATAGATAGATAGATAGATAGATAGATAGATAGATAGATAGATAGATAGATAGATAGATAGATAGATAGATAGATAGATAGATAGATAGATAGATAGATAGATAGATAGATAGATAGATAGTCAATAAACATAAAGAAATCAAGACAATAAAAAGATCAGTAGATAGATAGATAGATAGATAGATAGATAGATAGATAGATAGATAGATAGATAGATAGATAGATAGATAGATAGATAGATAGATAGATAGATAGATAGATTTATCTTACAATTTTTTGTTTCAAGGAGAACACCCTAACCACTTGCCGACCAGCCCGCCGCAGATATACAGCGGCAGGTCGTCAGGTTCCCGTGAAACGCCGCACCCGTACGTTGCTTTGCAGGAGCGATCGTGCGCGTGCCCATTCGCCAGCGGGGAAGCTGATCTGCAGGGCCAGTGGCCGAGATTGCCGCCGGGCACTCCCCGTGGAGTCAGAACGGCGGTCTGCCGCTGTAAACACAGCAGACCGTTGTTCTCTCAGGAATCAACACAGGGCTCCTGTGTTCCTCCTATTTAGGAACACGGGTCCGTGTGTTGATTCCATAAGCCCATCCCCCCGACTGTTAGAAAACACCCCTAGGCATACATTTAACACTTTGATCGCCCCTGGTGTTATCCCCTTCCCTGCCAGTGTCATTATTACAGTAACAGTGCATATTTTTAGCACTGATTACTGTAGTAATGTCACTGGTCCCCCCCAAAAATGTCAGTAAGGTGTCCGATCTGTCCGCCGCAATGTAGCAGTACCGCTAAAAATCACTGATCGCCGCCATTACTAGTTAAAAATAAATGAATGAATAAAAACGACATAAATCTTTCCCCTAGTTTGTAGACACAATAACTTTTGCGCAAACCAATCAAAATACGCTTACTGGGATTTTTTTTAACAAAAATATGTAGCAGAATACAAATTGGCCAAAAAAGATGAAAAAATTAGATTTTTAATTTTGGAAGTGTTGTATAGCAGAAAGTAAAAAATATTGTTTTGTTTTTTTTTTCAGAATTATCGCAGTTTTTTTGTTTATAGTGCAAAAAATAGAAATAGCAGAGGTGATCAAATACCACCAAAAGAAAGCTCTATTTGTGGGAAAAAAGGGCATCAATTGTATTTGGGTACAGCATCGAATGGCCGCGCAATTGTCAGTTAAAGTAATGCAGTGCCGAATCGCAAAAAAATGGCCTGGTTATTAAGGGGGAAAATCTTCCGGTCCAAAAGTGGTTAAATTGGATGTATACCCTCACATTTACGCAGTGAAGTGAGCAGCCTCAGATAATACACAGAGATTAAACAAATCTCCCTATATATGTTTTATTTGTATATCTGCTGTCTTCAGCTTTCTACACTGTTTACCTCTTACAGAGATCCAGTGGCGGCTGGTGAAGTTTTAAGATGGTGGGGCGCAAGACCCCGCCCTTCCATTTTGACCCCTCCCATTTCTCAGAAGCCCCACCCTTTATAGACTTCACCCATTTTGTCCCCTGTATTTTGCTTGTGTGAAAAAAGTCTCCCAATATATCACATATTAAGGGGTCCATCAGTACTAGTATATCCCATAATAGGGAGCAGGGGCCCTATTATGGGATATACTGGGAGAGACATCCTATTATGGGATACACTGACTGAGAGTGGCACAAACCCCACAGTACAGACCCCCCCAGCACAAACCCCTCAAGCACAAACCCCGCACAAACCCCTCAAGCACAAACCCCCTAGCACAAAACCCCACAGTACAGGCCCCCTAGCACAAACCCCACAGTACAGGCCCCCTAGCACTAATCCCAGAGTACAGGCCCCCTAGCACAAACCCCACAGTACAGGCCCCTTTTCAATGTAGTGACCAGCGTACATGCCCCCTTTCAATGTAGTGACCAGCATACATGCCCTCTTTCAATGTAGTGACCAGCATACATGCCCCCTTTCAATGTAGTGACCAGTATAAATGCCCCCTTTCAATGTAGTGACCAGGATACATGCTCCTTTCAATGTAGTGACCAGTATACATGCCCCTTTCAATGTAGTGACCAGCATACATGCCCCCAATGCAGTGACCAGTATACATGCCCCCAATGCAGTGACCAGTATACATGCCCCCAATGCAGTGACCAGCATACATGCCCCCAATGCAGTGACCAGTATACATGCCCCCAATGCTCGTGATCAGCATACATGCCCCCAATGCAGGGACCAGTATACATGCCCCCCAATGCAGTGACCAGTATACATACCCCCAGTGCAGTGACCAGTATACATGCCCCCAATGCAGTGACCAGCATACATGCCCCCAATGCAGTGACCAGTATACATGCCCCCAATGCAGTGACCAGCATACATGCCCCTAATGCAGAGAAGTGGCTGGGGAAGCTGCAGCCCTATTACCTCTCTCCGTGGTGTTAGTGGGGGAGTCCTGTGCCGAGTCCTCCATATCCGAGGTTGGGTCGCAGGACGGATCACGAGTGCTGAGCTGCGGTGTGGAGGGATTAGGGAGCTCGTCTGCGCCATCTTGAGTGGCAGTGTGTGTCGGGCTGTCGGCTTCACGAAGAAATCAGTGAGCCGTCTGGCTCCGAGTCCGGATCGGATGGCTGCGAATTGCGGCAGGTGACTGTCATGATGATGTCTCAGTGGGGGCCGGCCGGGTGTCTTCCTGCTTGTGGACATATGGGGCTGCTGCGGTGAGTCGCTGGGTTACCCGTGGAAGGCGACTCCTGGACTCACTCAACTTACTTAGTCACGCGGGTGATGCGGCTCTCGTTCAGCTCTGTCTCCTATCCGACGCGACTCCTCTCTCTTTCTCTCTGCGCCGGATGGGAACGGAAGCCGGAAGGTGATCGTGACGCCGGGGCGGTGCACCACCACCACGCGTCACATCACCAGGTCCATGTCCTTCTGTGATTGGTCCAGGCTGGAGTCTGGACCATTCACAGCCCGGACATCAGAAAAGTGGGGAGTGTCAGGGCGCATTGCTCTGCGCCCCGATGACCCCCAGAAGAGCACCAATTGGCGCCTCTGCCAGCCGAGGGTGGGGTCAAAAACCCCACCCCCCCATAGCCAGCACTAAGTCCGGCGCCCCTAGTGGGCGAAAAATAGACACATTTTTTTTTATTTAATCTTTTTCTTTCTTCTTTTTTTTTGGGGGGGGGGGGCGACGCCCCTGTGCCCCCTATCAGCCGGCCGCCACTGGTTATAGTCTGATCACAGGGGGAGGGGAGACTGAGGAAATGCTTTGTCCTGCCTGCAGCAGACTGCACATCTTCCCAGCCTAGACAAAGTCACTGACTGGGCCTAAAGTGATAGTAAACTCTCATGTATGATTTTTACCTATAGGTAAGCCTATATTCAGTGCTGGCCCAAGACATTATGCTGCCTGGGCCCAAGAATAAAATGTTGACCCCCTCACTCTCCCCCCCAAAAAAAAAAAAACACTCCCACCAAATGGTCCCCACATCCATTATTTTATATCATGATAATTAAAACTAAAATTACATTTATCAGGAAGTCAGATTTACATGCATCAGCACCTTGTCTATATGCAAAATGGTATGACATACCACCATGTTACCGCTCCCCCATCTTGGCGCCCAAGGCATCCATGGGTGCAGTGTGTGTCAGCACACCCCTCAGGGCCCGTGTGTAGTGAACAGGTTGCGCCCATGGATGATATGCCACTGGAATAGGGCTGTATGGGGCGGGCTAGGGCAATATAGGTGCAGGCTAGGGTAGTATAGGGGCAGGCTAGGGTAGTAAATAGACAGGCTAGGGTAGTATATAGACAGGCTAGAGCAGTATATGGATAGGTTAGGGTAGTAAATGGACAGGCTAGGGCCATATAGGGGCAGGCTAGGGTAGTATATAGACAGGCTAGGGTAGTATATGGATAGGCTAGGGTAGTATATGGACAGGCTAGGGTAGTATATAGACAGGCTAGGGTAGTATATGGAAAGTCTAGGGTTGTATATGGACAGGCTAGAGTAGTATATGGACAGGCTAGGGTAGTATATAGACAGGCTAGGGTAGTATATAGACAGGGTAGGGCAGTATAGGGGCAGGTTGGGAAAGTATATAGACAGGCTAGGGTAGTATATAGACAGGGTAGGGCAGTATAGGGGCAGGCTGGGATAGTATATAGACAGGCTAGGGTAGTATATAGACATGGTAGGGCAGTATAGGGGCAGGCTAGGGTAGAATAGGGGGGGGGGGCTAGGGTAGTATAATGGCAAGCTAGGGCTAGATAGTTATTTTTGAGCATGACAGGTTATGCAACATTTGGCCATCCAGCAGATCAGCAGCCACTACTAGAAAAAATGATGGACACCCTTTATGTCCTGTCTTACATAACTAACTTATATTACCTCTCTGTTGCTCTCTCCCAGTACTCCCACAGTCTTCAGTGCCTAGCCTAACGCATGCACCAAAGCAGAAGAAGGCTGGATGTGAAACTGACCGCACCCCCTCCTCCAGTTCCACCCAATAGAAATGCAAGCCTCGCCCGAACATGCTACTTGGGGAGTCGGTAAGGAAGGAGTCTTTATTTTCTCTCTGTCTCCTGTGGGTACCCCACACACCTTAGCTCTTCATGTGGGCTCAGGTGCTTAAAAGCTGGTCTTAGACTGTGTACGAGCACCCTCATGACTGGCAACTATAAGAATGTGTGCTGAGGGCAGCAGGGTGGCCTTTTTAAAGGGCAACGGAGTGGTTCAGGGGGCATTTTTCACCCTGCCCCCTGGCCCAGTCAATCCCTAGATGACACACAAAACTGCTGGAAAAAAAATCTTGGGTGTCAATTTGCCACCCCTCTTATGGATCCAGCAGGACCCATGGTAGGACCAGCCCTACCTATAATAAGGCTTACTTATAGGTACTGTAAATATCTCCTAAACATGCACTGTATAGGAGATATTCACTTTAGATGCAGGCGGTGACATCACCGGCGCATGTGCTCTGAAGGAATGGCATACGCATGCCTTTCCTTCAGAGCTGTACCGTAAGCAGAGACTCCCGCACGCATGCACGGGATTGACGTCATTGCAGGCTTGGCTAATCAGATAGCCAAAGCCCGCAAACCAGGACAGGGATTAATTCACACTTCATAATTTATTCAGGCTTGTTACTATTGAGGCTCGCTTAAAGTGTATCTAACCCCAAGAACAAGAATTTATTATTGCAGTCCTTAGTCCTTACAAGTTCTTAGATGTGGGGCTGACTTAATTTTCTATTTTCAGGCTTTTTTTCCTTTATTTTCACCCGGTGATCCAGCCAGTAACACACCTCTTGTCTTCGGATGACAACACTCACTCACTGTACTAGACCTGTAGAGAAGCATTGTTGTCCTCCTAGGACATGACTACAGAACACCTCCCTATCCTCTTCTCCAAGCATAGGGAGGAGGGGTTCTGTAGTCCACAGAGACAGGTGTGAACAATGTAACTAACAAGAGCGCAGCATACGCAAAGAGCACAGGAATTTGTCAGCTCACAAGATTTCTTATTGAAATTGCTTATTTCTTTATTTTTACTTCTTATTATATAACAAAACCCTTTCAAATGTATATTTACAAGACCAAAAAGGAGCAGAGAAGATCATTGTTAAAGTTTATATAGACTTTAAGGGACATATTTGTAAAGACTTTCTCTAAACATTCACTGACGGTAAATCAATCCCTATCATTTAACCACTTGCCAACCGCCAACAGTACATTTACTGCTGGTGAGTGTCTCCCCCAAGCACCGCAACCTACCCGTACCTTGCGGTGCTCATACGCCCTGTGTGTTCCCTGTGTGGTAATCCATATCGGGCTGCTGTGAGCAGCCCAGATACTATGTGATCACATGTCACATAAAAAGCAATAGTCATGAATAGAATCATTCATGACATCATTGTATACTGTTTTGTGTGATCTGTTATTGGTCTTCAGTGATCACATGGTACCTGGTCCAATCACAGCAACCTGCACCATGTGATAGCTGTGGGCCAATCATAGCATCACAATAGAAAACAATGACTCATAAATGAAAGCCATTCATGACAGTTCAACAAACAGTTGCTGTTACATTGATCATCATCATAACAAGTGATCACCTTGTAAGAAATCCCTGAATAACCGTCCCCCCAGAGTAGTACAGTGTCTCTATGGTGACACTGAATTACTCTGATTACAGTATTTAAAAAAATTGTAAAAAAAGGAAACAATTAAAAAAAAAAAAGATTTGATAAAAAGTTATTTCATTTTTTTTTTTTACATACTGTTACCAGTCAGTATCCCTGATCACCGCCACACCAGTCACATGATGAAGCTGTACTGCACTGGTGACACCATGTAAAAAAATTGTGAAAATAACCCAAAGTATTCTTTCCAAAAAGGGGTCATTTGTACTGTCCTAGCCTTTTAAGCCTCGTACACACGCAACGATTGTTGGCCGACCGATCGGCTGTCTTTTGTCCAGTGTTGTTGTGTTGGTTGAAATGTGCTCTAGACTGCACACGAATTTTATCGGCCAAAAAAAACCAACTTCAGAAGTGATGTCATGTGATGGTTTACTTTTCGTGTGTTTTTTCTTCTCTGAGCATGCCCAGTCTTGCTCATCAGATTTTTGTCTGCCGAAATCTGTACTGACTGAAGAACAATCGGCCGTTCTGTTGACGGCCAACAAAAATTTTATAGCATGCATACCAGATTTTGTTCGGCCGAAAAGTCGCAGTCGGTTGTCGGAAGCATCATACTAACAAGCCGACGATCGGACGTTGGCCGAAAATTCACGGCCAACATTCGTTGCGTGTGTACGAGGCTTTAGGGCCTCAAGAAATGAGATAGGCCATCAGTACATCAGGATTGATCAATTTTTAAATATATATACCATAGTTTGTAGATTCTATAACTTTCACACAGACTGATTTGGGTTATTTTTACCAAAGAAACTGCATTTTGGCCTAAATTTTTGAAAAAAAGGAATATTTGTTTGTAAAATTTTATAGCAAAAACTAAAAAAAAAGCGTGTTTTTTTTTTTCAAAACTTTAGTTATTGGTTTTATTTATATGGCAAATAATTAAAACCCAGCTGTGATTAAATACCACAAAAAGAAAGCTCTATTTATGTGAAAAATGCTAAACATTATTTAATTATTTCATTTAATTTGAGTACAGTGTAATATGACCACAAAATTGCCAGTTAAAGTAGCACAGTGCTGAATAGCAAAAAATGACCCTAGTCATAAGGGGGTAAAACCTTCCTAAGGCCAAGTGGACCTGTAGGCTCAACCGCAGTGAATTTTGAGTGAATGTCAGATTCACTGCTTTATAAATATGCTCTTAATAGTTACAATTTGATAATACATTTACAGAACAATGTCTGATCAACAGCTGGAGATTTAAAAATAAGAACTGTAAAGCCTTTGACATAGGAAGCCGAATGGAACTTCTTTATTTTAACTTTAGTGGTCCTTACAGCACATACAAAGAAATCGGTACATATTTTTTTTGAAACGCAGAAAAAAACCACCTACACAATGTGACGCTTGTAGATCACGGCGGAGAAGATGGCTGCAGTAAGTGGAAAATGAATGGAGCCTGTTTTGCACATGCAGTCATTTCAGTGTGAATGTTTATTTTTTAGCGGGTAGATGATATTCAGTTCACACCGACTCTGTCTACTGGAGAGTTAAGGCCACTCTTTGTTTCCAAGAAAAAAAAAAAATGACTACAGCCTAACAAAGTCATAAATCTGCCACCGTGTCAGTGTGATGCATTACCTACAGTGTGTGTTACCTACACATGGCCTGTTCTATATACATCGCTCTCAGACCTCTCCGCCGCTCCAAAAATTGTCACGTAAATAGACAAAGTTTTTTCTCTTTTCGTTTTCGTACAATATAAGGACGTTCATCAATTTTGTGTGCCAAGCAAGTCAGTAAAGCAAAGTTGAAATGTTCACACTTACATCACAGGTAACAAAAATATTGTTATACATGTAGGGAATATTTTTTTACAGTCATTTGACATTTAAAAAGAACGCAATTATAACATCACTGCTTTATTCATATATTTCTGTGTGAGACTGATCATTCAGCACTGTAGTAGTTATAATAATAATTATATTTCGAATATGAATAATATGTATAATTTATTGTATGTATTATTATTATTTTATTGTGATTTTTATTATTATTATTGTTATTATTATTATTATTATTATTCAAGTACTTGATGTGAATCACTAAAACTTCAGAAAAGCTTTAACATAATAATATTATTTTAGAAGTCTTTTTACATCTCTAAGGGTCCATTTATACTCTTGCATTATGATAATGCATGCATTATATGCGTTGCCCCAGTGCATTAAAACAATACACATGCATTGCAACGGTACAAATTTTTTTGCCCTTTTAGAAGTCCTTTAAAATCCTTAGGGGCCCATTTAATCTTTAAAGTTTTGTTAAAACACACGTTATCACAGTGCACGGCAAAGCAAATTTCATCAAATCCCTTGGAGTGCCAACCTGCTCCATAGTGCATCGCGGTCTGTTGTGTGACACATTTTGGGTGATATTGGGGGTCGTTTCAAATAGGTCCATTTATATATCTGGGTTCAGTTAACGTGTGCATGACAACAACTCACGTTACATGAAATGTGATGCCAGCCATGTATTTGGAACACGTGTGTTACAATGTGCCGCAATGCACCGTAGTGTGTTATGCTACAAATGTTGTATCACGTCTAAATTTGGGGACATTTTGGGGCATTGGCAGCCCATTATTTTCACTACAAACACACCACAAAAATGTAATAGTCCCTTTGGATTCACAGTTTTCATTTTAAAAAATCCTGGTGATCCTGCCAAGAAGTTCCTTGTTTCTGCGCTTCCTCTTGTAGGGTGACAACACCCTGTTCCTGTCTCCCAAATGTGCTCCTGTGTTGTCACCCTGTCACATAAGCTTCTGATGGAGATTACAAGTGGCTGTTTCAACACATATTACACACAGTCATGGTCCAATGTTGTCGCCATCAGAAATCCCACCCTGAGAAATGTAATGCAGCCATCACTGGAGAGCATGTAGAAAGGAAGTGGCTGTACAGAGGTTGCTGAATATCAGCAGCACTTAAGTGTAACAAAAGATGAAAAATGTAGAAACAGAATTTTATTAAATGAAAAATGGTAATATCAAGAAAAAAGACTAAAACCGGGTTCACACCAATGCACTGCATTTTGAGTGCAGAGGGGTTGTAGCCCCATTTTACATGCGGTTTTATGTGCATTCCCATTAACTTCTATTAGTTTGTGCATTTTCTGAAAGTGCATCAAAGATTCAGCATGCAAGACTGTAAACAAAATCTCAAATAGGCTCTGTTCAGTTCTGTGTGGCTGTATTCTGCAGGTATGACAGTCCATTCATTTCAGTGGACTTCCCGACCAAGAAACAAGGGGAAAAAAGTTCCCGACCCTTTTTTTTTTTTAATTGTGCTGCACTGAATCTTATGGGGCTATAGCACCATGCAGTTCAGTGGCACTCACGATTACCCAAATGTGGGGGTGCCATTTAGAATAATTGCACTCCCATGCATCTTTTAACCACTTGCCAACTGCCGCACGACTATATACTGCGGCAGTCAGCCTCTCCTGGGCAAAGTGACGTATGGGTACGTCACTCGCCCACGAGCCTGTAGGGGGTGAGCGCGCGCCCGCTCATTCCCTGCCTTCCCCGCGTGTGTGACTGGCGGCTCCGATGTCCGCCGGCCACTCACGATCTCGCTCATGGGAAGGGAGAAAGACAGACGGCTGATGTAAACACAGTCGTCTGTCATTCTCCCTTAGATCATCACTGAGGCTATGCGATCCTGCTATGTAGGATCGTATGACTCTGTGATTATCTAACAAGCCACGCCCCCTGACAGTTAGAATCACACCCCTAGGGACACACTTAACCCCTTGATCACCAAAAAATTTAACCCCTTCCCTGCCAGTGTAATTTTTACAGTAACAGTGCATATAAATAGTAAAAGTGTAAAAAATGTCAGTCAAGGGTCCGATCTGTCTGCTGCAATGTCACAGTCCCGCAAAAAAATCGCATATCGCCACCATTACTAGTTTAAAAAAAAAAAACAATAAAAATGACATAAATCTTGCCCTCACTCGACTTCCTGCCTGGGGCATAGACTGACCAGATTGTTTTCCCAGCTACTGACGGCTCCGGTAAGTGCGGAAAATGACCAAGAAGCGGCGGAAGAGGGGGGGCACCTCTCCCGCCGCCCATAAAAGTGATCCCGTGGTGAATCTGCCTCTAGGACCACTTTTATGTGAAAGAGGACCGCCCACCCTTTAAGAAAATACCTGGGTTATGGCAGCTTTCTGCTGCCATAACACCGGTATTTAACGTCAAAATATCGACGTATAACTGTGGTTAAAAAAAATTATAATTTTTTTTTATTTTTTACCTTCTGCCACCAGTCAGTGTCCCTGATCACTGCCACACTTGTCAAATGATAATGCTGTTCTGAACTGGTGACAGTGTCTAAAAAAAAAAAAAAAAAATATGTGAATTTTTTTTTTTTAATTCCCTCATTTTCCAAAAAAACTGTGACAAAAAATACAGCTTAAAAAAACTCGCCATGCCTCTTAGTAAATACATTGGACTGTATATTTTCCAAAAAAGGGGTAATTTGGGGGATATTTGTACTGTCCTGGTGTTTTCAGGTCTCAAGAAATTAAAGGTCGTTAGTACATCAGGATTGATCAATTTTCATATATACTGTATATATATATATACATATATCTATATATATAGTGTGGGCTCTATAACTTTCCTACAGACTAAGTAATATATACCGATTTGGGTTATTTTCACCAAAGAAAGGGAGCAGAATACGTTTTGGCCTAAATTTATGAACAAAGATTATTTATTTGCAAAATTTTATACTTGAAACTAAGAGAAACTTTTTTTTTTCAATATTTTCAGTCTTTGTTCATTTATTTAACAAAAAAAAACCCCCGGTAGTGATTAAACACCACAAAACTAAAGCTCTATTTGTGTGAGAAAAAAAAAGTGTCATATGGGTACAGTGTTACAAGACCGCGCAATTGTCATTCCAATTGTGACAGTGCTGAAAGCTGAAAATGTACCTGTGCAGGAAGGGGGTACTGAAGTGGTTGAAAAGGTGTATGTGCATTTTTGACCCCATAGACTTTAATAAAACAGCGTGTGGAAAATGCTTTAAAACACATGTACATGCATTTTAATGTGTTTTTGGTAGAGTTTTGTGTTTAACAACCAGTCTGCTCCTCCTACAAAAAAAAAAAAAAAAATATGAAAACGCATCAAAAACACATAAATGCAGAAAAACGCACTTAAAAATGTAAGATTGCAGCTGCGTTATTGTGAACCTTGGCTTGATTTTTTTTGTTTTTTATTCCAAATGATTTTTATCATTTTCAAACTGTGTGTTTTTACCAGTTTAAATGTCTTCTGACTCTACAGTGATGTTTTTGTATGTTTTATTTATTTTGTAATTTTATTTATTGACAATATAGCCTACAGCTGATTTGAAATGTTTCATCAATTATATATATATATTTTTTTTTTTTGCATAATAAACTTATTTCAGAGTTCCCGACCTTACTTCTTTACTGTTACTTCTAGTTAGTTTGATGTCAGCGATCATTATTATTATCTTAGAGTTTATTTTTTTTTATTAATAGTTTAAACATTTTAGACTCAAATCCCAAACATGTGCAAAGTACATAACATAAGGAAGAGCTCCGTGTTTGTGTAAAGGATCGGATCGGTTTGCAGAGAACAAATAAACACTTCTCTGAAGTTTGTGGAGTTTCTGCGTCCCGCCGGCAGTGCAGCGCGCCTCCCTGCCCTCCGTGAAGCCTAGGCTTTAGGTAACAGCCGTGTTTGGCTTTTCGTGATCCAGTTTTCACGATGGACCAAAATACAATCCTATTAATAACATCCTGGGAAAATGACTGGCTGTCAGTATCCAGGAATGAGAACGGGCAGATTTAGTTCATTGTCAATCAGACCCTCCGGAGACAGTTCAAATATAGATTCTTCTAAGTGCTCCAGTCCAACATTATCAGCTGGTATTATTGTGTCTATATATATTTATTGGATTTCTTTCCTTGTCTCTGGATAATGTATTAAACAAGTTTTACATCAATTCACATGTAACAGTTATTAAAGATGAACTTTAACCAGATAGCAGTATACATAGTTGAAGTGCTTACATATGAATAATACCTGGCTGTGATTCTGTTCGGCCAGTCTTGTGATTTATACACTCATTGCATGCTATATAGACAGCATGGTGACACCGCTGCTCACTGTTGCACTCTTTCATATTTGTTTGTCACCTGGCTGCTCACTGGACTATGAATGAGTGTCATCACATTGCTCAGCTACCCTGTGGAAACACTTCCCGCTTCCTTCCCCAGTGCCTGAAAAATTAACCTCTGTCAGTTATTATGCTAAGCAGAGGACTATGGAAATATAACATAAATGAAGATATCTTGAAATTATATTAGCAATATTCTAAATACATATAAAGCTGAATTTAAGCCTTCTCTTGCACAGTTGAATAGCCTCCTCTCCTGTACTTAAATTGCTCACTCTAATTTCACTGCACACTGTGAGTTTTTCACAGTGTACATTAGAAGCTGCAGCATGTCAGGCAAAGTCTACCTCTTTTCCTGGCTTGAGGGCATTCAACATCATCTAGCTCCTTCATTGATTGTCCTTGGCATAACCTTTTCATTCATTAGATCCCAGTTCTTTTAACCATGGAGCCTTAGCATCACATATACAGTAGGTGTTAATTAGAGCAAACTGATCTTTTCATGTACAGCTCCTCCCACCAGCCATGATCTGCCTGCATTGAATAGAGACCCAATGATGATGTCACTGCGTCTAAAATAAGGTACGTAATGAAAGCAGGAAGGTTTTGTTCTAAATATATTTAGGATGTTAAATCATGGAATAAGCAGGGAAAAATATAAGCAGAATAAACTTTATTTTTATTTATTTTTTATTTTAATGAAGCCATAACTGCACGAAACCATGCTTTCTATAATTTGCCAGACACGTTGCTTCAAAGAAATCATCCTTATTAAATGGCAGAAATGACTTAAAGGCTAAGTTCACCTTTGTTCACCTTTTCTTTTTTCTAAAATCCGGCTCCCCTATGTACCAATATAGCATTAATGTACTTATTAAGGAGGAACCATGGAATAAGCAGGGAAAAATATAAGCAGATTAAACTTTATTTTTATTTATTTTTTATTTTAATGAAGCCATGACTGAACCAAACCATGCTTTCTACAGTCTGCCAGACACGTTGCTTCAAAGAAATCATCCTTATTAAACGGCAGAAATTACTTAAAGGCCAAGTTCACCTTTTTTTTTTTTCTAAAATTCAGTTCCCCTATGTACCAATATAGCATTAATGTACTTATTTTTGCAAAAATAAAACCGATTTCCATTAATTCTGCACCAGCTTTCATAGCTGTTTATACACACTGCTCAATTACTTCTGCCTTCCTTCAGACGGGTTCACTAAAGTCAACTGGTCAGACTTTAGGCCATAACACAGGATGGAGTTGACTAGCTGACCTCATTAGCACACACCCTGCATCATCTACCTTCAGCTGGTCAACTCCTTCCTGTGCCATACCCTAAAGTCTGTCCAGGAAGTAAGGCTCATAGGTGTAAGAATAGCTGCTAGCACTAAAGGCCTTGATACAAACCCAAATAACAATTCATATAGTGAAAGTGCAGCGCTCAAAGATAAATCATAAATAAATCATATAAACATGATCATAAAAAACAAGTAAACATGTGATATGAATCAAAAATATCCAAAGCATATAAAGACTGCGTATCTAGACGGACGAGAAAAATAGTTCATAGAAGTTTATGAATGTGATAAGTCCAAATAAAATATAAAACTCTAAATAAGATAGCGATGAGTCTCTTATAATGGACAAAGTGGAAATAATAAAGCCTCCACATTGAGTATGTGCTCTAGCAAATTAAAGGCACCTTACCAGAAGGTGAGACCACCTATGAGGGATGGTCAAACACACTCTGTGTATATTTCATGTAGTAGAGTCAACAGACCTCCAGACAAGATCCTCCCTATGAGACTCAAAGTTATTCATCACAAATCAAATCATGGTGTAGTATTTCAATGAACCAGTTTAATTAAAACAATAAAAAATACTCACAAAGCCAGTATAAAAACAAGCGTAATCTTATAATGTATTGCATAGATGCCAACAAACATTTCCCTTTGTGTTGTGCGTCCACTTCTGGGTCCCAGCTGGAGTGACTGTGTCACTCTCATAAGCCCTGCCCACCGCGTTTCATCACCATGGACACCATAAGGGGGAGTGGCAATAGGACGGCGTCACGCCAAAACCTTTTTATTAGGGGTGCACCGATCTGACTTTTCTTGTCCCGATACCGATACCGATATCTGGCATTGTGTATCTGCCGATACCAATCCGGAACTACACACATACACAATGTGCATGCGGCTGCAGTACAGAGCATAGCTGCTGCATCATGTGTATGGCTCCTCCATTCACAGGCGGAGTGCATCTGGTATCACTCCGCCTATGAGCCGGACCTATACAGGAAGTAGCGGCTCCCATCCCATACTACTACACCAAGTAAGGAATGGCTGAGCCAGGACTCAGCAAAACCGGATTGGCCCGTGGATCAGCGGCTCCGTGCAAGTAAGATACAGCTGAGCCGGAACTCAGCAAAACCAGATCGGCCCGTGGATCGGTTCATTTTACCGATCCCACGATCCAGCTATTGTGGCAGTGTCGGCGCCGATATCCAATCCTAATATCGGATCGGTGCATCCCTGCTTTTTATACTAGCTGGGATCAAAGTAAAGTACTCTGCGCATGCTCCCAAGTTACGGGAAGCACAACATCACATTTTAAAAAGTGTTGTGCATCAAACATTTTGGCAATCATTATAGTTTTGTGAAAGCTGAAACTGGTGAGACGTCTTCAACATTACAGAACAAGTTCACTCGAAAGTGACTGTCAGAGCCTATTTAATTTAAATTTTGACATGATTTCTGCTTATAAACAATAAAATATGGGTTTGAGGTAAAACTGGTCTAGATTTTAGGAAGGCCAAATTAAAGAATCTCCTGAATGTTTCCCAGTGTCAGAGCTAAAGGAACCTTGAGGGACTATCTGTCAAAACAAAAAAGATATTGTTGAGTACAAATAACCCAAAAAAATTAGTAGAGTTTAATAAGTGAATACCCTTAAAAGGGGGCAATCCTAGGTATGCTGTAATGGTATGAGGCAGTGGGCTATGGTCATTCTCCTGTGGGACAAAACGTGAAAGTTAAATAAAACTACTCTTCCATGTTTACAAGACCTGAAGAAACCTACAAGTGTACTATTGTGAGGAGACAAAATCTGTTTACCCAGGTGACTAAAGCCCCGTACACACGAGTGGAAATTTGGCCGGGAATTTTCATCCGACGACCGATCTGCCGATTTTCGGCTTGTTAGTATGATGCTTCCGACAACCGACTCCGACTTTTCGGCCTAAAAAATCCTGGTGTGCAGGCTATATAATTTTTGTCCGCCGTCAACACAACGTCCGATATTCCTGCAGTCAGTACAGATTTTAAGAGTCAACACTCCTGTGTACTCACTTTAATGACAGACACCTTACCCAGAAATACTAACAACTGAAATGAATGCAACTGCAATATTTTATGAGACAAAATCATTCATACTTTTGGAGACACTTTTGGAAAAAACTATAAAAGGGACATTACTGTTTCAACATACGTATATCAGGTATAATGATATACAAAAGCACTCAATTATAATTAAGATACTGGTAACATGTTTTATGTTTGATTGTAAGCCTTATCATAAGAAATATGTGTGTTTCATAATCTAAACATTCTCAGAAGTAAGATGGAAAATGCATCCCAACATTTTAAGGAGTATAATTGATATTTTAACATTGCTGGATAAAATTACACCTCTTTTAGGCAGGGTTTCATGTTAAAAACCCTGCCTAAAAGAGGTGTAATTTTATCCAGCAATGTTAAAATATCAATTATACTCTCTCAGAGAGAGACTGGATTCTCCTCATCATCAGATCAGCATCGTTATTAGACTCCATCTTGAGCTTCGTCATCATCATCATCATCATCCTCATTAGCATGCTCTCATACAGCTCACTCCTTTAATTTGAGACATTTGATCGATCTCCTTGAAAGTCCTACTAGGGTGTGGCTCTTAACTCTAAACCAATAACTATTTGGGGATAGTATAATTTGCTCATTATTTTAAAAATTCCATCTTACTTCTGAGGTTAGCAACTTTGTGTTATTATCTGAATGATAGATTTTGCTTGCTTAATGTCAGATTCCTCTCACGGTATCATAGCCCCTAGGGATTAGATCAGGAATGTCCAACCTGCAGCCCAGTGGCCGCATGTGGCCCGGAAACTCAGGCAATATGGCCCACTGCCCCCTGACAATTTTCTTTTTTTTTTTGCTGGGGAGAAAGGAAGTCGAGTCGGGGGCATGGCCACAGAGGCAGCCTCGGAGGGAATCATCCACTAGTTGTGTTAAATTAGTGCTGGGGGGGGGGGGGGGGGCGCGGCATCACAGGAAGGACGCGGCAGCATTTTATTACTTATATACCTTAACTAATAGTATATTTTTTATATGCGGCCCGAGAACATTTCTCTACAATCAATGTGGCCCAGAGAAGCCAAAAGGTTGGACACCCATGGATTAGATCATTCAACTTTAGCTGTATTGGCACAGCCAAGTGTACCTAGAAAGAAATACCTTGGCAGCTGTCTCTGATATGTTTTTGTTTATAAACAAAGCCATAGATAAGCACTGATATGTTTATGTAGCTTTGTTTAACCACTTGCCTACCAGTCACTGGGACTGTACTGCGGCAAAGTGGCTCGATTCCGTCCTACGTTGCTGGACTCCTCCCCTTGTGGGCGGCGCTAGCGCGCCGCCGGAGGCTCGCTCCTGCTGTTTTCAGTCACAGCGGGAGTCGGGCCAGGGGAGGAGCAGCGGCGATCGTCTGGGAATCGAGTTTGGAGATCCACCCGCTTGTGTAAACAAAGCGGGCGGATCTCCTAAGTGACAAACAGTGACAGATTGCAGGGTTCAGCATAGCTGAACATGCGATCTGTCCCTGTGTCACTCAGTCACCTCCCCCCACACACGTCAGTAAGCACCAGGCATACATTAACCCCTCCCTCTCCAATAAAATTAACCCCTTCCCTGCCAGTGTAATTTTTACAGTAACAGTGCATATTTATAGCACTGATTACTGTAGAAATGTCACTGGTACCCCCAAAAGTGTCAAAAATGTCAGTCAAGGGTCCGATCTGTCCGCCGCAATGTTGTAGTCCCGCAAAAATAAATTGCAGATCGCCGCCATTACTCGTTAAAAAAAAAACCACCAAAAATGACAGAAATTTTTCCCTTAGTTAGTAAACGCAATAACTTTTGCGCAAACCAATCAAAATACACTTATTGTGATTTTTTTTACCAAACATAGGTAGCAGAAAACAAATTGGCCAAAAATTTAAAATATTTTTGATTTTTACATTTTTTTGGGGGGGAATTTCATATAAAAAAATTTTGAAAAATATTGTTATTTTTTCAAAATTTACGCTCTTTTTTTGTTTATAGCGCAAAAAGTAAAAATTGCACAGGTGATCAAAAACCACCAAAAGAAAGCTCTGTTTGTGGGAAAAAAAGGACGTAAATTTCGTTTGGGTACGGTGTCGCACGACCGCGCAATTGTCAGTTAAATTCACACAGTGCCGAATCGCAAAAAGTGGCCTGGACGTAAGACAGCAAAATCCTCCGGTGGTAAAGTGGTTAAAACACAAAACCATTTATTTGGGTATTTTCTCAAATTTCACATAGCGAATTTTAAGGCTCATTTACCACCAAGAGTGAAATTAGTATATTCGCAGTAAAATACATTTTGGCAAAATCACTTCGCTCATCCCTGATCTCCTCTCTCCCATTCCCCATATTCATTCTTTCCTTTTTTTCCTCTCCTCTCTCATTTGCTCATTGACATGGCTGTGCTGGCAATGCTAGTGTGGCCTCTAGTGTCTGGCAGGAAGCGTTGAATAAACTTCTTACCAACATTAGAAGTGCTACAAAAGACTATCTATCTCTTTGGTGCTCTGCTAGTTGCAGGCAATCAGTGTGTATCTAAACTGGAATGGTCCTATTGATGTCAAGATTCACAATTGGCCACACAGAATAATAAAAATAGTTTTACAGGCACATAAACATGTTTCTGCTATAATTCTTTAACCATCATTCTTCAACTATCATTCTTTAACTATCATTCTCTTCAACTATTATTCTCTTCAACTATAATTTTCTTAAGCTATCTTTTCTTTTTGAATTAACTGAATCAACAGTGTGGATCTTAGGGTAAGAGTGGAAAGACCCCATTTTGTGTCACTAGCCTTTGATATGTGATAATATGGAAAGAGATTTGTATCTAGCAGATGGAAACAATTGAGTACTGTTCGTGATACATTTTTTATTTGCACTAACATGCAATTTTTCAGAACAAGCTTTCAGGGTATTCCCCCGTCTTCAAGGTCTCAGCAGTACTATCTAGCAGATAAAAGTCTTCTTTGAGCTTTTGAAGTTCACAAATAGCTTTTGCTGTCCATAAACAGCGTGGTCTCACTTGTTTTACACATCTCTTTATGTGCAAAAAAAAGTTTTAAAAAATGGTGTGGGGTCCCCCCCAAATTTCATACCAGACCCTTAGGTCTGGTATGGATTTTTAGGGGAACCCTGATGCCAAGATTAAAAACAAAAATGGTGTGGGCGGTCGGTGGCATCACATGGCGGTGGTGCCATCAGGTGATGTTGCATTGTGGCCCCCACCCCTTACCTATAAAAGAACTGTCAAAAGACGGAGCAGGTAGTCAGCAGTTAGCCTTCGTCACAAGTGGAGCATTTTTTTTTCTTTTTTGGGGTCCAATGGTGGCGGCGGGCCTTGTAATTGTTCATGAATCTACATCGGGGGACATTGTTTTTTTATTTTTAATAAAGGTAATGTCAACAACTGTGTATGTGTTTATATCTGTTTTTGACACTTTTTTGGTGAATGGGTAGGGGTAAGGGCTATTTATCCCATACTTATTCACGTAGGAGGCTTCCAGATTCAGATAAGCCCCCTGCCTGCAGACCCCCACAACCACAGCGCAGGGTTGTTGGGAAGAGGCCCTTGTCCCCAACAACATTGGGACAAGGTGCATTTGGGTGAGGGGAAGAGTACCCCCCCCATGTTGAGGGCACGTGGCCTGGTATCATTCAGGAGGAGGGACACTCACTCGTCCCCCCCACCTTTTCTGACCTGCCAGGCTGCATGCTCAGATAAGGGTCTGGTATAAATTTTTGGAGGAAACCAGACTTTTTTTTACATTGGTGTGGGGTTCCCCTTAAAATCCAGACCAGATCCAAAAGGGCCTGGTATGGATTAGAGGGGGTTGTTCCAGAACCTCGACCCCACAATGTACTTGTGGGCTTCTGTCAGAATACCGCTTCCTCCAGTCTGAACATAGATATCAGATATTCTAGCCGCCCCATACAAAACTAGCCGATAATAGCTTGTATAGACTTGCAAACTTTATTGAACAAACTCATATACAATATATATCACACAGTAGGACATCCCGCCCCTGATCAGATTATCCCACCAGGTCAGGTGCCTGATTACATTGTCCTATGCAGATTACATTGTGTAGAGAAATATAATTAACCTGAACTAATTATCTTGCCATCTGGACAGAAACAATAGCTGAATGGGAATGCAGACCCAGACAACATTATCATTAACATGTTAATTAACTCAGCACTGCAACAAGGCTAAAACAAAATACATTACACATTATCCTAAGTATAAACACAGAACCCACAATAGGTGAGTAAATCAGCATAATCAACAATGTGTGGAAGACAGGTGGTTGAGCTGATGATATTAGCATCTGCTTTGAGTCTGACTGTGTGAAGCAGTCTCTTATTGGCAATAGGCAGCTAGGCCTTTAACATGGATCCTGGGCCTAGAGTCCCAAAGCCCTCATATATATTCCTTGAGATATATTGTTCACAAATGTTACTGTCCCATTTGAGTAATCCAAACCATATTCTCAGTATCCATTAAGTCCATCATTTTCTTGGTTACCCTGTGCCCCTAATAGACACAGGGTGACTTACACATAAGAGGGGCCTAGGGAGCTGAGAGAGGGATTTCTCAACCTCTCCAAAGTAAGCTGGGTTCCACGGGCCCCCCAACCAAAGTGACTCCTGTCACAGGGAGGACCTCCACAACACTTTTTTTTAAAATATTTTTGTATTGCTGGCAATGGTATTGTATTTCCGGCAATTAAAATGTCATTTTTTTTTCTTTATAAATGTCAGTTTTGCTACAGCAGGTTCTATACACAGTACAGATGCACCACTTTACAGGCAGATTAAGGGGGCCCCCCAGACACTATGTTTGAAGAAATGTTTAATTTTTATTGTTTCAGTTTAAGCATCATTAAAACCACTGCCCCCGTAAAAACAATATTTAAAAAAAAAAAAAAAAAATGCTGCATTGACACATGTCCCCAAGGGCAGTACCCAGACCCCTATACCGTTTTTCTGGTCAATAACTTGCATATAAGCCTTCAAAATGGGGACTTTTGATTTTTCAAGTTCAGGTTCCATAGACTTTAATAGACTTGGCAGCTCGGGTCCGGACTTTTTATATGTTCAGGAGGGGGGTGTTCAGCCCAACTCTACTTATAGGTGCTAGTTCACATACTCATACTCGTTTGAAGGCCAGTCCCTATGTTCAAGGTATTGATCTGGGAAGCCAGATCCCAAAGTATCACTCCAATAGCTAAAGTTGAGAAAGGAGTGTAATTTCTAGGCCAGCAAGGGATTGACAAACCAAAGCTGACCAAGGAAGGCTCAGGTTCCCTGGGGTCGGAAAGAAGTTGTTGGGCCCTGAGTACTATGCAATGCTTCTGACTCCATAGTACTGCAATAAAATGAGAAAAGTTGCCAACTCTAGTGTTTAGCAGTGGTGGTCCTCCCTTTAACACAAGGATCGCGGCAAATCTTAAAAAGAGGAGTTTTTCTTTACCTGATAAGAGAGAAAACAACCACCTAACCGGTTAATGAGAATCCATTTAATTTGCAGACTTTATAGATAGGGGGAATTGTTAAAAAAAAAAAACTGAGCGACCTTTGTTTGTAGTTGTTTATTTTTGAGCAACAACACGGTGTGAAGCCTGCTCTGCCTTCCTCGGCACAAAACCGGCGCTCTCCCTCCCCCGGCGGCAAAGAGTGCTCACTGAAACAAAAGACATTAGAATTCATTGTTACGAGATTATGGATTCAATAAATTTTCTGTGGCTTGTGTGGAAGGTCGGGGAGTGAACGTTCTCCAAATGTATTTATCGGGGAGAATTGATTAGAGTATTCAAATGCGTCTAATGCTGCATAATAGCTCCTAAAAGGTGGAATTTGTTTGGCAGTACGGGGGACAGAACTATTAACTCTGAGCAAACATGCGGGGGACTATTTATTAACCCTCACTGGCAACACGCAAAGAGGGCTGAACGGAATGGTAGATGCTTCAGTCCAGCAGATCCTTCCGCTGTTGGTTTGCCCATAAAAGAGCATTCTAGTTAATACCGCATTTGTTGCGAAAGTTGCAAACCTATCACTGTGCAATGTATACTTGGCGCCAGGTACGCCTCAGTCTAAATGAAGAGAAGAACTTAACCTACCTGCTCAGTAATTCAGTTTTCTATCCTGAAATTGTGCTACCCTTACTATAATCCGATGATTTAGGAACAGCTAATTTTGATGCAAGGGAAGGATTCTCAGACACACCCACCCACTGCCAGCTCCTTGCTGTCTTTCACATACAGAGATCCTGGTATTTCAGTGCTAAGAAGTTCTGCAAAGCCCCTAAAGCCCCGTACACATGTACCGATTGTCGGCCGTAAATATTCGGCCGACGACCGTTCGGCCGATTGTAGGCTTGTTAGTATGATGCTTCCGACAGTCGACACCGCATTTTCGCCCGAACAGAATCTGTCGTGCAGACTTTAAAATTTTTGTTGTCCATCACCAGAACAGCCGATTGTTCGCCAGTCAGTACAGATTTCGGCTGACAGACAGCAGATTAGCAAGACTGGGCATGCTCAGAAAAGAAAAAAGACAAGGAAAGTTAACCATCACATGACATCACTTCTGCAGTCGGCTGTTGTTGGCCGACAAAATTCGTGTGCAGTCTTTTGCAGTTTTCAACAGACACGACAGCCCTGGACAAAAGACGGCCGATCGTTCGGCCGACGATCAGTATGTGTGTACGAGGCTTAACACATTCTAGTCTGAACAGTGATATATTAAGTTTGAGGCTAGGTTCAAACTGGTGCGTGGGAAAACACAGCGTGTGATTCGCACAGGAATTGCATGGCATTCCTGTGCATATCACATGCAATGTCTGTGTGGTGAAATTTTCAGCCATATATTTTGTATGACTGAAATTGCATCCGCACAAAAATGGTACAGGACCCTTTTTTCTGCCGCACCTGAATTGCATTGCATGAGTGTTCACCCATGCAATGCGATTCTGGCAATCGCACTGCATTTTTCCATTTTGTTTCATTAAGAGAACATTGACACTTGCGAGCGATCGCATAGACGCGATGCGATGCGCAGAAATGCAAGGAATCTTGTGTGTTTTTCGCATTGCATTAGTATAAACCAAGACTGAATCTGAAATGTGATACAGCACAGGCTGCAAGAGGTGATCCACCCATAGGTGTGCGGACAGGGTTTGCTGGGTGTGCCTGGGCACACCCTAATCACCCTGTGCAGTGCTAATTTGCCCTGCTTTCCTTCTCCCCTCTGCAGTGCTACCAGCTTCCCTCCACTCCTCTCAAGAGCGGAGAAGGGGCTGGTAAATATTTCATTAACCAGCCTTTCTTTTTTGAATGAACACAGTGAGTGATCTGTACTAATTATTATGTTTACTGCAGGCTGCAGAGAAAGGGACTGGGGAATCCCTGTCCTAAGGCTCCATGTACACGGGATGTTGTTAAAACAAATTTTTAGGACGTTTGAAACGTCCGTTCGGTCGCGTTTGTACCCGCGTTTAGCGGGCGTTTAGCGGCGTTTGCGGGCGTTTGCGTTTAGAAGCGTTCCTAGAGGTCCAAAAAATTATTCCCCTTTAAAATGGAAAAACCCGAACGCTAAACGCGGGTCATCGCGTTCAGACGCGTTCGGACGCGTTCAGACGCGTTCGGACGCGTTTGTGCGTTTGAAACGCCAGGAAACACACGTTCGAACGCAAATAATTGCGTTCTAAAAAAAGTCCCTGAACGCAACTGCCTGCAAATGACTGTAAATGACCTGGTGTACATGGACAGATAAGATAAAATGTAGATGGGTTCAGGGGCTTCTGAAAAAAACGCCCAACTGCTCCTAAACGGCCATTTCCAGCGTCCCGTGTACATGGAGCCTTAGTTTTTTTCTCTGTCTCAACAGTGAGAAATCAGGGGTCTGTTTAGACTCTTCATATTTCACCAGAGCCCTATAACAGGGCTCCTAAAAAAAATTTTGAAAAAAAAAAAAATTTAAAATAAAAATAAAAAACTACTGACAACCTCCACTGCTCTGCTGATATACACACGTGTGTTTGTGCTCTGGGGTGCACACACTAATGCAATAGACTGAGCACACCAATGGATCCACCCAGCCTATATGTCAGGTTCTTTCTGGAATCTGGCAGCAGTAAATGAAAGATAACTCAGAATAATGTAGATCTAAACTTTTAAACTGGTTAAACACTAGAAGATTTTCAAACATTATCATTCATCTGAAAATTCTCACTACATCCGATCACTTGACGAATGTCATTTTGTTTGTTTTCAACATTCGATGTTGGAATTAATAGACTTTTCTGAATGAAATCCACATTCACTGTTAAAAATCTGTTTCTACAGTCGAAAACGAACATCGATTTGACTCCACTAAGGATTAGAAAATGTAACAAATGTTCTTATGAAGATCCAATAAGCTTTAAAGCATTACTAAACCCAGGACCCTGCATTCACTATATCTGGTCTCCCTCAGTACACTGAACATGGAAATGCAATAGTTTAAGTAAATATAAACTGCCAAATCATTTTTTTCATTAGCAGTCTTGTGATTACTTTCAGTGTCTGGTTAAAGCTGGTAGGAGGATTTTTTTAATTCTACTCTGACTGTCCTATGAGGCTCCATGACCCCTGACCCTCTGTCTGGGCAGTGCTGATTGGCCCTGTGCTGATCACATGCACTCTCCCAACAAACAAACAAAAAATCCCTAGCAATACACAGCAAATTGAGCATGTGAAGCTTGTCCCTTGGCCTCTGTTCTATCAGGAGATGATTTGAAGACTATGGAAGAAGGGGAGGATCAGAGAAGGCAGGATCCAGCTGCCCCTTTGCACAACGCAGAGAATTAACTTCTTAGGTGCCACAGTGAGTTCAACATGCAGGCTTTACTGCATATACAGACTAATTTTACTGTTGTGGGTTTAGTAACACTTTAGGCTGGCTAAACCAGTGTTAATTTTGGCAGAAAATTTCAATTTAGTTTTAGTCTTAGTCTTAGGACTAAAATGGCATTTTAGTTTTAGTCCCATTTTAGTCTTCTGCAAGTGTTTTAGTTTTAGTCGTATTTAGTCAACTAAAACTCCAGGACATTTTAGTCGACTAAAACGTCCTACATTTTAGTAAACTAAAACCTCCTACATTTTAGTCGACTAAAACTCATTTTAGTCATCTATAATCGAATGGGTGTAGTTCAATTGTAATTTGTAATGCATTATTTAAGCATTTCTCTACAATTTCCAAACTCATTATATACTACTGCTGGTACTGGAGTGAAAAATCTAATATGTTATTATTTATGGTATTAAGCTTTGAGCATGCACCAGTGTTAATTTTGGCAGCAAATTTCAATTTAGTTTTAGTTATAGTCTTTTGACTAAAATGCCATTTTAGTTTTAGTCGTATTTTAGTCTTAAAACTAAAATTGCATTTTAGTTTTAGTCGTATTTTAGTCATCTGAATTGTTTTTGTTTTAGTCGTATTTTAGTCGACTAAAATTGTGTTAATTTAGTCGACGAAAACGTTTTAGTCGGTTTTAGTCGACGAAATTAACACTGGGCTAAACACTGTACAAATACACTGTGCACTGGTCATGCAGTGTGAAATTTGCTTTCAGTACCTGATGAATCAGCTGACATTCACTTAGCTGGTGGCCCTGTCTGGCCCCTTCTGCCAATCAGATGCAGCCGCTCTTCAAGTAGTCTGGCCGCCACTGACAGGACACAATATCCCAGCAGAGGGCTCTTTCATACAGGCGACCAGAGGGCGGTAAAAACAAGCCCTAAGGATCACTACATTGTCACCGAGGCCTGTGAAGCTTAGAGCTGTGCAGTGGCGGCTAGTGCATTGGGGACGCAGGGGGGCCGTCCCCCCTATCCATGCATCTGGCCCCCTAATCTACATGTGGGTCGCCGGACGCATGGACTTCAATGGGGCTTTTTTTTTTTTTAGCCATGTGTAATAGGCTAAAAAAAAAGGTTGGGCTCGGGGCGCAGAGCAGTGCGCCCTGAGCCCACCCAGTTGTGTGACAATAGCAAATGAAAATGCAATGAAAATTCCCTATTGTCACATGGATCCTCCTCCTGGCCAATTAGGAAGTGGGTCCTGAGACCTGTTTACCGATTGGCCGAAAGGAGAAGCCATGCCATTGGGCATGGAGGAGGAGGGAGGAGACGCAGAAAACAGGAAAAAAGCTGCCGCCGTCGCTGTCGCCTGCTGCTGCAGATGGGTGAGTGAGCCAGGGGTCCTGTACTGTCATGCTGGGGGGGGGGGGGTCCTGTACTGTCATGCTGTGGTCCGGGGTTGTGCGGACTGGTGTGGTCTGAGGGGGGGGTGTATGGTGCGGTCCGTCTGCGCCCCCCCCACCCCCCCAGCCCATGGAGCACCAGCCGCAACTGGAACTGTCTCTAAGCACCCTCTGTTCATCAATGGAGACAGATGTTTGACAGATGTTCAAGGACCAGTACATGGCCCCCGAAAGCATACTGTCTGCCCACCCATCCCTGCATGTCTGTAAAACTTGTTGACCTGCATGCAGGTTGCCTGGCTTTTGTGCTGACTAGCACAGTGGGGAGCATTCCCCCATCCACCTCTCTTGTGTGGATTAGGGAATCCATTCATTTTTTGAGGATATGGTCATTGGTTGGAAAAAAAAAAGTCATCCATGGCCAGTCTCAGTCCAGGAAAAAAGTCAAGAAAAAAAAAACTTATTTGAATACTTGTTCCAGACCGGTGATTCAAATTATTGAAGGCGGAGGGTCAATATGACAGCAAATCACAAGGAGAAGAGAGTAGTTCCAGCCATGTATTTATCTCAATCGCCAGTTTACTGAATATGATGGTATTAACAGATACAAAGACCTCAATAAAATATGATGGTGGTTTAGTAAAAACGTTGCTGCTAAATGTTTTTGCACGTTGTACATGAAGTGTAAGATGGTAGGGGGTAGATGAACTATGCTGCGGGGGGGGATCTAACTGCCAAGACATTTAGTAAAGCAGCATGTAACTCTAAACTGAAATATTGTCCAAGGTCACCATCTACTGTACTTGGTGGATTGAGATGCCAGCTGAGAGATGACACAATCTCGGGTCTGTGTAGTTCTTTGCTGTGTTCACAAATGTCCATCACAGAGAAGCCCCTACTACAGCCTTTCACCTTGTGACTTGGTACAAAGTTACAATGTTGCAGTCTGATCACTGAGACTGAGTAAATGCTTCCTACTGCCTGCAGCACACTAACGGCATCATCTCAGCCTAGGCAAAGTCTAGAGCTCAGATGAGGAGATGGAGGGCGCTCTGTAAACAGGATTCTGGCCAGAGGCGATGTCCGCAATGGATTGGAAACAGAACAGGCAAGCAGGCGTCTCAGCAATAGGGATGATCGAACTTTTGAAAAGTTCTTCCCGAAAGTTCGGGTCCAGATTCCAGAACCCCATTAAAATCAATGGGACCCGAACTTTGGTAATCAAAAATAATTTCAGTAGCGCAGGGATGGGGTTCCGCTCCTTTCACACCTATATGTGTGTATGTGTATATGTGTATATATATGTGTGTGTGTATATATACCCCTATACAGAAGTTCAGATGTCATGCCTGCCTCCAAAGATGAACAAAAAATGCCCAATAAACGCCTGCAACAAAAATTCTCAGGTGTGAAAGGAGCGGAACCCCATCCCTGCGCTACTAAAAATTCTAAGAAAAATTATCTTTTTTTTCTGGCGGTCACCCTGACATGGATGAGTTCGGTCACCCTGGCATAGCAGTCAGAGTTAGTTCACCCTAAACTACATTACGGTCACCCTGACACTTAACACTTTCCCTACAGAAACTAGATTATTGAATCTAACTATAGTGGTATATAGTACCCTAACTACACTGCATATCCCTTTCCTCACACTAATAATTGCTAAATGACACTGGAGCAGCAGGAATAAAAGAAATGCTTCCACTCTATTCCACAGCCTCTCTATTTCAGTGCTAGAGATTTGGCGGGGCTATGTTATATACTGGGGGGGGTATTCACTACTGATTGGCCTCTGGACCCCCTAGTCACTCCAATCACATTCCTAGCAGACTCCTGCCCCCTCAATTGGCTTTCACTGATGTTTCTGGTCCAATCACGGGCTTTTAAAGCCCAGTTCCTGTCCCATTGCATTTTGGGCGGTTCTGGTTGCAGAATTACGACGGATTTCGGAATGCGGCCAAATTTCGAACAGCCAATGTTCGGGTCGAACCAATGGTCGACCCAAACCGTTCGATCATCCCTACTCAGGAGCACTAGGGCAGCAACTCCAAGAGAGAAGCAAACTCTGGTATAAAGAAAACAAACAGAAGGCGCCTCTAAGTGCAGAAAACAAAAGACTTTTATAGCCAAAGGATAAAAATGCACTTACTTAAGTCTTGAGCTCAGAGCAGTTATTTAATGATTTAGACTCCATGCACACTGGGCTTAAAAAAATGGCAGTTCCCTTGGCAGATAAAAAAATGCTCATATAGATTGTTTTTGTACACAGTTTAGGAGAGTTTAGCGTTTTTTCTGCCAGAAACCTCCAAACAAAAACGCAATCCAGAAGGTTTTTTTTTCCTGCCTCTAAACGTTGAGATATAACTATGCCTCTAATCGTCCCAATGTGCATGGACACATTGAGCTGCTTCTACAGGCAGAATGCAAAATTCCTGTGGAAGCAGCGATTTTTGAGCCGAAAGATGACGTTTTTCTGAAAAATGATACTGTTACTGTATATTGTGACATATTGGGATTGATTTCTTAGAACTGGAGAAAGCAAAATCTGGTGCAGATGTGCATGGTAGCCAATCAGCTTCTTCAATTAAGCTTTGACAAAAAAAAAAAACAGGAAACTGGTTTCTATGCAGAGCTGCACCAGATTTTGCATGCTCCAGTTTTAGTAAATCAACCCCATTGTGTATTGTCAATAATTTTTTTTGGAAGACTTTTAAAGACTCTGGGGGAGATTTACTTAAAGCGGAGTTCCACCCTGGATTTTTTTTTTTTTTTTTTAATACCCCCGGGACAGTCAGGGCTAGTGCATTCCACAATGGCTAGCCTCTGATCTGTCCCGGGTTGCACTTACCTGCAAGACGAAATACTTACCTTGCAAACGTCTTGTCCAGCGCTGCCATCTCAGATGTGGGCAGCTTGAAGCCAGCGCGTCCCCTTCGGCGTCTTCTTCCGCCTTCTGTGGTCCCACGATGCTCTGCGCCGGCCCCGACGTCACTTCCGGGTCGCGCGCGTCACCCCTCCACAGCTTCTGGGCATGCCCAGAAGCTGTTTAGAAGGGGATGACGCGCGCGACCCGGAACTGACGTCGGGGCCGGTGCAGGCGCAATGATTCCTGGGAGCTATGACGTCCAGCTCCCAGGAATCATTGCAGAGCCAGGAAGTGACGACGGGCCGCGGCCGAGGAAGGAGGAAGAAGGAAGTAAGGTAAGTATATTTTCTTCGCTACGAGGTAAGTAAAAAAAAAAAAAATATGCGATTATCCATTTCTTTTTCAGGTGACCCGGAGCGAGAAGATGGAGGTAAGTATAAAAATAGGGTGGAACTCCACTTTAAACTGATGTTCAATTGAGCTTTGGCAATAAAACCCGAAAGCTTTCTATTATTGATCGACCGATATCGTTTTTTTACCGCCGATACCGATATTTTGGTCATCGGATATTGGTATCGGCCGATATTGGCCGATATTTTCAGACATTAAAATAATTTTTTTTTTTTTAATGTCTACAGGTAATGTGGTGGAGGGATCTGGGGATCTAAAAGACCCCAAACCCCTCCTCTGCACTTAAAAGCATTCAAAACACCAAGTTTGGCTGTTTTGAACGCTGTAATTTTTTTTAATTTGGCGCCGCCAGTACCCAGAAGTGATGTCATGTCATGACATCCCTTTCGGGTACTCTGCCGTGCCGAATTTAAAAAAAATGAAGTCCCGGTCAGACGGCGGCGGTGCAGATGGAGACCCGGTCAGACGGCGCCGGTGAAGGTAGGATGCCTGGGTCTCCCGGTGGGACAGGAGACTCGGGCAAGCCGCGGAAGGCAGCGGGAGGGGAGGGGCATCTCCTCCCGCTCCTTGGAATGACAGCTGAGCGGCTTCTCAGCCACATCCGTTGTCATTACAAGACAGTCGACCTTCGGCTGTGGACACTGGTATCGGGGTGATGCCTCTAGCTGCAGGCATCACCCCGGTACAAGCACTTTCCCGAAATAATGGCAATATTGGTAAATCAAAAGGCCGATTCCGATATATCGGGCAAAGTGCATATCGGCTTTGCCGATAATCGGTCGATCACTAGTTTCTATGCAGAGCTGCACCAGATTTGGTGTGCACCATTTTTTGTAAATCACCCCCACAGACTGGCCCACTTTAATAAAACCTGTGAGCGCTGAAAACATTGCAATTTACGGATTTTATAGTTTCTTAAAAAACATGTATAAGGTGTCTGCTTGTGTTATCAACAATTACACAGTTTGAACTGTTTTGTACATAATTCACAACTGTGCATTTTTATCAAAGCTCAAAATTTTCCATGGAATGGTTGTAGAAATGCTCCCCCTCTAGTACAGGTGTTAACTAAATAGTCAATGAATCGAGAATACACTATACCAGAATGGCAGGTGGAAACAGACAAGTGATGATAAGCAAAGAAAACAAAAACATGTTATACTGGCAATTTAAATCTGAACCTCAGCCTTCCCTTCAGTCTTGGACAGTTGTACAGGCTCCTCTCCTGTGCTGAAATTACTTACTCTGATTTCACTGCACACTGTGAGCTTCTCAAATGGTGCATTAGAAGCTTCTCCTCCCAAGAGTCAGCTCACTGCTCACACAGGGCACTGTGATGCTTTCAGAAATCTACCCTGCTGTCCCCTAACATCAGTCATGATCTGCCTGCATTGCATTGCAAAGTCCCACATTTACCCATTGATCCTTACAGTGAAGTCCTCCTAACATACCTTCCTGTGATGGTGTGACAACGATGCAGAGCAGAGCTGTTACTCCCATGTAGGCTGTGTCTGCTTGAACTACAGTGGGATGAGAAGGTGTTGGAGAAGGCGTGGCTATCAGTGTCACTGCTGATTCATAAGCCTGTAGCATGTCAACCGACACCCTGCCACACATAGCCCCACCCACTGCTTTCTGGATTGACTGTACTGCCTCTGTTACCAAAAACCCTCCCACTGTGAGCTGTAGTGTCTGAGAGGGGAAGTATGTGAGACACAAATGAAGGCAGATTTTATTCAGTCAGGGAAGGTAAAGGAAGTGCCGCACCCTCTAGCTAGGTGCTAGTTGTTAAGTGTAGAAAAATTTGGCCTGGCTGACAGCCAGGCCTGGTTTAAATCTGGGTCAGGGTTGAGTGACTCAGGGAGGCTGGATGACTCATTAAACATCACCTCTGGTAACTCCCCCTGCTCTCTGGAACCTTAGAGAAGCTTCCAGCAGTGGAGGAGGGAGTCTATGTGGAGCTGCTTGGAGTATTGATGAGGATCAAATCCCCAGCAAAGTGGGATGGCAGGGGGCGGCACCTCTTAAATACTCACAAGTTCTGCCAGCAGGGGCAGCCGGTTGACAGATGAAGATGGAGTGCTGAGGAGGCTGTTGGTGACCCTTGAGGGTGCCTCCTAGTCTGGGGGGGATGACCTTGGGCCTGGGAATCAGGTGCTGGAGGGACCCTCTACAACATACAAAGGAAATTTTTCCTGGAGGCATGAGAGCAAGTGAGAGGACAGCAGGAGAAGATCAGCATGTTCAGGAGTCTCCAGAGGAGTTAGCCGGGTGGGCTGGTGAGTGAGTAGTCTGGGAAGACTTTGGTGTCAATCTAGGACTGTGGAGAAGTAGCCAAGAGGGCTAGTGAAATGGGCAACCTTAGCAAGGCAGGCTGGCATTGCCTGAAGAAGTGGTGCTGGGATCAGTAGTCACAGGAATGTGAAGCTGGACACTGACTTTTTGCTACACAAAAAAGGTTCCCGGGGTCCCTGCCTGCCGTGGGCTATTGCTTTTAAAAATCTGAGTGAGTTCTGTGTCAGATATACTAAACAATGTGCCAGCTTGTGCTCTGCAAGCAAGTTAGTGCTGGAGAAAGAGAAGAAGTGTATGTAGCTGTATATAGGAAGAGTTGTCCCTTAAGAGTTTTCTGAAGTCAAGGTGGCCTCCTATAATATCCTCACTCCCCATCCAAGTGTTATCCCCTCAATAAAATACATAACAAAAAAAGTGCTGGACTATTTCCTAAATAAGGTGTGCTTGCGGAAATTCGGTGTGCCTGGCTATGCAAGGTGGGGGATCCCATTCTACTTGCAGCTCCTTAGGGGGTGCGCTACAGAAGTTTTATTGTTTACTTCTTTAGGCTCTTGCATAACAAAGTAACTGGATTTGGGACTTGATTAGACCATCATACAGGAACATTTAGGCCCCTTTCACACTTGAGCGACTTCAAAGTCGCGCGATTTTACCGCAATTTTGACGCAACTTTTTGCAGCGATTTTGATGCGAGTTTGACTGGGCTTATAATGTCTTTTACTCAAAACGCATCAAACACATGCCAAAAGTAGTGCAGGGACTACTTTGAAGTCGGTGCGACTTTAAGTCACACATATATGAATGGGGCTCATTGGAAATAATGGAGAACGACTTGTCATGCGATTTTGCAGTCCCAAATCGCATGACAAGTCGCACAAGTGTGAAAGGGGCCTAAGTTGTCCTAGTGGATTGTAAGGTTGCAATGGGCTTTGAATGGATTCTGTTACTGTGTCAAAAATAGCCCCTAAATACTTTCATCATATTATACTTTAATATTTTATACTTAAATAATAAAAAAGAGATAAAACTTTTACAGCAACATCACCCAATAAGCAACAAAATGCACAAAAATGAACAAAAAAGAAACACAAATACAGAGAGCACTCAGGGTTCATTTACACTAACATGTCAATGTAACACGTGGTAACTCACCTAACATGCGTTACAGGTTTGTGGTGCCTTTCATTCTAAATGGCACTCCAAATCACTATGGCAACATGTGTGTTGTAGCGCACTGCAACGTACAGTAGTGCATTGTGTTACAAAAAAGAGTCAGCATGCATTGGCAGCACATTCATTTCAATAAGTTGCCATAATACAAAATACAAAAATGTGTGACATACCACGTGTTAATGCATAAGCATTAACACACTGCAAATAATTAAATGGGATCTAAATTAAATAAACTGAAGTACCCCAAATGCACCCCCCCCCCCAAAAAAAAAAACAACCTTTAAATAAAGACAAAAAGGAGTAGGAATTTTAAGCAGATCAATGAGCAACATTTAGGTTTTCTAATTCGTTGAACTTTCACCAACGGTCATTTTTCAGGCAAATCTTTTTCACCTAGGTCATTCGGTTCACCCCTAGTTGGAATATTGCAGAATGTAGGAGTTGTGACTTTACACATCTGTACAGTCCTGCATGTTCCAACTTTAGTGTCAGTTTTTCGTAGAGAAGGGAAACAAATGCACTCCAGAAAAACGCAGCCCGTCTCACCCGAACACTCGCTGTGTTTACTCACTTTGCAATAAAATTATCACAAGGGATTTATAAAGAAATGTAAGTCCGACACTGGTCTGGAAGCAATAATGAAACTTGATTTTTCCAGCTAAGTGGAAAGGCAGACTCCGTCTTCATCCCGGGAGAATTTCCAGAGATAATTCTGTAACTGTAACCAAATTATAATTGTCTTCTAAGCTGCTGTTTCCATGCTGAGCCAAAGCGCCTGTGAAGGGCTGAATTCCTGGGTGGCCCCTACAGCTTCTGCGGGGGCCACAGACTCTTCCCAGCATCCTCCGCTGGCATGTGGAAATATTTCAAAATGCAATGTTGTCAATTTGAATAAAACTGCAATCAATACTGTCCAACTTGGCCCTCCAGGGCCAGAATCCTTTGAGAGTACTGATATGTAATTATTTAAAGAGACATTGTTATTGTAATGAAAATAATACAAAGCAGTAGTGTATAAAGAAATTTTCCCAATTTAGAGCGAATATTACTATTCAGTCGCTTGGATCCCCAAATTGGGATTGAAAATGAATTTCGAAATACCAAATGATTATTCCAAGATGGTAACACAGATTCCTTCTTTTAACCATCCTCCCGCGTGGCCTGTTATAATTATAATATATAATGGCGGGGCGGGAGCATTGTTATCCCAGGTGGATGTCATATGCCGTCCTCCCAGTTGCACACCCTTTGTGACCAATACCAGCGATCACATTTCACAATGGCTTTCATTCACAAACATTGTGCTCTATTGTTATTATTATTATTATATAGTATTTATATAGTGCCGATAGTTTACGCAGCGCTTTACAACTTGAGGGTAGACAGTACAAATACAATACATGTTAATACAGTAGGAATCAGAGGGCCCTGCTCATTAGAGCTTACAATCGAAGAGGGACGGTCAAGAGATACAAGAGGTAATAACTGTGGGGAATGGGCTGATGGAGAAAATAAAAGTACAGTTGTTAGGTGGTTGCCAGATAGGTTTCTCTGAAGAGATGTGTTTTCAGGGATCGTCTGAAAGTAGACAAAGTAGGAGATAGTCAGACAGATGGGGGTAGAGCATTCCAGAGCATGTTATCTCTGTGATTGGTCACAGCGATCACATAGTACAGGGCCAATCAAAGTCGACCTGTACCATGCGATAGCTGTGGCCAATCATAGCTTTCGCAGTAGTATTTAATGGCAGATAAATGGATGCCATTCACAAAGAAAAGATTGCTTATTTAGTGACCATCACTGTAATAAGCAATCAAAGTGAAAAAAAAATCCTGATCAACTTCCCAGAGCAGTACAGTGTCACTACAGTGATACTGTACTGTTGTGGTAACAGTATGTATAAACAAAAATTGTAAAAAAAAGAACAAGTTGTATGTATGTATGTATATCTTTTTTTTTTTTCTTAAATACTGTCATCAGTCAGTGTTCCTGATCACCGCCACACCAGTCACATGGTCATGCTGTACTGCTCTGCTGACAGTATGTAAAAAAAAAAAAAAAAAAGAAATGGGGGTAAAAAACTAATTTTATTTAATTTCTTAATTTTCCAAAAAAAGTGACAAAAAAGTACAACTTAAAAAACTCACTATGCCTCTTTCTAAATACCTTGGGGTATCTACTTTGCAAAATGGGGTTATTTTGGGGGGTATTTGTACTGTCCTGGCATTTTAAGACCTCAAGAGATGAGATTGAGGAAATGAGGCTGTCAGAACATCAGTATTGATGAACTTTTAAATATATATACCATAGTTTGTAGACTCTATAACTATATATATATATATATATATATATATTTATATATAGTATATCCATATAATTGGGTTATATAGAAATATAGCAGAATACATTTGACCAAATATAATTTATTTGCAAAATTTCATAACATAAACTAATAAAAAGTGTTTTTTTTTTAATTTTTAGTATTTTTTAATTTATATAGCAAAAAATATATAAAAACCAGTGGTGACCATCAAAAAAAAAAGGTCTATCTGTCTCAAAAAAAAAAAAAAATATATAAAACAATCAGTTCATTTATTGTGTAAAAATCAACTGGTGAACTGGAATTTGCAATTGTCCATTCAGTTTATCTTTAATATGAATTTAATAAACCTACTGCAGCCATATTCAGCAGGTTTTGCAAAGGGTTTTTCGGTTACATAACTCTACTTGCTTCTATAGGGACTACAAAGGGTGGAGCTGGAACCAGGAACACACATTTTCAAAGGCTCGGATTCAGAGCTATACAGAAAATGACAATTCTGGCAATCACATGGGTGCAGATGCTAAAATACTTAGATAAAAATTAGAACCACCCAGGGCATAGGTTGTGTCCCCTGTGATCATTCAAATACCAAATTTTCAAGCATTTTAGATTTCTAAGGCAGCTCATAGAAAAGCAATTCTCTCATGAACGAATGTAGTTAACCCATAGATCAATCCCTATCTGGACTCTCTAAAAATACTCCTGATTTTACCTTTTGGAGTATTTTGAAGAATTGGTGATCAGTCAGAGAGATGTTCTAAGATTTGGGGAATTTTCTGTGATGAACTGTGGAAGCTTTGGCTCAATAAATTTAATATTGGAGGTAATGTTTGCAAAGTAGAGTATCACTTTGTACGTTCTGTGTATGCATGCAGCAACCAAAGTAATGCAATCCACCACAATATATCAGCAGTTCTGTCATCCTTGAACACTGGAGGACAAGGACCTTCACTGTGCCTTGTTCAGATTCTTTTCTATGTAAAAGGGTAAATACACTGTGTATTACATTGTTAATTTTTTTTAAATAAGATCCTTTTTTTCATTTTTTTCCCATGTCATTGCTGCTAATTTCCTGCAGCCTTTTCCAGCCACTTTCTGGCTGTATACACTCACTCAATTGTTGGCTGCACATAATCGCTCTGGACTGGCTTCCGGATAGTGACAACAGTGGACAATGCTTGGGCAATATGGGGTGATTCAGCCACTTGTGGTCTCCATCAGAAGCCTGTAGGACAGGCTGACAACTCAGAAACACAATTGGGAGACAGGGACAGAGCGTTGTCTCTTTATTACAGGAAGTGCCTGAACAAGGACCTTCCTGGCAGGATCACCAGCGACTATTTTAATGCACACTACACATTTAAAAATAAATTCTGAAGTTTCATAAATATGTAAAAGCTTACATGAGAATTTTGACAATTATTTTAAAGCTGAAGTTTAACCACTTAAAGTGGAACTTCTGCTTATATGCTTCCTCCCCCCTTCTGGTGCCACATTTGGCACCTTTCAGGGGGGAGGGGGGAACGGGTATCTGTTTTTGACAGGTACCCTTCACCACTTCCAGGAGTCCCTCGGATGTTCGGCCCCCCTCCTTCCTCCACCACTGGGCCAATTACAAAGCGCAGCGTGCTTTGCGCATGTGCAGTAGGGAGCCAGCTGTGAAGCCAAAAGGCTCTATTGCCAGTTTCCCTTACTCTGAATGGCGGCGGTAGCACCCGAGAGACGATACGAAAATCGGCTTTGGGTGCCAACATTGCGGGGACTCTGGACAGGTAAGTTCTAATAGTAAAAGTCAGCAGCTACAGTCGTTTTTTTCCTTGGGGGCGGAACTCATCTTTAAGGACCGTTCCACGTAGATATACTGCAGCAGGGCAGCCCTCCTGCGCTAAATCAGGTACCTGCACGTGATTTCGTGCAGTGGGTCTGGGGCGCCCGCGCACCGCCGGCGACCCGCTCCGGCTGTGATTGGACACATCAGGAGCCAATCAGCGGGTCCAGTGGACGCGATGTCCGCCGGGACCCACTGATCGTTCACAGGTGAGGCAGAACAGCAGTCTGCTTATGTAAACACCGTTCTGTCAGAGAGGAAGATGTAGATCTTGTGTTTCTGTGTAAGCAGAAACATGGATCTCTGTCTTCCTCCAGTTAAGCCACCCCCACACACAGTTAGAAAGCACTCCCTAAGAGCACACTTAATCCTTTGATTGCCCCTGATGTTAACCCCTTCCCTGCCAGTATCATTAGTACAGTGACAGTGTATTATTTTTAGCACTGATCCCTGTATTAGTGTCCCTGGTCCCCAAAAAAAAGTGTCAAAAGTGTGTTAGGTGTCCAATTTGTCCGCCGCAATGTTGCAGTCCCGCTAAAAATCAATTATCGCTGCCATTACTAGTAAAAAAAATAAAAATAAAGAAAAAAAATATCCCATAGTTTGTAGACTCTATAACTTTTGCACAAACCAATCAATATACGATTATTGGGATTTTTATGTAGCAGAATACATATTGGCCTAAATTGATGAATAAATTAGATTTTGTACATTTTTTATTGGGTGTGTTTTATAGCATAAAGTAAAAAATATTGTTTTTTTTTTTCAAAATTTTCGGTCTTTTTTTGTTTATAGTGCAAAAATTAAAAACTGCAGAGGTGGTCAAAGGCCACCAAAAGAAAGCTCTATTTGTAGGGGTAAAAAGGACACAAACTGTATATGGGTACAGTGTTGCACGTCAGCGCAATTGTCAGTTAAATTAACGCAGTGCCGTATTTCACAAAAATGGCCTGGTCATGAATGGGGGTAAACCTTTTGAGGCTTAAGAGGTTAATCTGCTGATATTTTGCTTGCCTGGTCCTCCTTCCCCCCTCATTATCCTGTTAATTAAATTGTTAACTAAAACTTTTCTGGTTTTTATTTTATTACCTTATTTTAGCCTAGGTGAAATCATGACTGGTTCTCTCTGTTTCTCTGTGCAATGCAGGCAGATAATGGCTGACAAGAGGGGCTGGCAGGGAGCTGTACATTGCTTCTTGGAAACAGAAAGCTGTGGTATTGCCCACATGTGATGCTGATCCTCCATGCTTGAAAGAACTGCAATCTGAATAATGAAAGGGGTGGGCCAGTAAATTGAAAGCTGTTGTAGGGAAAGTATAAGGACAAATCCCATAGAGAGAGATTAGGGTCAGTTAGGAAACTGAACTTTAATCTTGATGACCAGCTCTTTAATCAGTCTACCCCTTTGCTGCGTATTCTTCTTATTTCGGGGTGCTCAAAGCGCAGCATCTCATTTGTTCATTGTTTGTTTTTGTTGCCACTGCATCATTTGAAAAAAATAATAATAATAATTGCAAGAACAGTGTGCACCTACTCCACCCCATATTATTTCACTCACATTCACTGCACCCCCCCCCCCCCATCCCCATGCATAAAATAAAAGTTAGGCATACATGAGTTAGTCCTGTTGTCCCTGATGGAAACCATCTTGCTGCTGGCTAATTTTACACTGCTGTATCTTCTCTGTGGTCTTTTACTTCTTGTAGCAGTCTCAGCTTGTGCTTTTAGATATGTCCTTCTGTTGGCCAGTTGTACTTAATGAGTGTTTGATAGAAATTTGGCAGCAGTGACAACAGGGACAGTCACAGCAGCCTACTGACCAATTTCCATCTGCTAGACAAAGTGGGCTTATTGCCGTTTGATGAAAAGCATGTGCTTCTGCTAAAGCTATCTGAAAAAAAGCCTTTTTTTGTGCCAACTTAAAAAAAGGGAAATTGGGGTGCTCAGGGCGGCCATCAGAGGGGGATAGTTTATATACATGTAGGGGGCCCGGGTGTTCCCAGTCACCTAGGCCCCAACCAACGAGACCGAATTGTTGATGCTGTAGTAATAACAATTGCTAAAGCAGGGCAGCCGCAGAGTAAGCCGATGCAGCTGAAGGGATGTCTCTTTGCTGGATTGGGCTGTCTCTTTTCTGGATTGGGATGTCTCCTTGTTGAATATATGGGGATGTTTCTTTGCTGGATTTGATTCATTTTCATATATTAAGTTGTAAGAGTGTTAAAATAAAACTGAGTGCACTGAAGGACTGGATGGTATGGCCAGTGAGCGTATTTGTAGGGACGGCCAGTGGGTCAATCCTGGAGGGGCCCAGGCCTAAAGCTGTATAAGGGGCCTCAAAATTTCTGATTGCTGCCTTGGGGGTGCTGCTGTTGTATGTAAGCTGAGCTATTTGTAAATGAAAAAAAAAAAACTATTCCACAGCCAAATAAGATGCTAGATTCTCAGAACCCTTTGGGAAAAGAACCAGGGCAAATTCGACCATCACTACTAGCGATGTTCAAATGAGTTGCTTTTGCATGCTTTCATGGCACTCAGGAGGAGAATTTAGGGGGCAATAAAGTCATGTGCGAACACCTGGCGGGTTCTGCTTTTAACGTCTAAAGTTACCTATATGGCTCTACATTCATAACAAGTTTACTTTCAATTTAGAAATGTTCTGTACAAGAAAGGAATACGGTACCTTTACTTGTTTTTAAGCCGTTTCAGTTTTCAAATGCGAACTTAAAAAAAAAGAAAAAGAAAACTTTGGGAGAAAGTTGAAAATCTTTGGAATGAGGCGGGTTACAAGTAAGCCTTGTTCTGCTGTGTTTGTGCGGTATGTAAAGAGCGTTGTGGGGAGGCTGGTAAAAATAAGTGCAGGTGGCTGCTATTTTTCCTAAAATCGACACCACAAAAATCTTTCTATTAAAAGTTGCCTTAATGCCATGAGAGACTCTCCTGTATGAAGGGGTGCCCGGGACCAGGCTGGAAAAATTCTTTGTTTGGCTTTCAATGAGCTATTTATAGGGAAGACATATGCCTCACTAAAGACCCTCTCTGTTCTCCCTTAATGGGCATCCTTGTGACGGGCGTTCTGCAAACTTTATTTTATGTATATATATTTTTTTTGTCCAACTTTTTCTGCATCCTATTTCATTTCATTCCAGCCCTGCCTAAGATCGTTGTGTCACAGCAGCACCTGCTGGTGGACTCAAGAACTACTTGTTTAAAAAAAAGTTATCTTTTCGTTATTGGTTCACTTCTCTCAAACTATTATATCTATACTACAGGTACAATAGATAGAATGTGGAGAATTAATTTCTTCGTTTAGTTAAATTGATATTCCAAAACAACGTAATTGAACACTGAGACATCAATTCTTGTCTTCATGATGTCATTATGTTTGGGTTCTTTACCTTTCTGATTATACTGGGATATCAGGCTCTCCAATATGGCCCTCCAAAGACAGAAAATACTCTGCTTCTAGCCTTCTTCACACCTTTCTGATTACACTCTTAACTAGGATAACACACCTTCAACATGGCCCTCCAAAAGACTGGGAAATCACACTCTCCAACATGCCTCTCTATAAGATAGAAAATACTCTGCTGCTGGACTTCTTTCTGCCTTTCTGATTATACTCACCAGAAGGATTACACACCCTCCAACATGACCCTTCATTAAGGGTAAAAAATACTCTGCTCCTGACCTTCTCTCCACCTTTCTAAATGCACCCCAACCAGGATATCACTCTTCCAACATGAACCTTTATAAGGTACAAAATACTCTGCTCCTGACCTTTTTTTTTTATCTACCTTTCTGATTGCACCCCAACCAGGATATCCAACATGACCTTCCATAAGGTATAAAATATTGTTCTCCTGGCCTTCTCTCTATCTTTCTGATTACACCACAACCAGAATATCACATCCTCTGACATGATCCTCCAGATGGTATAAATGTTCTCAGCCTGGCCCTTTATCTACCTTTCTGATTACCACAACCAGGGCCGGTGCTACCACTAGGCGAACTAGGCAGCCGCCTAGGGCACACTGCCACCTAGGGCGCAGCCATGGCCAGTGCCACTTTCCTCTCTTGTCGCCTCCTCATCCCCGGTGGATGTCACATCTAAAGGGGGTGCAGTGTGTACAGGAAAGGGATGTAGGGTTAAAGGGGGGGGGGTGTAGGGTTTAATGGGGCGTAGCATTAAAGGGGGGCAGTGTGTGCAGGAAGGGGGTGTAGCACTAAAGGAGGGCAGCGTGTGCAGGAAGGGGGTATAGCGTTAAAGGGGGGCAGTGTGTACAGGAAGGGAGGTGTAGGGTTAAAGGAGGGCAGGGTGTACAGAAAGGGGAGTGTAGGGTTAAAGGGGGGCATTATTTGCAGGAAGGGGAGCAATAAGTACAGTTTTTATTTTAGAGGGGGGGGAGGGTGCAAGTAGCTGGTCTTGCCTAGGGTGCAAAATAGTCAAGCACCGGCCCTGACCACAACCTGGATATCACACCCCCAACATGACCCTCTATAAAGGATAAAATAATCTCCTCTAGCCCTTCTCTCTACCTATCCAATTACACCATGACCAGAATATCACACCTTCAACATGATGCTCCTTAAAGTAGAATAGTTTCTGCTCCTGGCCTTCTCCAGAATATCACACCTCCAACATGTCCTCTTTAAGGTACAAAATATTCAGCTCCTCGTCTTCTCTAAACTTTTCTGACTACACCCACCACCAGGGTTTCACACCCACCAACATGACCCTCCATAGGGTTTAACACCCTCCAACATGACCCTCCATAGGGTAGAAGAGTCATTGCTCCTGGCCTTTTCTCCACCTTTCTGATTACATCACAACCAGGATATCCTCCTGGTCTTCTCTCTTCCTTTCTGATAATGTCACAACCAGGATATCACACCCTCCCACATGATCCTCCATAAGATATAAATTCTCTTTTCTTGGCCTTCTCTCTACTTTTTCGATTACACAACAATCAGGACATCACATCTCCAACATGACCTTCCATAAGCGATAAAATAAATTCCTCCTGAACTTCTCTTCTGATTATACCACAGCCAGGATATCACACTTCCAATATGATCCTCCATGAGGTAAAAAAAAAATACTTTGCTGCTGTCCGTGGTTTCACTTTTCTGTTTACAACCACCACTGGTACATCATACTCTTTAACAAGTCTCCCCATAAGGTAATAAATACTCTGCTCCTGGCCTTCTCTCTACCGTTCTGATTGCACCACTAACAGAATATTACACCTTCTGACATGACCCTCCATAAAAGAGAATTATGGCCAGAGCTCTCCTGTGAACCAGAATCAGCCGAAAGCGAGCTCAAGCCTACTTTCGGCTGATGTCACAGAGCCGCTCCAGGCTCTGGAGGGATCCCCACTATATCGCCGGGATCCCCCAGATGCCTGATTGACAGCTGGCTCTGGTTGAGAGTGCTCAGCTGAGAGCCAAAGCCAGTTGCACCTGCCCCCTACCACTCCAGTGAGTGCTGGAGAGGCAGAGTAGAGAACAGTGACTGGCAGTCACCACTCTCTGCTTAGAGCTGATCAAGATCTGAGCAATCAGTGGTCATGTGATCGCTCCGTTCTTGGTCTTAGAGCTGGAGGGGGACAGCTGCAACATTACACCAATGCTGCAGCATTTTGTATTTACACACTCCAAGCTTCTTCTTTAAGGTATAAAATACTCTTCTCCTGACCTTCTGTCTACCCACCACCAGGGTAGCACGTCCTCCAAACTGACTATTTTTATAAGGTAAAGGTAAACTTTGCTCCTGGCCTTCTCTCTATTTACACCAGCAAACCAGCTGCAGAAAATTGTTGTACCTGACAACAGGCTGGAAACTGGAATGTGACTGAAATGTCCTGCCAGTCAGAGCATATGGGGCATTGCTGCGTGTCACATGGTTTGATGTCCTGCTTTGCTGCTACGTGTCACTTCAAATATTTAAACTATTAACTTCTGAGTTCTTTATACTTCATTACTGTTTGGTAGACTGATCTCAGATTTGTTTTGAATGGATTTCTGATATAGAAGAAAAACCTTGTACGTGTGGGGGGGGGGAGCCTGATCATGGCGCGCGTGTTGAGCCCCGGTTAGGAGCTCGGGAGGATCCCATCCATGCCTGTCAGCAACTAGTGGCGTTCCCCTTCCAGCCACATGGTCCAGCCCGTTAAGCAACAGAAAGCCGGTCCCACTGCATAGCCGAAAGCATGAGAAGCCACCCCCTGAACCGTGGGAAGTCGTCTGAATCGGGGAGGAGAAGCGGAGAGCACCGGCTGTTGCGGTCCCCTGGTGAGAGCAGGTGGAGACTGGGTCTGGGTCGTGGTAGTGGCGCACGGTGGGACCAGGAGGCAATCGGCAGTATTGGCCCACACGTGGTGAGAGCACAGCCGACTGGAGCTGAGGAGAGCCGATCAAGACTTGGGGCTCCCTGAGGTGGATAGGAGGAAGGCAAGGAGGTTCCTGACCCCCCCCCAACTGAGGGACGAAACAACGGAAACAAGCCGCATAAGCCAACAGAGCTCAAAGAGCTGGGAATCTCTTTCCAGCAGAACCCTAATGAAAAGGAAAACAGACAGCCACACACAATACAACTTAGCCAGCCTCTGAGTCTCTCAACTTTACCAGACAATGACTGAAGACCACCCCATGATCTTCATTGAACAGGAGGAGTTAGTTTGCTTTATGTTCAATCTCTGTGGCACAGGACTTTAATAAGCGGGAGAAAGGATCACCTAGCTGTGGGCCTGTATGACCTGTTAGATATAAGCAGATATATCACATCACAATCATTTCGTTCAAACAAGGAGGCAAAAGTGGACTGTTGGTGTGGTAAAGATCAGAAAAAGTTATAAAGTGAAAGGCAGAAGGTGTGTTGGCTGGAGAAGAGAGAGACAAATTGGTGGTATAGTGCTCTATATTTAAAATAACTGTTAGAATAAAAGCAAAAGGATAAAATAGATTAGACAAAATGAAAGAAAAATCTGCTAAAGCAAGTGGAGCGGCAAAGCCCCCTAAAATCAGTGCCAGCCCAGGAACTATTAAAAAATACATGTCACAGGAAGGGGGAAGAAATAAACAGGCACCTGAAAAGCCGCAAGGACATGGGGAAAAACTGGGGCAGGAGAGATTAAAAGCAACCAGAACAGGTCATCGTTGTCCACAGCCAGTCGAGATCAGACCCAGAGATGGAAAGTGATAACAAAATTGGAGATTTGGAGGAGCAAAGATCAAAATCTCATCTCCCTAAAAAACTAGAAATGGCAGACATGTTTTCAAAATTAGAAAATTCTTTAAAAACTGACATGGCAACATTGCACCGAGACCTGGAACAGATATTAACAAGAGTGGAAGACACTGAAAGGAGATTGGACACCCATTTGCAAGTAGTAAAGGAATTGAAAGATGAAATAAAACAACTTCAAAGGGAACAGAGGAATTTGGCGTATAAACTAGAAGATCAAGAAAATCGGAACAGAAGAAAGAACTTGAGAATCCGTGGCCTACCAGAAGCAAAGCATGAAGACTTAAAGCGGAGTTCCGGGCAGAGAAACGTTTTTTTGTTGAACATACCCCCGGGACAGTCAGGGCTAGCACATTCCACAATGGCTAGCCTCTGATCTGTCCCGGTTCGCACTTACCTTTTAGAAGAAATACTTACTTAGAAATTTTCTTCCACAGCGTTTCCATCTCGGTTGTGGGCAGCTGAAGCCGGCGCGGTCCTCTTCTCTGTCTTCTTCCGCGTCTTCGTGTCCCAGAATGCACTGCACCGGCCCCTCTCGTCACTTCCGGCGCGGCGCCGCATTCCTAAACAGCTTCTGGGCATGCCCAGAAGCTGTTTAGCAGGGGAATGCGGCGTCGCCCGGAAATGACGAGTGGGGCCGGTGCGGCGCATTGATTCCTGGGAGCTATGACGTTTAGCTCCCAGGAATCATTGCGAGGCAGGAAGTGACGGGGTGAGCCTCGGCGCTGGAGGAGGAAGCTGTCATAGGTGAGTATTTACGATCGTCAATAAAAAGGTGAGTAAACAAAAAAAAAAAAAAATAACTATCCAATTCCTTTTCAGGTGCGGCATACCTAGCGGAGGGGCACAAAAAAAAAAAAAATATTTTTTGTGCCCAGAACTCCGCTTTAACAGAAATAATGAAAAAAACATTTAATCCATTGCTAGGAAGTATGAGAGAGGAACTATTGAAACTAGATAGGGTACATAGGGTTAGAAGAGCACAACGAGTGACAATCGAAAATCCAAGAGATATAATAGTAAGGTTTCTCTATTATTAAGAGAAAGCACAAATATGGACATGTCTGAAGAAGAGACCAGCATTAAACTTTGAAAGCGCAAATCTTCAGATTTATGCAGACCATTCAGAAAGGAACGGTCTACTCAAGACCAAGAATAGGTCAAGCTCTAATTTTTAAGATCATTTACATTAGAGAAGGGGAGGACGAAGGGGGGTGGTCGGTCAGGGGGGCTCTTACTGTGCCGGATATTCAGGGAACCCTTGTATACCCATATATTACCTGTGGACCTAAAGGGAGGTACCGATTTTTGTCCCCCATCCCTAGTCCCTGCCTAGGACAGGGGCAGGTGGGGAGGGGAGCAGGGAATACGAAGAGTAAAAACAAAAAGTAAAACATCATGACTACATTCAAATTCTTGACATATAACGTAAGGGGGTTAAATACACCAGTAAAAAGACAAAATATACTGAAAGAAATCAAACGATATTCTGCAAATATAATATTTTTACAAGAGACACATATAACGCAATACACTAATATTAGATTGTACTCAAAACAACACCAAATATGGTACCATGGGGATTCGCCAACAAAAAGAGCAAAAGGAGTAGCAATAGGAGTAGCTAGACAAACACAGTTTCTATTAGAAGAAAGAAAGGTAGATCCTGAGGGCCGGTATATATTCTTGAATGGGGAATTGCAAGGAATAGAATACATATTGGCTGATGTATATTGTCCCAAAAGGGATCCATCAGGCTACTTGAAAGATATATTGAGTGAACTGATGGATTTCAAGAAGGGTAGATTGATAGTGGCGGGGGATTTAAACTTTTGCATGGATCCAAAGGTAGACATTACCTCACATGCACTGGGGATAAGGAAGAGGCAATTGGGGCGATTAGGAAGAAATTATATCAATGTCAATTGATAGATGTGTGGAGAGCACAGCATCCTGAGACAAAGGACTACACCTTCCATTTCTCAGTGCATGGGACGTATTCAAGGCTGAACTATACAATGGTGGAGCATAGATTGCTGGAATTAGTAGTAAAAACATCTATAGAAATAACATCAATATCAGATCATGCTCCTGTAGTAATGGAACTAAAACTAACAGGATACCATGGAAAAGTTAGTGCCTGGAGGTTGAATGAAGAATTAATACAAGAAAGAGAAGTTGAGGATAAAATAAAAAAAGAACTAGAAATATTCTTCCAGCTTAATGAAACCACAGATGTATCAGAAGCCACAATTTGGGAGGCCCATTAATCATATGTCAGAGACATCCTGATCTCTATAGGATCCAGGAGAAAAAAGGAAAGGATGAGGGATATGAATAAATTAATATCAGAAATGTCAGCAATGTATAAATTGGAACAACATAAAAGGGAAATGGATATAGAGGTACAGCATGTCTTAGTATTTAAATAGGGGAGGAATTAAAAGACTTATTGGAACAAGAAACAAAAGACAGGTTAATAGAGTGGCCAAAGATAGATATAAATGGGGGAATAAGCCAGGAAAATATTTAACAAGAATATAAAAAAAAAGAAAATCGAGAAATTTTATTGGGAAAGTTAAAAATGGAAAAGAGGAGTTAGTTCACACAACAACTGAAATAGCTAAAGTTTTTCATGGCTACTACAGTACATTATATGCAGTAAAACAAAAGGGTGCGCAGGAAGAGGATCTATGTAGAATACAAAAAATATGAGAATATTTAATAGAAGCAAACTTGCCCAAATTATCAGGAGACAGACTACAATTTTTGGAAGAACCAAAAACAGATAAAGATATTATTGCAGCACTTAAAAATACAGCTTTAGGTAAGAGACCAGGACTGGATGGGTTCACGACATATTACTATAAAAGATTCAAAGAACAACTGGTACCAAAATTATGTAAATATCTAAATAACCTTGGAGAGGGAAATTAAAATGTTACAATAATACCCAAGGAGGGGAAGGATGCAACACTGTGCTCCAGCTACAGACCAATTGCACTATTGAATGCAGATACAAAACTTTATGCTAAAATATTAGCGACAAGACTAAAGGAATTGATGCCTGAATGGATCCATGCAGACCAGACGGGATCTATCCCTGGGAAGGAAGGTAAAGATAACGGGACAAGAACTATTTTGCTACTGAATAAACTGAGAGATAGGGGGTCCCCAGTGCTACTTCTATCAATAGATGCCAAAAAAGCATTTGATAGAGTAGACTGGGGCTTTATGATGAGTACAATAGAGAATTTGGGAATTGGACCCAAGATGTTGAGGTGGATTGATTGGTTTTATTTATCTTGCTCTATTCCTTCCTACACTTTCCTATTTTTTATGGTCTCCATATCCATGTCTATATTCTGACTATATACGGATACGCTTCAATACCAGCTATTATCTACCCAAATATTGCTGTGTACTACATTGTTATATGTGTATACTCTTCTATTCAGAGACTTGGCTAATATGGAAGACCTTCACGTTTATGTGTCTTACATCCATCCTTCACCTGTTCCCCAGTAGGACAATGTTTGGTCCCGCACCTCCAGCTCCTGAATCGGACTTGTCTACTGCCGCCATATGGTAGCACTGTTTCAGCATAGATGTCCTAGTTGCGGTGTAAGTATGATTCCTCCCCTTGTGGGTTCTTTTGAGTTTCCATGCCTCACCAGCTACTACTCTGCATATTGTCAAATAACATCATATGTATTTATACATTCTTTCTAGATATACGCATCTGCTCCTGATGAATGGGCATATATGACTAACAGGGCCGTCTTTAATATTGATTGGACCCTGGGCAAACATTTTCTTGGGCTCCCCTATGCAATTTCGCTCTTCACCTGCTCTGAGACATACAATAAATAGCAGCTAGACTCAAAACCAGTTTACTTCATCAGATCAGGCAGCAATTGCGATTGGTTTCCAGAGGTTACAGTGTATCATTATTGCTCACTGACTGCTAGAGGTTAAAGCACACATCATCGCTCACTGTTTATTTGCTCGTGGTTACAGCACATGACTACTGCTTGTTGATTGGTCTCTAGAGATTACTGTACAATAATACTGCTCACTGATTGGTTGCTAGAGGTTACTGAACATCCTTACCACTCACTAATTGGTTACTAGAGGTTACTGCACATTATTACTGCTCACTGATTGGTTGCTAGAGTTTAGTGCACATCATTACTGCCCACTGATTGGTTGCTTGCCTGCACACCATGGACTGGGGAGGTGAGGGAACCCATCAATAGATAGAAAACTCCTAGGGATACTAGGACTCCTGGGATCAGTGGCATTGCCGGGGAAGGGGGGTGATCAGTGGCAATGCTGGGGGGTAGATGGGATCAGTGGCAGTGGTGGAGGATGGGATTAGTTTGGAGGCAGTACACTGTGACAAATTCTGAATCATGTAGAGCAAAGCAGGAAATCTTTGGAAAGTATATAGTCGGGGATTCTACACTGACCACCAATGTGAGGGGAGACTCTACGCTGACCACCAATGCGAGGGGAGATTCTACACTGACCACAAATGTGAGGGGCAATTTGCACTGACCACCAATGTGAGGGGCAATTTGCACTGACCACAATGCAACGGGGGATTTTACGCCCCCCCACCAATATGAAGAGGGATTTCTACACTGACACCAATGTAATTGGAGCATTTTTACCAACCACCAGTGTAATGGGAAATATACAATGACCTCCATGTAAGGGGGAATTTACACTGACAACCATTGTTGAGGAGAATTGTACTGACCACCAATGTAAGGTGACATTTCTACACCGACCACCAATGTTAGGGGGGGGTTACACTGACCACCAATGTAAGGGAAATTCCGCACTTACCACCACTGTAAAGGGAAATGTACACTGATCACCAATGTAATGAAAAGTTACACTGACAACCAAAGTAAGTGGGACATTTACCCTGACCACTAGTGTGAATGAAAGGATTTTTTACCAAGCCCCAATGTAATGAGAAGATTTACACTGACCATCAATGTAACTGAGACATTTAGCCTGCATTCACATTTCTTGTGTCAGGAAAACATGCAAAATTGCTTATCTGACACCACAGAAACGTGCTGCCCTTCGCCTGGTACACAGCAGTGGCATTATTTGTTAATGACACCTTCAGGCATCTGCTGAAATTCAGGGTGCTGTGCCACCATGGTATTTTGAAAAAAGGTTTCCCCTCCAATTTTTTTTACCTTTGCAGAACAGGCTGATGGTAGGCTTAATGACCTCAGTTGTAGACAGAACTTTCAAGAATGCCCCTTTACCTCCCCAGTGGGCAGCATTCAGCAGAAGTGAAGGTGGATATGACCTCAGGGGGTCATAATATACATATGAATGCTGCCTCTATTTACATATCAATTCAGCTGGTCCGCAGCTATTTACATATTAATGCCACACGATTTACATATCATTGCAGGTTATTTACATGTAAAAACAGGGTCTGCAGGTGAGTCATCTGTACATGGCAATAGGGCAGAGCTGGGCAGCTATGGGACTAAAACTTTAAGGGAATTTAAACATGGATAGTTGGCAAGTATGAGGCAGCTGCTTTGGGCCCCACGACAATGATGGGGCCCAGGGCAGCTGCCCCCTTTGCCCTGCCTTAAAGACGGCCCTGACGACTAATGAAACGCATTGAGTTCCAACGATGCCACTACTCATTATGTAACATATTGCTGTTACTCTATTAGCATGTCTACTATGCATTGTATGACTCCTACTATTTTATGTATTTTTTATGTATATTTCATTTGATGAATATTTGTGATATTCCCAATAAATATGTAGTTCTTTTACTCCCAATGACTCATGTGTTCACCTCATATAAAGTCCCACAGGGCAACTTGTTCTTGTTGTATGTTGATACAGGGATGGAGGTTTATCACTTTTAGGCAATACTGAACCTTCCCTATTTTTGGAATAAAGTATCATACAACCATCCTACTGCGTCGGTGAAAATTAATGGAAGCTTATAGCCTTCATTTGAAATGTTTAATGGGACAAGACAAGGGTGCCCACTCTCTCCCCTTCTGTTTGTACTTTCACAGGAACCATTATTGGCTAAGGTGCGAAGTAGTCCAGACATAGGAGGGGTGAAGTCGGAGAGTAGGAGCATAAAATAGTGGCATAACAAATCCCAGAATAACTTTACCTAACTTAAAAAGATATGGAAAGCTGTCCAAATTGAAGATCAACCCAGTAAAGTCTGAAATTTTGAATATGAGTATTAATATTGAAGGCAAAAGAAGAACAACATTTGCAGAAGGAGTTTCCTTTCTCATGGGCGAAAATTGGAGCTAAAATACTTGGGAATAAAACTAATGCCCACGGTAAAGAGGGGGTACCAAGCTAACTATATCCCACTAATACATGAGATTAAGTCAGAATTTTAAAAAATAGCAACAAGCCCAATTGGGCTTTGCCAGATAAATATAGAAAAGATGACAATTTTACAGAAATATTATATAAACTCCAAATGCCAATAGAACTACCTCATTCATACCTTAATACATTGAAAGCGATGATTTCAAAGTTAATTTGGCGGAACAGGAAACCAAGAATACAGCTATCAATATTGTGTAAAGACAAAGCACATGGGGGGTTAGGAGTGCCAGACATTAACCACTTCCCCCTGGGTGGACGTCATATGACGTCCTAAACTTTGCGGGGGTATACCGGGATGATGCCTCTAGCTAGAGGCATCATCCCGGTACCGTGGTTTAAAGCCGACGGTCGGCTTTCCGTCGGTACCGATCGATGTGGCTCGGGAGCCGCTTGATCGTTACCCGGGGGGCGGGAGGGGACGCCCCCCCCCCTCCCGCCGCCTTCCGCGGCCTTTACCGGGGCTCCCGTCCCACCGGGAGCCCCGAGCACCCAGCCGGCGCGTCTGCCGGCTGGATGGAGTCCCGATGAATCCCGGAAACGGCATAGATCGGGTCTTCGATGACGTAACCCGGAGGCGGCGTCCATGACGTCACTTCCGGGTTAGTGTGCTGCAAAACGGCTGCAAATTTAAAAAACGGCTGTATGCAAAAACGCAGTTTTCGGCGTTTTGCATACAGGGAAGTGTAGTGGAGGGGTCTAGGTTCTTTTAGACCCTCGATCCCTCCATAAAGTGTACCTGTCACCGCATATTGCTGTCACAAGGGATGTTTACATTGCTTGTGACAGCAATAAAAGTGATCAGATTTTTTTTTTTTTAAAAAAACTGTAATAAAGTTAAAAAAATAAATAAAATAAATGGGAAGAAAAAAAAAAATTTAGCCGCCCCGGTCACCGTCAGCTCGCGCACAAAAAAAACGTATACGGAAGTCGAGCCGTGAATGAAATCGCTGTTCAAACCACACGTGAGGTATCGCCGCGATCGCCAGAGCGTGAGCAATAATTTAAAAAAAGAGCTACACTCTAACTCTAAACTGGTAACCGTTAAATAAATTTAAAGTGTCGCCTATTGAGATCTCTATTGACCGTAGTTTGTCGCCATCCCACGGGGGGGTGCAATTTTAAACCGTAACATGTTGGGTATCTATTTACTCGGCGTGCCATCATCTTTCACAATATACAAAAAAAATGGGCTAACTTTACTGTTTAGTATTTTTTAAATGCAGTGAAATGTAATTTTTCCCAAAAAAATGGCGTTTTAAAGACCGCTGCGCAAATACTGCGTCACAAAAAATATTGCAATGACCGCCATTTTATTCTCCAGAGTCTTTGCTAAAAAAATATATATAATGTTTGGGGGTTCTAGGTAGTTTTCTAGGAAAAAATACTGATTTTAACTTGTAAACAAAAAGTGTCCGAAATAGGCCTAGTGGTGAAGTGGTTAAAAGATATTACGACGCCGTAGTCCTAGCACGATTGATAGAGTGGACTATTAAAAAGAGTGAAAAAAGATGGATTCCACTTAAGTATTGACTGTTGGGTATAAATACACATGAATTAACCAGAAATGCACTTAAGGTATGGGATAAAAAACACAGGTCAGCAAAGTGTCAAATCTACCTTTAATTTTATTATTAGACACAAACTTTTTCTTACCGGGTAGGGGGTACAATTTGGGGATTGAACTAAGAATGTCCAATCAAAACATATTATAAAGAATGGGAGGATATGTTAATTTCAAGAACTAAAACACGAGGGCAGAATGAAGATTTTGAACGCATGGAGGTACTTGCAGCTAAAACATTTTGTGTCATCATTACCACAGCCCATTAGATCAGGAAAGAAATTAAATCCAATAGAACAGCTCTGTGATTCAGATGGTGAAACACTGTATAGCATGAATATACATTATTCTCACAAGGCTGCTGGAGCCAAAAGTACCTCCATTTGTTGGAAAATAGGTAAGGGAATTGGGTACACATTTAATGGAACAACAAGTTGATAAATTACTGGGAGCTGTATACAGTTTCTCGGCCGATATAAATACCATAGAATTGAACTATAAGTGTATGGCAAGATGGTATATGACACCTGATAGGTTACATAAATATCAACCAGAGAAATCCCCATTGTGATGGAGAGGATGCAATACGAAGGGCACGATATCCCATCTGTGGTGGAAATGCCCAGAAATACAAAAATACTGGGAGGAGGTAAGGCAAAACATAAAATAGATCACGGGTATAAAAACTCCCGATGATCCATGGCGCTGTTTGTTTCACAATACAGATAAAACGAAAAAGAAAAAAACTGTATAATTCTACAATAGTGCCTTACCTTCTAAACTCAGCAAAAGGGGCAATACCTAAAAAATGGTTGGATCCTGAAAGGCCTACAATAAGGGAATGGTTTAAGAGAGTGGACTATGTATATAATTCATAGTTCCTGAGTAGTAGGGAAGAAGCAAAGACAGAAAATGTATTTGAAACTTGGAACAGTTGGACGGTCTTTAAAAAAAAAGTAAATATGCAGAGATCTGTACGGTATAGGCAACAAGGGGGAGAGGTGAAGTGGAAAGAGGGAAGTTCCAGGCACAGGAGAGGGAGGTGGGATGGAGGGGAGAAATGGAAATATATACATTTTGGGCGAGGTGGGAAATGTTCGTGTGTTATTGGACTTTTTTTCTGATTTTTACATTTGTATATGGAAATATAATAAACTATAAATAAAAAAATGAAATAAAAAAAAAAAAAAAAAAAAAAAGAAGAAAAACCTGAGATAAAGCCTTTGCTGTAGTTGAAGTAGTACTGTAAAGCCTTCCTTGAACAGTAGGTATTCACATGCCTCATTCCATCATATATCCCAAAAATTAAGAGTATTTTTTTTTCTCATTTCTGGACAGTGCCATGCAAATCATTCTACAGAAACCAAAAAAAAACCCTTCAAATCAAATCTTTAAAGGCTTTACTGTGCTATGCTCTGATTCACTTGAAGGGTTTTTTAGTTCCTTTAGTCCCTTTTCGCTATAATCTGTATAGTTATGCTGTCTTGTTAAGTCCAAAGCCCTACTCCATAGAAGCCATGGTTTCCATACAGAGGGGCTTATCTATTAAAACTGGAGAGCGCAAAATCTGGTGCAACTCTGCATAGAAACCAATCAGCTTCCAGGTTTTATTGCCAAAGCCTAATTGAACAAGCTGAAGTTAGACTCTGATTGGCTACCATGCACAGCTCCATCAGATTCTGAGTGCTCCAGTTTTAGTATATCAACCCCACGGTACTGACGATGGCCAAAAAGTCTGAAACAACTGTCTGGAATAAATGGCCTGGTGTTCTGTCTGGTTGTGCCTCTCACTTTTTAAGTGCCAAGTACTGTTTACTTCTTTTTTTTTTTTAAAGCGGACCTTCATTGCATCTGAGCACCACAAACCAAAAACGCTATTTAATTCATTTTTTTATTATTTACAGCAAACTCCCCCATCCATCCATCCATTTTTTGTGCTTTATTTTGCTTAGAAATCACTTTGAAAATCACCCCCCTAGCATTTCTGGCCGTGGCCATTTTGAGTAAGGGCACATGATTCATGTAGCATTTACTTCCTGCCCTTAGCTAAAGTATGCACACAAGAGAGTGTGCTGAGCTGAGAAAACCCCTCCCCCTCCCCTCCCCTCCTCCCCTCCCCGCCTAAAGACTCCTGGGATGCATGACATCATTTGCCTAGGCAAGAAACCAGGAAGTAACTGAAGAAATGTAAAAAAAAAAAAAGTTTTAAACAAGCAAATATAATATACTTTCCTATCTATTTACTAATGCTAGCAGCATGAGGATTAAAAATAATCAATGTTAATTAGGAGAGTGAAGTTCCACTTTACCTTCACAGAGTTCCATTCTATTTTTATGCATTGCAGCTGAGCTGCAGAGTGTTAAAATGCAGGCAAGTATGGAGCAGTAAGTGAACTGCTGTCTGGGACAGAAAAATGCCGGCATATTGCTTGTGGTCTTTACCACACCACAACTCATGGGCAGTGGCGGCCCGTGCATAGGGGGCGCCAGGGCGCCGCCCCCCTACCCCAAAAAAAAATTTAAAAAAATTACAAAATGAACAAATAAAGTTGTGAAAAAAAAAATTGGGTTCGCCGGCCTCTGTGATGGCACTGGTGGCTAGGGGGGGGGGGGGGGGGGGTTTACGTCCCAGAAGAGGCGCCGATTGGCTGCCTTCTGGGGCGTAACCTGGGCGCAGAAAAGAGCGATTGGTCACCCCCCACCTGGCTGTGATTGGTCCAGACTCCAGCCTGGACCAATCACAGAAGGACATCATCTGGTCACGTGACGCGTGGGGCGGTGCACCGCCCCGGCGTCACGATCACCGCTTCCGCCTTCCGGGTTCCATTCCTTCCCGCGGCTGAGAGAGGATAGAAGACTCCCGTCCGCTCAGAGATGTCGCCGACGCCGACGCCGAGTCGCCGCTTGACTAGGAGGACCAGTCCAGGACCAGGAGGAGACGGAGACCAGGAGTCGGATCGGGCGGCGGCGGGCCTTCTTCGTGGACGGACGGCAGACCGCATTCGGATCCAGGCCTCGGGTCAGAAGAAAGAGACGAGTCCAGCAGCAGCCCGGTAAGTCCTCAGTCCTCCTCCTCCTCAGGCCTCTGTCCACTCCACAAAAAAATGCATGCCTTGCCATTGCCTGCCATCCATTGCCTGCCATCAATGCCATGCCATCCATTGCCTGCCATCCATGCCATGCCATCAATTGCCTGCCATCCGTGCCATGCCATTGCCATCCATTGCCTGCCATCCGTGCCATGCCATTGCCATCCATTGCCTGCCATCCATGCCATGCCATTGCCTGCCATCCATGCCATGCCATCCATTGCCTGCCATCCATGCCATGCCATCCATTGCCTGCCATCCATGCCATGCCATTGCCTGCCATCCATGCCATGCCATTGCCATCCATTGCCTGCCATCCGTGCCATGCCATTGCCATCCATTGCCTGCCATCCATGCCATGCCATCCATTGCCTGCCATCCATGCCATGCCATTGCCTGCCATCCATGCCATGCCATTGCCATCCATGCCATGCCATTGCCTGCCATGCCATCCATGATGATAATGATATCTGCTGCAGATATCATCATCATGGATGGATGGATGGACGCAGGCCAGAACAGGTAGGTACAGGCAGGTCACGGTGCAAGATTTATCAAGTTACCCAGGCCGGGCCCAGACCAGAGTGTGCAGATATCATTATATATATCATCATGGATGGATGGATGATCCATCCATCCATGATGATATATATATATATATATATATATATATATATATAATGATATCTGCACACTCTGGTCTGGGCCTGGCTTGGGATATTATTCTTGCAAGGTGACCTGCCTGTACCTACCTGTTCTGGCCTGGCCTGGGTCCATCCATCCATCCATGATGATAATGATATCTGCACACTCTGGTCTGGGCCCGGCCTGGGTAACTTGATAAATCTTGCACCGTGACCTGCCTGTACCTACCTGTTCTGGCCTGGCCTGGGTCCATTCATCCATGATGGATGGATAGACCCAGGCCAGAACAGGTAGGTACAGGCAGGTCACGGTGCAAGAATAATATCAAGTTACCCAGGCCGGGCCCAGACCAGAGTGTGCAGATATCATTATATATATCATCATGGATGGATGAAAGGGGCATGTACGCTGGTCACTACATTGAAAGGGGGCATGTACGCTGGTCACTGCATTGAAAGGGGCATGTACGCTGGTCAGTACATTGAAAGGGGGCATGTACGCTGGTCACTGCATTGAAAGGGGCATGTACGCTGGTCACTGCATTGAAAGGGGCATGTATGCTGGTCACTACATTGAAAGGGGCATGTACGCTGGTCACTACATTGAAAGGGGGCATGTATACTGGTCACTGCATTGAAAGGGGCATGTACGCTGGTCACTGCATTGAAAGGGGCATGTACACTGGTCACTGCATTGAAAGGGGCATGTACGCTGGTCACTGCATTGAAAGGGGCATGTACGCTGGTCACTACATTGAAAGGGGCATGTACGCTGGTCACTACATTGAAAGGGGGCATGTACGCTGGTCACTACATTGAAAGGGGGCATGTACGCTGGTCACTACATTGAAAGGGGGCATGTACGCTGGTCACTACATTGAAGGAGGCATGTACACTGGTCACTACATTGAAAGGGGGCATGTATACTGGATACTACATTGAAGGGGGCATGTACGCTGGTCACTACATTGAAAGGGGGCATGTACGCTGGTCACTACATTGAAAGGGGGCATGTACGCTGGTCACTACATTGAAGGGGGCATGTACACTGGTCACTACATTGAAAGGGGGCATGTATACTGGTCACTACATTGAAGGGGGCATGTACGCTGGTCACTACATTGAAGGGGGCATGTACGCTGGTCACTACATTGAAAGGGGGCATGTATACTGGTCACTACATTGAAGGGGGCATGTACGCTGGTCACTACATTGAAAGGGGGCATGTACGCTGGTCACTACATTGAAAGGGGGCCTGTATGCTGGTCACTACATTGAAAGGGGGCATGTACACTGGTCACTGCATTGAAAGGGGGCCTGTACGCTGGTCACTACATTGAAAGGGGGCCTGTATGCTGGTCACTACATTGAAAGGGGGCATGTACGCTGGTCACTGCATTGAAAGGGGGCCTGTACACTGGTCACTACATTGAAAGGGGGCATGTACTGTGGGATTAGTGCTAGGGGGCCTGTACTGTGGGGTTTGTGCTAGGGGGCCTGTACTGTGGGGTTTGTGCTAGGGGGTCTGTACTGTGGGGTTTGTGCCACTCTCAGTCAGTGTATCCCATAATAGGGTGTCTCTCACAGTATATCCCATAATAGGGCCCCTGCTCCCTATTATGGGATATACTAGTACTGAGAGACCCCTTAATATGTGATATATTGGGAGAATTTGTTCACGCAAGCAAAATATAGGGGACAAAATGGGTGGAGTCTATAAGGGGTGGGGCTTATGATAAATGGGAGGGGTCAAAATAGAAGGGCGGGGTCTTGTGACCCCCCATCTTAAAACTTCACCAGCCGCCACTGCTCATGGGAAGGTTGTGTTGAACTGTGAACAGGACACTAAGGGGTTGATTTACTAAAGCCAAATAGACTGTGCACTTTGCAAAGTGCCATTGCACTCCGCAAGTGAAGTTGCTCCAAAGCTTAGTAAATAAGGCAAAGCTTCAACTTGCAAAGAATACCCAATCACATGCAGGGAAAATAAAAAGAATTAAAAAAAAAAGCATTTTAGCTTGCACGTGATTGGATGATGGAGGTTAGCAGAGCTTTCCCTTGTTCACTAAGCTCTGGAGCAACTGCTCTTGCAGAGAAGTGTATTTGCCTTTAGTAAATCCACCCAATAGAAACAATTGTTCTCTGTGTGGCTCTTACAGAGACGCATTTTTTTGTCACAGAAAATACTGATCTCGGAACAAGTGTGAACAAGCCCTAAGGGTAGCCATAGATAAATGATCCAAAAAAAGCAAACAGATTCCTCCTTCCACTCAATCAATGTAGATAGAAAAATCCCCCCGCTAAGATGTATTCTGACAGTGGGACTCCTCTGCTGTCAGAATACACTGATCACTGGCTGCAGCCACTGATCAGGAAAAGTTTTCCAATAAGCCCATCCGATAGAAGTCGATCAAAGGATTGACTTTTTTCGAACGGGGATGGCCATACATGGATTGAAATTTGGCCGGTCCCTAATGAGCCAGATGAATTTCGATCCATCTATGGTCAACTTTAGGCTGGGTTCACACTGGTGTAATGCGGTAAACCCTGCAAATCCTGTGCAGGTTCCCGCATCGCACCTGAATCGCAGGCTGCTCCCACTGACATCTGCGAACCGCTGCGGGTATGAATGTAAAATAATGATACCCCCAGATTGGCTCACAGGTGGCAGTGCAAACTGTGAAATGGTACAGAATTTGGATAGCACAATTTAACACTGACAAGGGTGCTTACAATGATCTGTTTTTATTTATTTATGTAAAACCTTTATCCCTATTTGCTGTAACTGCTTAAAAAGTGTAAGCTAGAGTTTGGCTTCAATTTGCTAGTGTATTTAAATCTGCTAGTTACCTAACACTCCCCTATGCTAGATTGACAATAGTTATCTCCCAAAGGTCATCCCATCTGTGATTTTATAGAGACGAATGTTTAGGACACAGTCTACGTGTCTATTTTTTTTTTTTAGATGTTTGTATGTTTTAATATATTGCTGGAATAAAATCTCATTTTTAACTTATCGGTTATCTCAAACCTTTGTACAGTACCATGAAAGTCCACAATAGCCTCAATTCACTCTCCTTTCCATTTGATAGGACGTAGGTACCATTTCCATGTGTTGCTAAAGCTGGCACTCTTTTTTAATAACACTCCCCTTCCCCCAGACTGACAATGCTGCTGTCCAAAGGTGTTTCTGTTGCTCCTTTCATTCAGAGTGTAGGCACACTAATACAAGAGGTGTGTTACTGGCCAGATCACCTGGTGAAAACAGAGGGGGAAAAAAGCCTAATAAAATGCAGCTACCACATCTAATAATTGGTAAGCTGCGATATATATTACTTTTTGGTCTATTACCACTTTAAACTTTCAGTTTGCGAGTCGGTTCAAGTGATGGTATGGGTCCTCAGCGCCATCTCCTGGTTAAAATGGAAATTGCACATATACTATTCCACTCAGCACTGTTTCTATCTGAACTGGCCACATCATTTTAAATTGATATCAGAAAAAAAACAAGTACTTTTTGTGAAAAAAATAATAACATTTTGTCAGTAAATACTTTTACAATTAATTTTTTTGCTCTCTCTTTTAACTCACTGTGCACTGATATGAACCATGGGGGAAGGGGGGATATCCTGCACTGGTAGCTTGTCCCTGTTATTGTGGCTATACACAGAGCAATTTTATATATGATTGTATTGTTAATCAATTTTCTGTCTGGGAAACAAATATGATCCAAGATCGAGAATGTCATTTAATGCCCATATAGCTAAAATATAACTAAAGGCAAAACTTTTTTTTATAAGTTTTGGATAGAATGGAGAGAGATTAGACTACCTGTCAGTTTTTATTGCTGCCTGTGCCTCAGCTAAGGAGATTCACCCTCTCTATTAGTCATATTTACCATTATCATTCAAAGCAAAAGTAAAATAAAATCCCCAAATTTTGGGTTGTCCCCAGAAAAGTAATAGAGGGGAAATCTTGCAATGGGGACACTAGTTCTGGTGACATAGGGGGGCCAGGGAATTCCTTTCATTTGCAGGGATTTCCTCTCCTATTTGCCTATGGGGCAGGAAGTGAAACAAAATCTCTGCAATGGGACACAGATGATGACAAAAAAAAAAAAACTTGGCAGGGGTTATAACCCTCCCCTACTCTATACAAAATGAAATAAAAAAAAAGTTTTGCCCATCGTTCTACTTTAATGATCATATCAATCTATCTACTTCCCTACATTTAGATTTTCTTTCTAGACCGTTCAGGAGACTTTAGAAAGAAACGGTTTTGTTTAATTAATTAACGGTTTTGTGTCTTTTTGATAATTCAGATCCATACACATTCACCAGCACACCAAGGATCTTGCACAGCAGTCTGAAGAAACTTTTTATTGCAAAAGGATCACATCAGGATAGGTGCAATGTTTTGGAGTCACGCAGGACCCCTTTGGTCAGGCATGTGACGAAGGGATCCTGCGTGACTCCGAAATGTTGCACCTATCCTGATGTGATCCTTATGCAATAAAAGGTTTATTCGGACTGCTGTGCAAGATCCATGGTGTGCTGGCGAATATGTATGGATCTGTGACAGGTCCGGTGTCCAGCTGGTGATCGCTGCAGTACCCACAACTGATGTGCCAGTGGTGGCTGGTGCTCCATGGGCCGGGGGGGGGGGGGGCGGTAGAAGGACCGCACCATACCCCCCCCCCCCCCCAGACCACACCAGGCCGCACACCATACACAACCCCCGTCGCCGGCTCACTCACCCTGCCTGGACATGTGAAGGGAGGGCAGGCAGCAGCAGCAAACGACAAGGACGGCTTCGGCTTCTTCCCCCTCAGTCTTCTGCATCTCCTCCCTCCTCCTCCATGGCCAATGGCATGGCTTCTCCTTTCAGCCAATTGGGAAGCAGGTCTCAGGACCCGCTTTCTGATTGGCCAGGAGGAGGATCTGTGTGACAATAGCAAATATTCATTCGCTATTGTCACACAACTATGTGGGCTCGGGGCGCAGTGCTTTGTGCCCCGAGCCCACACTTTTTTTTAGCCAATTAGAGCCTCTGGCTCTAATCACATGGTTAAAAACACAAAAAAGCCCCATTGAACTGCATGCATCCGGGGCCCTGCATGTAGATTAGGGGGCCGCACACATGGATAGGGGGCGGCGCCCCTGCGCCCCAATGCACTAGCTGCCACTGTGATGTGCCTATATCCAGGAAGGTGTGCAATGGGAGTATGAACTATTTTTGATAATTCAGTCATATTGCCCAATTCTTTGAAGAATAGTTTGGTTAGATGTTTATATGGCCACCGTAAGGACAGTGCAGTCAGTCTGTAGGATAGAGTGGAAAAGGATGACTGCAGACACATAGGGGTTGATTTACTAAAGACTGTGCAAGAGTAGTTGCTCCAGAGCTTAGTGAATGAGGGGGAGCTCTGCTGACTTCCATCATCCAATCATGTGCAAGGAAACTGATTTTTTTTTTTTTCTTGCACTTTGTGAAATATTTTACATAATTTACTAAGCTCTGGAGAAACTACACTTTTCAAAGTGCACAGCCCATTTGCTTTTAATAAATCAACCCCATACTGTACTAAGTAAAGGTGTCAGATCATTGACTGTATGTTATCTTCGCTCACAACAGGGTCAATGCAGTAAATTATAACAGGCGTCAGTTTCTCCATCCACCATGTGTTCCATGCTATTTGTCATCTTTTTTAAATGAAACTTATCAGTTCCAAAAAACAATTGCGCTGGTTTTGCTCTTTATATTACCAAAAGTTACTAACTGGTGAAAACTGTGAAGTGTCTACTGAGGAGATAAAGTAACAACTTACGACAATAAATACTTATATAATAATATACAGATTCATAGGAGATACAAGAATGCAACAGCTTAATAATAGTTATCTATTTTGAGTGAAGGAATAATGATTGCTTGCATTGTGAATTTTGTTGTATGGAATTGAATACCTTATAAAAAAAATTATCTTTAGATATAATAGCGAGCACGTCTTCTACAATAACTCATACGGCTTCATGAATTTTTACCATTGTAAGGAAAGCAGGTCAGAGTGTTAAAAGGTTTTGTGTAGATATTGTCACACTTTCTCATTCTATAATAGTCTTTTTTATATAGAATGGACCTCACTAATTACAGACAGTAACCGGTTTTTATTATGTCTGGTTTACATTATACAGTCCTTAGATTGCTTAGATGCTGCAATCTATAAAAATAGATGTCAACCCCTAACAGGGATGATTTTATAGCTCGTCCACACCACACAGAGTTGATTATTGTGCACAAAATGTGTGTGCACTGATATGCAATCCAATGCATACCCCTTGCCGCCCGCCCGCCCGCCTGCCCGCCTGCCGCCCGCCCGCCTCCTTTTTACTGCGGCAGTGTGGCCCGCCTGCGCAAACCGACGTAGACCTACGTCGGTCCTGCGCCTGCAGCTAGGGGGCGAGCATGCACCGCCGCCGCCGCGCTCCCACCTTCAGTCAGCAGTGGGAAACCCAATGCATGGGGCAGGCGGGTCCGATTGCCGCCTGACACCCGTAATCTCTCCCCGCAGAGAGAGAAGAATGGTCAGCTGTTGTAAACACAGCTGACCGTTCTTCTCCCTGGAATGATCATAGAGCCCCTGTATTCCTTCTATATAGGATCACAGGTCTCTATGATCATTTCACAAGCCACGCCCCCCCCCCCCCACAGTTAGAATCACTCCCCTAGGCTCACATTTAACCCCTTGATCACCCACAATGTTAACCCCTTCCCTGCCAGTGTCATTATTACAGTAACAGTGCATATTTTTTTAGCACTGATTACTGTAGTAATGTCACAGGTCCCCCCAAAAGTGTCAAAAATGTCATTTAGGGGTCCGATCTGTCTGCCGCAATGTTGCAGTCCCGCTAAAAATCACAGATCGCCACCGTTACTAGTAAAAAAAAAAAAAACAATAAAAATGACATAAATCTTTCCCATAGTTAGTAGACGCAATAACTTTTGCGCAAACCAATCAAAATACGTTTATTGCGATTTTTTTTACCAAAAATATGTAGCAGAAAACAAATTGGCCTAAAATGTTAAAAAATGTATATTTTTTTTTTTTTTTGGAGAATGTTATATAGCAGAAAATGAAAAATATTGTTTTTATTTTCAGAATTGTCACTCTTATTTTGTTTATAGCGCAAAAAATAAAAATCACAGAGGTGATCAAATACCACCAAAAGAAAGCTCTATTTTTGGTTAAAAAAAACCCCAATAAGTGTATATTTATTGGTTTGCGCAAAAGTTATCACGTCTACAAACTAGGGGAAAGATTCATGTCATTTTTATTTAATTTTTTTTTTTTTTTTTTACTAGTAATGGCGGCGATCAGCGATTTTTAGCGTGATTGCGACATTGCAGCGAACAGACCGGACCCCTAACTGACATTTTTGACACTTTTGGGGGGACCAGTGACATTACTACAGTAATCAGTGCTAAAAATATTCACTGTTACTGTATTAACCTTCCTAGCGGTATTCCCGAGCGTGACTCGGGGTTAGATTTTAGAGCCAAAAGCGGTAACCCTGAGCCACACTCGGGGTAGCGCTAGGAAGATCGCTGGATCCTGGTAGAGGTTTTACTTACCTTTTCTCCGGGATCCAGCGAAGAATGCGGGCGGTATGCGGCGGCGGAGCTTCCTCCCGATCGTCTGCGAGCCCCGGCTTCCGTCTCCGGCGGCGTGACGTCCACCGGGGGTTGGAACCGGCGGCAAATTCAAATGTAAATCACACCAAACACACTGATACCATTCAAAATAAAAAATCACATTACATTGCCCCCCAGTGCCCTTTCCTGCAGTTTTACAGTACTTTTTATGTAAATATATATATATATATATATATATATATATATATATATGTATATATATATGTATATATATATATATACACAGTATATATATATATATATATATATATATATATATATATATATATATATATATATATACACGTATATATATATGTATGTGTATGTATATATATACACATATATATATATATATCTATATATATATATATATATATATATACGTAATTCTTGTGAATGAGCAGCCCAAACCAACTGTATACATTATATATATATATATATATATATATATATATATATATATATATATATATATATATATATATATATATGTGTATATAATATATGTATGCATAATATATGTATACATATATATATATATATATATATATATATATATATATTAAATGTATACAGTTGGTTTGGGCTGCTCATTCACAAGAATTACATGCAAAATAATGGTACCGCTTTCAGCACCTAAAATCCAAAAGAATCATACCGCCAGGGAGGTTAATGACACTGGCAGGGAATGGGTTAACACCCAGGGCTATCAAAGGTGTTAAATGTATGCCTAGGGGGTGCTTTCTAATTGGGGGGGCGGGCTTATGGAATCAACACAGGGACCTGTGTTCTAAATAAGAGGAACATAGGAGCCCTGTTTTGTTTGCTGGGAGAACAACGTTTATAACGGCAGACTGCTGTTCTGTCTTCCCAGGAAGTGATCGCGGGTGCCCAGCTTCCCCTCTCACGAATCGCTGAGAAACGACGTATGGGTATGGCGATTCGCGCAGCCAAGCCACCTTGCCGCAGTATTACTGCAGCAGGTAGTCAGTAAGAGGTTAAATACCACCAAAAGAAAGCTCTATTTGTGTGAAAAAAATTATAACAATTTCATTTGGATATAGTGTTGCATGACCTCGTAATTGTCATTCAAATTGTAATACGCTGAAAGCTGAAAATTGGCCTGGGGGGGGGGTCAAAATACCCAGTATTGAGGTGGTTAAAACACATTCAATCTGTATCCAATAAGACAGGCTCGTGTGCTACATAGTTGAAGGTAAATCTAGAGAAGATTGTACAGAAATTGTACAAAAAAGTTGTGTAATGAATGGCCAGCTTTAATCAAATCACCATGGAAAATGTCAAGACAGATGCTGATTGTCAAAGGACAGAATTGTAACCAGGGCTGGTGCAAGAATTTTTGCCGCCCTAGGCAAAATAAAAATTGTCACCCCCCCCCAATATGCTCTCCCACCCCCCATCCCAAGTGGCTGAAGGGGTTGAAGCCAGTGGCGGTTGGTGCTCCATCGGTGAGGGGTGGGGCGGCATACGGACCTGGCCACGGACCCCCCCCGTCACTCCCGAGTCCAACCCTCATTGGAATCCATGCATTCAGGGCCCTGCATGTAGATTAGGGGGCCAGACGCTTGGATGGGGGGGGGGCGGCGCCCCTGCGTCCCTAATGGATGGGCCGCCACTGGACTGACTAAACTTGGCACTGGGTCAGGCTCCGCCGGCGCCCCCTGCAAAGTTGTGCCCTAGGCGACTGCCTAGGTCGTCTTACAGGTAGCGCCGGTGTAACGTTAAAAAACCCTACCTCATGAAAATTCCCTACCCTAGTCACTTCCTCTTCACATACGTCATGGAACAGCTGAGCAGTTTACCACTGCGCATGCTCACAGCTCCGGAAGGGTAGCACCTACGTCATGGAACAGCTGAGCAGCTTACCAGCGCGCATGCTCACAGCTCCGGAGGGTAGGGAATTCTCACTGGGTAGGGTTTTTTAACGTTACAACGCATCAGCTGTTGCCCCGGGTACATTAAATCATCTCCGCTGCAACATTAAATCATCTCCGCTCCAACCCTGGTGACTTCCCACGTTTAGCCCCCCCCAGTGATCTTAGCCCCACTCCCCCAGTGCTCTTAAACCCCCTGTACTCTTTAGCCCCCCGCCCCATGCTCCTTAGCCCCCCCATGCTCTTCAAGTCCCCACAGTGCTTTTCATCTCCCCATATGCTCTCTGGATCCCCCAGTGCTCTCCACCCCCCTGTGCTCCCTGGCTCCCCCCTAAGTGATTTCCAGTCCTCCCCAGTGCTCTCCAGTCCCCCCCCCCATGCTCTCCATGCCCCTGGTTTTCCCTGCCCGCCACCCCCCCCCCAGTGCTATCCACACCCTGCGCCTTCCAACCCCCCTGCAATGCTTTCCAAACCCCCCCCTTAATTCTCTCCAGTTCCCCCCCCCCCCCTGCCCTTCAGCTCCTCCAGTGCTATCTGCTTTCCCTGTGCTCTCCGGCCCCCCTAGTGTCCTTCTATCTTCTATCATGTCTGCAGTCTCTGACCTTCTCTTGTATCACATCCGCAGTCTCTGGACCATCTCCTGTACTATGTCTGCAGTCTCTGACCATCTCTTGTATCATGTCTGCAGCCTCTGACCATCTCTTGTATCACGTCTGCAGTCTCTGACCAGCTCTTGTATCACGTCTGCAGTCTCTGACCAGCTCTTGTATCATGTCTGCAGTCTCTGACCATCTCCTGTATCATGTCTGCAGTCTCTGTCCAGCTCTTGTATCACGTCTGCAGTCTCTGACCATCTCTTGTATCGTCTCTGACCATCTCTTGTATCACGTCTGCACTCTCTGACCATCTACTGTATCACGTCTGCAGTCTCTGACCATCTCTTGTATCGTCTCTGACCATCTCTTGTATCACGTCTGCACTCTCTGACCATCTACTGTATCATGTCTGTAGTCTCTGACCATCTATTGTATCATGTCCTCAGTCTCTGACCATCTCCTGTATCATGTCCTCAGTCTCTGACCGTCTCCTGTATCATGTCCTCAGTCTCTGACCGTCTCCTGTATCATGTCCTCAGTCTCTGACCATCTCCTGTATCATGTCCTCAGTCTCTGACCATCTCCTGTATCATGTCCTCAGTCTCTGACCATCTCCTGTATCATGTCCTCAGTCTCTGACCATCTCCTGTATCATGTCCTCAGTCTCTGACCCTCTCCTGTATCATGTCCTCAGTCTCTGACCATCTCCTGTATCATGTCCTCAGTCTCTGACCATCTCCTGTATCATGTCCTCAGTCTCTGACCATCTCCTGTATCATGTCCTCAGTCTCTGACCATCTCCTGTATCATGTCCTCAGTCTCTGACCATCTCCTGTATCATGTCTTCAGTCTCTGACCATCTTCTGTATCATGTCCGTGGTCTCTGACCATCTCTTGTATCAGGTTCGTAGTCTCTGACCATCTCTTGTATCATGTTTGCAGTCTCTGACCATCTCCTGTACTATGTCCAGCGGGAACACTCTGCAGCCACACCGCACAGCACACCCAAGGTAAGTGGAGGACTGGAGAGAGGAGTGACTTCTACTTAGGGATTTATTTTGCAGATAGGCTGGGCTGGCACTGGCAGCAACAATTTTATTCAAAGAAATCAGGATTTCTTCTGCAAATATACTGGCACTGGCAGCAACAATTTAATTCAAATCAGGATTTCTTTTGCAAATAGACTGGCCTGGCACTGGCAGCCAGGCATAGTACTAGTCTAGTACAATGCCTGCCAGTGCCTTGTCTGATCTGATGATGTCACTGCCAGGCTATTTGCAGAAGAAATCCTTATTTTTCCTCATTTTTGATCATGTGTCATGATGACATTGGTTTTGGTAAATGTCTGACTCTGATGCCAGCCTATTTGCAGAAGAAATCCTGATTTGAATAACATATTTGCTGCCAGTGCCAGCCTGCCAGGCTATTTGCAGAAGAAATCCTAATTTGAATAAAATTGTTGCTGCCAGTGCCAGCCTACCAGGGGCTGATCTGAGGTGTGAAGGTGCAGGAATTGAGGTGATCTGAGGTGTGAAGGTGCAGGAATTGGGGTGGTCTGAGGTGTGAAGGTGCAGAAATTGGGGTGGCCTGAGGTGTGAAATTGCAGGAATTGGGGTGGTCTGAGGTGTGAAGGTGCAGAAATTGGGGTGGTCTGAGGTGTGAAGGTGCAGGAATTGGGGCTGATCTGATGTGTGAAGGTGCAGGAATTGGGGTGATCTGATGTGTGAAGGTGCAGGAATTGGGGTGATCTGATGTGTGAAGGTGCAGGAATTGGGGTGATCTGATTTGTGAAGGTGCAAAGCTCACTTGATTTCTTATTTATTCTATTTAATGCTATTTAATTAAAGCATATTTTCATGTAGTTGTATGTTTTATTTGGCTAAATTGATTAAATGCGCCTATATTTTTGGTAGAATATAAAAAAATTTGGGGCCCCACTTTTAGGTTTGCCCAGGGCCACACTTTGTCTAAAACCGGCCCTGAAAGTAGTGCAGAAACTACTTTTGGAAATCAGTGCAAAGTCGCAATAGGCTGCGTTTTGTCCTGTCAAATCGCATGTCAAATCGTGCCGGGGGCTTATTATCAAAGCTTTATTGTACAAGCTGAAGTTAGAAGCTGATTCGTTACTATGCACAGCTGCACCAGATTCGGTGTCTACTAGTTTTAGTAAACCTCCATCATAGTGTCAAAGACCCCACTCCTGTTTGATATAGAAGGTCTTTTTGATGCCTCTTGTGAATCAGTTATCCCTTCTGTCCAAAATATACACCTTACTTTTCTAGAAAGGATGTCTCCTTTCCATAAGATATACTAGTACTGACCTGTAGAATTTGTCCTCTGTTGGGCCACCTTTTTGTTGAGGTTGTTTCATCTTACCAATGTACAGGTCTTCATATTCCTCACTTGCATTGCCCTTCATATTCCGAGATACTTCACGTATGTTTGGGTGCTGTTGAGACTTTTGGATGTACAAGCTTCTATTTCAGTGTATGGTTGGGCTTATACCAGAACTCTCAGTATGATCTTTATTGCATACTTACAACGGTCCTGCCCGGACCAATGTGAGTATACTTATCTCATACCCGAGGGCTACTGGGGAAGCTGGCAGTCACTGTAGTAATTAGAAGGGTAGGTGGCTCACTCAATATTGTTACCATGTACATATCTCATTTTTTTTTTTTTTTTACTGAATACAATGCATTCTCTGATTGGACAATATTGAAATCATACCATCTCCTCCCCTCCTCTCCACCTCACCCAATTAGTGAATGCCTTGTATTCATTAAAATAAAATACCAGGCATTTTGTAAATGGTGGCGGTGCCAAGTGAGCAACTCCCTGTGATCAGTGTGCAGAGGGAAAGCGTCAGAGGACCTGGAAGATAGCCCCTATCACTGTAGTAGCACCAACTTCTACAGTGATTGTCAGATTCCCCAGCCGCTCCTCAGGTTTGAGATGCACATACTTACATTGGTCCAAGCTCGACCAAAAATAACTACACCTGGAGTACAGCTTAAAACAGCACAGGGATGCAATGTTTGTTAAAAAAACCTTCTGAGCTTTTCTGACACTCTAGCCACATACGGGATGCATGACTAAGGCGACCGTCAGGAAACGCAGCCAACTCCGACACCCTATGCGCAGATGTAATAGTGACCAAAAAGGCCACCTTCTGCGACAGAGTGAGCAGAGGAAGTTCACAAATATTTTCAAAAGAAGGCTTTTGAAGTACTGACAGTACCAAATTGAGATCCCACAGAGGTATCAGGGATCACCCTGGAGGACACAGATGGCGAACCCCCTGCACAAAAATGTGAACCAAGAATTTCGCCGCCAATGGCCTTGGTAAAAATATGGCCAAGGCGGAAATCTGGCTCTTGATGGTGCCCAGAGCCAAATGTTGATCTACACCTAGATCTTCAACAGGCAAGACACAGAAAAGGAACGGGAAGAACCCCCCCGAAGCTCACACCAAGCAATGTACGTCTTCCAAACTCAATGATAAACCTTCCTAGAAGTAGATTTCCTAGCTTTCAACAGTGTAGGAATCACAAACTCTGACAGCCCTCTTTCCTTCAATAGCCAGGCTGTTAAAGCCAGCGACCGTAAAGCAGGATGGAAGATTGGTCTCTGAGACAGAAGATCTTCCCTGAGAGGAAGTTTCCAAGGAACGTCTGCTACCAGCCTTACCAGGCCTGCATACCAAGACTAGCGAGGCCATTCTGGCAATACCAGAATGACTGGAATCCCTTCCACCTTGATTCTGTGTAGAAATCTCGACAGAAGTTGTATTGGAAAGAAAAGCGTAAATCAGACGATACTGACCCCAGGGGGCCACCAGGGCGTCTGCGGCATCAGTCAGAGGATAAATGACACACAGAGAAGGAATTTAATTTGGATTCAAGTTGAACATGAATTCAACTCAAATTTCTGAAATTTGATCAAAAAGAACTGAGTGCTAACCATCATACTTTTTCATTTCTACTAACAATCACATTTTCAGGACAAACTTTCGGGGTGTACCCCCTTCTTCTTAGGCCCAAGCAGTACGGTTTTTGTTGTAAGTGTACTAATATGGCTACAGTCAACTCAATTATTCAGAAATTGTTTCTGAATTCTTAAATTCCAAACAAAATGAATGGTTGGCAGACTTTGTGCCATGCCAAAATATCCTGCTTATTGCAATTTAAAGTTACCAGTGATAAGGCCAGGTAGATTCCATTGCTTTAAAGAAAAACACTGTTATGTAGACAATGGCTTTTCTGTTTTTTCCTGCTAGGTGACAAAAGTTTGTTCAGTCAACAAAACGTTCTCGCATTTTGGCTCTGACAATAGCTACCCATTGCTTCAGGCATGTAATTCTCATTACATTAGATGACTTGATGAATGTTGTTTGAAAATAGTTCAAAATTTCATTTGCTTTTGAATATTGATTTTGGAAAGAATGGAATTTCACAAACAAAAATCACATACTGTGTATTCTTTAGAGAAAAAAATTCCGTCCTGCTCCTTTGAAATTTCTCGTCGATGCGGAAGAAAAGGAATGTTGATTTGACCTCCCTAACAATTAGAAAATCAAGCTAATATTCCTGAAATTAAAAATTTACAAGAAAATTCTATTGGTGCATTGTCAGCTTACACCAGCGAAGCACTGTACTCCAATGACCCTACCTCCCAGTCAACACTGAGCATGTGCCAAGATTCTGGCCCAATGGCACATCTGCCCATGCCAACATACTGTTGTGTATGTGTCGGCGGCATGGGTCTGAGGGGCGGTTCTCTCTTCCAGAACACACTATATTTACAGTGATGGAAAAAAGTATTTGATCTCCTGCTGATTTGTTATGTTTGCCCACTGACAAAGAAATGATCAGTCTATAATTTTGTGTTATTTTGAGTTTCTTCCATTTGTGAATAATTACACCAACTGTGGTCACCCTCTCACCAAGCTGCTTGGCGATGGTCTTGCAGCCCATTCCAGCCTTGTGTAGGTCTACAATCTTGTCCCTGACATCCTTGGACATCTCTTTGGTGTTGGCCATGGTGGAGAGATAGGAATCTGATCGATTGCTTCTGTGGACAGGTGTCTTTTATACAGGTACCAAGCTCCCTTTAAAAGAGTGCTCCTAATCTCAGCTTTTTATCTGTATAGAAGACACCTGGGAGATAGCAATCTTACTGATTGATAGGGGATCAGATACTTATTTCACTCAATTTATACCATTTTTGAAATGCGTTTTCTGGATATTTTTGTTGTTATTCTGTCTCTCACTGTTAAAATAAACTGATCTTTTCTTTTTTAGTGTGCAAATGTAGAAAATCAGCAGGGGATCAAATAATTTTTTCCCTCGCTGTATCTGGCACACCTCAGCTAAGCTGCAGTATTGTCATTCTGTGAGGGGGGAATCATTCAGGTGGCTGTATTAAGGTGACAGGTAGTTGGATTTTTACTATGTTTATGCATATGCCTATTCTCAAGGGTTAAGTCTACCCAGCATGTTATAGTGAATGTTTCTTTTTTTTATTTCATGTTTTGTAGCATTGGCTTCCGCCCACTCTGGCTGGGATCTCCTGCAGGCAATTCTATCCTGCCTTATTATAATGTGGTATAATGCTTTATCCCAATAAATCTATACTTTTTTTTAGATGCTTTTGGTGCTATTTGAATACTCGATTTGAAGAACGCCCCTTGCTGTGTGTACCTACCCCCATTGGGAACGGCGGACTTGGGATAGCGATTTTCATGCCACTCTGCTCCCTGATCATGGTTAAACAGCACTGATTTTTAATTTATTTATTTATAATATGTACATTGTAGTAATATGTGTAACGGAACCGCGACCCACACTGTACTTGTGGACTTCCTTCAGTATACCACCTCCTTCAGCCTTGAACATAGATATCAAATATTCCAGCCACCCCCATACAAAGCTAGCCGACAACTTAGCTTATATAAGTATTGGAACCTTCTCCTTTATTGAATATTCTCACACAGTTTATATACAGCATGAACAGCCCCCTCCTGATCAAAATACTGCATCAGGTCAGAGGTTGCCTGATTACATTATCATATGCAGATGAAATTGTATACAGAAATAGAATTAACCTGAACTAATTATCTAGCCATCTGGACAGAAACAATATGTGAGTTCATTAACATTTAACAATGGGAGAGACGGGCTTAACATAATACACATCACACCTCAAGACACAGACAATAGGAAAAGATCGCCAGTGACAGATTGTCTGTCTCTGACATTGAAGTACAATACACATTCTTATAAGTGTAAACACAGAACCCATTTGAAGTAATCCAAACCATATTCGCAGTGTCCATTAAGTATCTGTCTTTCACTCCCAGTGACGGTGAGTACCGTCACAATATGTTTTTGTTGAAATGTTGGTGACATCTGCATGTTAACTACTTGAGCTCTGAGGTTTTACTCCCCTCATAGCCAGGCCATTATTTGCTATTTGGCACTGTGCCAATTTAACTGGCAATTGCACGGTCATGCAACGATGTGCGCAAATGATATTTTATCCCAACTGGGTTTTTTTTATTTATTAAACCCTCCCCCCCTGATATTTTCCACCTCCTGTTATAAAACATATCCAATTAAAAAAATGTAAAAATCAAATTCCTTAATAAATGTAGGCCAAAATGTATTCTCCTCCATGCCTTTCTAATTTATTGAGGCCCTTAAAGTGTCAGGACAGTAAAAATACCCCCTAATGACCCTTTTTGTAAAGTTGTTTTTTTTTTTTTTTTTGACAGTCTGAGTCATTTAGTAAGAGGCTTGAAGAGTTTTTTTAAGTACTAATTTTTTGTCACAATATTTTTGAAAATGAAGAAATTAAATAAAATGTGTGTTTTTTCACTTTTTTTTTTTAACATACTGTCACCAGCGCAGTACAGCGTCGTCATACGACTGGTGTGGCAGTGATCAGGGACACTGACTGGTGTTCAATTTTTAAACCATTTTTTTTTTTTTTTTACAATTTTCTTTTTACATACTTTCATAAGAGTAGTTCGGTGTCATCATAGTAACACTGTACTCCTCAGGACAGGTGACCAGGGTTTTTTTTTGTTTTTTACACTTCGATTGTTGTTACAATGATGATCATTGTAACAATGAAGGCAGCTGGGTCCCAGTATCCTCAATCCCTTGTGTCCAGTGGACACAGCAGTCTTGGGGTAGACGTACGGAGAAGGCACCATCATATACATGTACATGATTGTGTCTGCATGTACCACCCCGCCACAGTATAATTGGTTAATGATGTACAGTGGGTACGGAAAGTATTCAGACCCCCTTAAATTTTTCACTCTTTGTTATATTGCAGCCATTTGCTAAAATCATTTAGGTTCATTCTTCTTCCTCATGAATGTACACATAGCACCCCATACTGACAGAAAAACACAGAATTGTTGACATTGTTGCAGATTTATTAAAAAAGAAAAACTGAAATATCACATGGTCCTGAGTATTCAGACCCTTTGCTCAGTATTTAGTAGAAGCCCCCTTTTGATCTAATACAGCCAGGAGTCTTTTTGGGAAAGATGCAACAAGTCTTTCACACCTGGATTTGGGGATCCTCTGCCATTCCTCCTTGCAGATCCTCTCCAGTTCTGTCAGGTTAGATGGTAAACGTTGGTGGACAGCCATTTTTAGGTCTCTCCAGAGATGCTCAATTGGGTTTAAGTCAGGGCTCGGGCTGGGCCATTCAAGAACAGTCACGGAGTTGTTGTGAAGCCACTCCTTCGTTATTTTAGCTGTGTGCTTAGGGTCATTGTCTTGTTGGAAGGTAAACCTTCGGCCCAGTCTGAGGTCCAGAGCACTCTGGAGAAGGTTTTTGTCCAGGATATACCTGTACTTGGCCGCATTCATCTTTCCCTTGATTGCAACCAGTTGTCCTGTCCCTGCAGCTGAAAAACACCCCCACAGCATGATGCTGCCACCACCATGCTTCACTGTTGGGACTGTATTGGACAGGTGATGAGCAGTGCCTGGTTTTCTCCACACATACCGCTTAGAATTAAGGCCAAAACGTTCTATTTTGGTCTCATCAGACCAGAGAATCTTTTCTTATCTTTCTCACCATCTTGGAGTCCTTCAGGTGTTTTTTAGCAAACTCCATGCGGGCTTTCATGTGTCTTACACTGAGGAGAGGCTTCCGTCGGGCCACTCTGCCATAAAGCCCCGACTGGTGGAGGGCTGCAGTGATGGTTGACTTTCTACAACTTTCTCCCATCTCCTGACTGCATCTCTGGAGCTCAGCCACAGTGATCTTTGGGTTCTTCTTTACCTCTCTCACCAAGGCTCTTCTCCCTCGATAGCTCAGTTTGGCCGGACGGCCAGCTCTAGGAAGGGTTCTGGTCGTCCCAAACGTCTTCCATATGAGGATTATGGAGGCCACTGTGCTCTTAGGAACCTTAAGTGCAGCAGAAATCTTTTTGTAACCTTGGCCAGATCTGTGCCTTGCCACAATTCTGTCTCTGAGCTCTTCAGGCAGTTCCTTTGACCTCATGATTCTCATTTGCTCTGACATGCATTGTGATCTGGAAGGTCTTATATAGACAGGTGTGTGGCTTTCCTAATCAAGTCCAATCAGTATAATCAAACACAGCTGGACTCAAATGAAGGTGTAGAACCACCTCAAGGATGATCAGAAGAAATGGAAAGCCAAGAGTTAAATATATGAGTGTCACAGCAAAGGGTCTGAATACTTAGGACCATGTGATATTTCAGTTTTTCTTTTTTAATAAATCTGCAACAATGTCAACAATTCTGTGTTATCTGTCAGTATGGGGTGCTATGTGTACATTCATGAGGAAGAAGAATGAACCTAAATGATTTTAGCAAATGGCTGCAATATAACAAAGAGTGAAAAATTTAAGGGGGTCTGAATACTTTCCGTACCCACTGTATATTCCCTGTATCGCTAGCATCAAGTTAGATATCCTAAAGAAGCGAAATCCATTAAACTCGTTGCGATCCAGCACAATATCGCTTTTCCACTGCATGGAACCGAACGGTTCGGCACACTTTTGTGCTTTTCCACTGCTGGTACCGCATGGTATAGTGTCGGAACGGTTCGGTACGGTACGATACGGTGGCGCTTTTCCACTGCATGGAACCGTACGGTACGGTATGGCTCTGAAAATACAGTACCTACTCGATTGTGGTTCCAACAGGTACCATAACTGGTACCATATCCCACAATCCTTCGCATGCAGTCACTTCTAGCCACTGATTGGTCAGAGAATCCCACCCACCCCGTTGTTATCCCACCCACTTAACCACTTGCCGACCGCCGCACGACTATCTACGTGGGCGGTCAGCCCCTCACAGGCAAAGTGACGTAGGTCTACGTCGCTTGCCTGTGAGGGTTTAGGGAGCGAGCGCGCGCCGCCGGAGGCGCGCTCCCGCTCCCGCGTGGTCACGGACCCCCCCGCGCGCGTGACCGGCGGACCCGATCGCCGCCGGCCACTCTGCGATCGGCGGGGGAGAGGGAGATAGTCAGGCAGCTTGTGTAAACAAGCTGCCTGTCATTCTCCTCTCTGTATGAGAGCTGATCACATGGATCTACTATGTAGATCCATTGATCACTCTGCATACAGTTGAAGCCACAGCCAATCACAGTTAGAATCACGCCCCTAGGGACACACACAGCCCCTCCCTCTCAAATAAAGTTAACCCCTTCACTACCAGTGCATTTTTACAGTAACAGTGCATATGTATAGCACTGATTACTGTAGAAATGTCACTGGTAACCCCAAAAGTGTCAAAAATGTCAGTCAAGGGTCCGATCTGTCCGCCGCAATGTCGCAGTACCGCAAAAAAAATCGCAGATCGCCGCCATTACGCGTTAAAAAAAAAAACAACAAAAATGACAAAAATCTTTCCCTTTGTTAGTAAACGCAATAACTTTTGCGCAAACCAATCAAAATACGCTTTTTGCGATTTTTTTTACCAAACATAGGTAGCATAAAACAAATTGGCCGAAAATATTAAAAAATTTTGATTTTTACATTTTTTTTTGGGGGAATTTCATATAAAAAAAAGGGAAAAATATTGCTATTTTTGCAAAATTTACGCTCTTTTTTTGTTTATAGCGCGTGATCAAAAAATCGCACAGGTGATCAAATACCACCAAAAGAAAGCTCTGTTTGTGGGAAAAAAAGGACGCCAAATTCGTTTCGGTACAGCGTCGCACGACCGCGCAATTGTCCGTTAAAGTCACGCAGTGCCGAATCGCAAAATGCCCTCTGGTCGTTTAGCAGCCAAATCCTCCGGGGCTTAAGTGGTTAACTTTAGTACTACTTTAGTGGAAACGCAAACCATACCGTACCGTACCGAACCGTTCCAAAACCGTACCATGCGGTACCAGCAGTGGAAAAGCAAACAGGGCCAAGCAGGGCCAAGCAGGGCCGAGTAGAGCCGAGCCGGTACTTGCAGTGGAAAAGTGCCACAAGATGTCCCAGAATAATGTACTATTAAAATATTTCTCACATATGTACATGTTTGGATAATTCAGTGGGCATAACACAAAATGTACCTGGTTAAATAAATTAATACTTTGAATCTCTGAGAGATTTGCATTTTAGCTTCATGTTTCTTTTTTAATGAATTTTTATGAATTTGTTCTACAACATAAAATTATGATGTTTATTGTAACAAATGTTGGCTAATTCCTGAGGTTATAAGCACTCTTGGTTGTAATTTGATTATTTATGTGATGCCTTGAATACTCACTCATGCTATTCCTAATCTAATGACCCTACCTTTATTCATAACTTTGGGCTTACGTACTTACAAGCAGGCCCGGACTGGCCACAGGGCACACCGGGCATTTGCCTGTTTTTTGGGCTGCATGTTTTAGGAAGAGTTGGCTGTGACATGCAGGGCCATCCGTGGGTGGATGTGCGGATTGTAGGGCCGGCTGCGGGTGGGTGTGTGGGATGCAGCACCAGCCGCAGCCGATGTATGCTGGAGGAGTGGAAAAAGTCTCACCATTCCCCCTCCCACCAAGCCGCTACATGGCAACCTAGGCCGCCCCTGAACCGAAGGTTCTGGTTCGCGTATGCACCTCACAGCTGCCGGTCACCTGGCAACCAGGATGCCAGGGGAGAAGAAGGGACGGAGAGGCTGATGCCTTCCACACCACCACCTTCCGTATATGCAGCTGCAGGACCTTGCTGGCTTTCATGTGTGGGAGGCGGATCTCAGACCTGCCTCCTGCACATGAAAGCCAGCGAGGTGCTGCAGCCGCCTATAGGGAAAGCAGCGCAGCTGGTGTACACCCACCTCTCTTCCCTCCCACTTCTTTTCCTGCTGGTGAAGGGGTTTGAATGGGATGCTCCAGGGCCAGACAGGGCTCCTTTGACAATGGTAATTATGCTCTTTTTTTCCTCCTATGTGACAGCAGTCTCCTAATCAGACCGCTCATGGCCAGGCTTCTCTAATCAGTGTACACCTGCTATCTCTGGGCAGTGGTGTAGTGGGGGGGGGGGGGCAGGGCGCAAAACTTAGAGGGGAGCTGTCCCAGTTGTGCTGCCCTTGATGTCATGTCAGGTACCATGGCGGCTGGAGCGTGGCTCCTCTGGGTGCAGGCATCTATCTCCAGGCAGCAAGTGGGGCAGCCCTGCAGATGGAGGCCGCATGGAAGGTGAACACTGGGCCTTGGAGCCCAGGAAGAAGAAAAGCTTCACAGCTTTCTTTACCCCCGAATAGGCACAGCACCCTGGCATCTCCCAAAGCCTGGACTCTGTTTCTTCCAACCTCCTCTCTGCTCCAACATCAGCAATGTGGACAAGGATGGGTTGGAGGCGCAGGCTGCCAGAGAGCCAATTAAAGGAGCATAGCAACCCCAGATCAAGGAGACTGGCATTGAAGGTACTGGCATCATACATTGATACACAGACATACCTGCAGACACAGACTAAGATAGGGGGCAGAAGAGGGACTGAAGATAGGGACAGGGCTAGGGGTTTCTCTCTCATCTCCCCCCTCACTCTCAGCCCCCCTCTCTCTCTCAGCCTCCCTCCCTCTCTCTCCCAGCCACACCTCTCTCTTCCAGCCCCCCTCTCTCTTTCTTACCCCCCCCCCGCATCTCACCTCATCTCCCTCAGTCCCCTTCTCTCTCAGCCCCCCTCTCTCTCTCTCTCACCTCCTCCCTCTCTCTCTCTCTAAGCCCCCCTCTCTCTTAGCCCTCCTCTCTCTTTCTTACCCCTATCTCTCAGTCCCATACTCTCACTCTCTCACTCACCTCCTCCCTCTCTCAGCCCCCCTTTTTCTCTCAGCCCCCCTCTCTCTCTCACTCACCTCCTCCCTCTCTCAGCCCCCCTCTCTCTGCCTCGCTCTCTCTCAGCCCCCCTCTCTCTTTCAGCCCCCCTCTCTCTTTCAGCATCCCCTCTCTCTCTCTCTCTCATGCTCTCTCACTCCCCTCTCTCCCCTCCTCTCTCTCCCCTACCCTTCTCTATTTTCTGTGAACTGGACTGGTTTACTTCTGGAGAGGGGGTGAAGGGGTTAATTCATTAACAATGTTGTTAGTAAAGTGCAGCAAGAAGGGGTTAATGTTCTGCCACTGGTCACTGGTGCATTAGTGACCAGTTACCGTTATTGAACCCCTTTGTGCTGCATTAGTAACACTAGTGTCAGTGTTAATTAACCCCTTTATGAAGTTGTTAAAAAACACTGCTAGTGGCCACTAATGCAGCACAAAGGGTTTTAATACCCAATACCCACTAATGGGGAAGGATTAAAATAGAATTTACAGTTTAAAGCGAAGCAGCCTTAAAAATTCTCCCATCCTACCCTCCTAACGCCTATGCTGGCTTACCTGTGTAGAAAAGATGTATACACCTATGTTCAGGCTGCTCCAGTCCGGTCACATTATCTCCTGTGTGAGCAAGTGTTGTATACAGGGGAGAGGAGGAAGCGCCAACAACAGATGGGACATAGGAACCTATGGGTGATGTCACCGCTCCAGGCTTTACCGGCCATTGTCAAGCACTCTCTCCTCTCCCCTGCAGCCACCACTGACTAACACAGGGGATCATGTGACCAGACCGGAGTAAGCTGAGAATAGGAAAGTCCACGGATTAGGGGGCACACATTTCTGGCTTGCCCCAGGTACTGACAACCCACCCTACGCCACTGGCTCTGGGCACTTCTCTCCCAGCGGTGTACCTGGTTCAGGCTGATGGGAAGACCGTTCTACACAGAAAAGTTGACTAAGGATTAAATATTTAACATGCTTTGTAAGCACTACTAAAAGTAATACTCAAAAAGCCAGTTATAAAAGCAATACTCCTTTATAACTATATGAGTGATGCTTTATAACTGACATTAGAGTAGTAACAAAGCCAGTTGTAAAGTATTACTCACAGAGCCAGTCATAAAACATTACAGAGCCAGTTATAAAGGAGTTTTTCTTAATAACTGACTTTTTTAGTACTCCATTATATCATGCTATCTTGCTTTGGCCCTGACCCCCCCCCCCCCCCCCCGGGCTGCTCAGTCTAAAATGCCCAGGCCTATTTTTTGTCCAAGTCTGGGCCTGCTTACAAGTTATAATGTAAATATAATCATTAATTAGTTACATTTCATTTCTTAAGGCTCCGTTCACATGTAGGCGTTTTGGGGCGTTTTTGGGGAGTTTTTCTGCTCTAGGATCAGCTCTCAAAACGCCCAACAAAACAAATTGTATTCATTTCAATGGCCCCTGTTCACATCTGAGCGTTTTGACGCTGTGAGCAAAACGCCCAACGCTCAAAAAAGTACATGAGCTTCTTTTTGGGCAGATTACAGGCGTTTTCCATTGGTCTCTATTCAATCTAAAAACGCCTGCACAAAAAAATGCCTGTAAAAACGCCTGTAAAACGCCTGCAAAAACGCCCATAAAAACGCCTGGAAAAAACGCCTAAAAAACGCCTGTAATTAGCAACGCCAAGATGTGAACGTAGCCTTAGAGGTTTGTTGGAATAAAATCATTTTATCACCTCATCTCTGTCTCAGGAGGTTTAATTGACAGTTAAGCGCAAGTCCAGGCATGATCCAAATTTACCCCCCATTACTCCTCTCCCTCACTAGATCATATCTATGCATACTTTTTTCCATGTTCATGTAGAGAGAAGCAGCTTCTATTACTCCCTGTGATGTCATCACCATCATACCTCCCAACTTTTGAACTTCAGAATGAGGGACACTTAAGGAAGGAAGCGACCGGCGGCGTTCTCCGCGCACCACGGCAAACGTGGGTGTGGCCAAACTCTTAACAGTAGAAGGGGTTTAATGGACGTGGTTAAACAAACCCAGATTTCCTTGTACCTATAAAATATGCTTTGATTGCTGCATCACAAGCAAGAGTCTCACGGACACATACAAACCCCAGCACAATTATAAAAGAAGAAAAAAGAAAAAAAAATAATAAAAAACTTCCATTACAAATGGTTTTGCATAAACTCTGAAAGTTTGCATTACACAAAGTGTGGACAAATTAGGGACTGTATTACGCATAGAGTGCAGGGTTCAGGAATGCATTACAACCAGAGAACTGGGTTCAGGAATGCATTATGTACAGAGAACAGGGTTCAGGAGTGCGTTATGTACAGAGTGCAGAGTTCAGGAGTGTGATATGCACAGGGTGCAGTGTTCTGGAGTGCATTATGCACGGGGTGCAGGGTTCAGGAGAGCACTAGGTACAGAATGCAGGGTTTAGGAGAGTGTTAGATACAGAGTGCGGGGACTGAAGTGCGTTATGCACAGGGCGCAGGCTTCATGATAGTGCTAGGTACAGAGTGCAGGGTCCTGGAGTGCGTTATGTGCAGGAAGGTAAGTTCTGGAGTTTGCTGTGTACAAAGTGTAGGTTTTTGTAGTGCATTATGTACAGAGTGCAGGAGAGTGTTAGGCACAGAGTGCAGGGTTCTGGAGTGCATTATGTGCAGAGTTCAGAATTCTGGAGTGCGTTATTGACAGGAAAATGGGTCCTGGAGTAAGTTATGCACAGGGTGCAGGGTTCAAGAGAGCGCTAGGTACAGTTGAGTCCATTGATCTATTTACATCTCACTATTGCACCTCTCCTCAGCTATAACCTCTACACACACACACACACCCACAAACACACATATAGGAACACACATACATACATACATACATACAAACACACACATACACACACACATACAAACACACACATACACACAAACACACACACACAGACACACACACACATACATACACATACATACATACATATATACATACATACATACAAACACACACATGCATACATACATACAAGCACACACATACATACATACAAACACACACATACACATGCATACATACAGTATCTCACAAAGGTGAGTACACCCCTCACATTTTTGTAAATATTTTATTATATCTTTTCATGTGACAACACTGAAGATATGACACTGCCACAATATAAAGTAGTAAGTGTACAATATAACTGTGTATATTTGCCTTCCCCTCAAAAAAACTCAACACACACTCATTACGTAATAGCTAAACCTCTGGCAACAAAAGTGAGTACACCCCTAAGTCAAAAAGTCCAAAATGGGCCCAAAGTGTCCATATTTTTTGTGGCCACCATTATTTTCCAGCACTGCCTTAACCCTCATTTGGCATGGAGTTCACCAGAGCTTCACAGGTTGCCACTGGAGTCCTCGTCCAGTCCTCCATGACGACATCACAGAGCTGGTGGATGTTAGAGACCTTGCGCTCCTCCACCTTCCATTTAAGGATGCCCCACAGATGCTCAATAGGGTTTAGCTCTGGCAACATGCTTGGCCAGTCGATCATCTTTACCCTCAGCTTCTTTAGCAAGGCCATGGTCATCTTGGAGGTGTGTTTGGGGTCGTTATCATGCTGGAATACTGCCCTGTGGCCAAGTCTCCGAAGGGAGGGGATCATGCTCTGCTTCAGTATGTCACAGTACATGTTGGCATTCATGGCTCCCTCAGTGAACTGAAGCTCCACAGTGCCGGCAGCACTCATGCAGCCCCAGACCATGACACTCCCACCACCATGCTTGACTGTAGGCAAGACACACTTGTCTTTGTACTCCTCACCTGGTTGCTGCCACACACGCTTGACACCATCTGAACCAAATAAGTTCATCTTGGTCTCACCAGATCACAGGAAATAGTTCCAGTAATCCATGTCCATAGTCTGCTTGGCTTCAGCAAACTGTTTGCGGGCTTTCTTGTGCATCATCTTTAGAAGCTGCTTCCTTCTGGGATGACAGCCATGCAGACCAATTTGATGTAGTGTGCGGTGTATGGTCTGAGCACTGACAGGCTGACCCCCCGCCCCTTCAACCTCTGCAGCAATGCTGGCAGCACTCATACGTCTATTTCCCAAAGACAACCTCTGGATATGACGCTGAGCATGTGCACACAAACTTCTTTGGTCGACCATGGCGAGGCCTTTTCTGAGTGGAACCTGTCCTGTTTAACCGCTGTATGGCCTTGGTCACCGTGCTGCAGCTCAGTTTCAGAGTCTTGGTAATCTTCTTATAGCCTAGGCCTATTTTTTGTCCAAGTCTGGGCCTGCTTACAAGTTATAATGTAAATATAATCATTAATTAGTTACATTTCATTTCTTAAGGCTCCGTTCACATGTAGGCGTTTTGGGGCGTTTTTGGGGAGTTTTTCTGCTCTAGGATCAGCTCTCAAAACGCCCAACAAAACAAATTGTATTCATTTCAATGGCCCCTGTTCACATCTGAGCGTTTTGACGCTGTGAGCAAAACGCCCAACGCTCAAAAAAGTACATGAGCTTCTTTTTGGGCAGATTACAGGCGTTTTCCATTGGTCTCTATTCAATCTAAAAACGCCTGCACAAAAAAATGCCTGTAAAAACGCCTGTAAAACGCCTGCAAAAACGCCCATAAAAACGCCTGGAAAAAACGCCTAAAAAACGCCTGTAATTAGCAACGCCAAGATGTGAACGTAGCCTTAGAGGTTTGTTGGAATAAAATCATTTTATCACCTCATCTCTGTCTCAGGAGGTTTAATTGACAGTTAAGCGCAAGTCCAGGCATGATCCAAATTTACCCCCCATTACTCCTCTCCCTCACTAGATCATATCTATGCATACTTTTTTCCATGTTCATGTAGAGAGAAGCAGCTTCTATTACTCCCTGTGATGTCATCACCATCATACCTCCCAACTTTTGAACTTCAGAATGAGGGACACTTAAGGAAGGAAGCGACCGGCGGCGTTCTCCGCGCACCACGGCAAACGTGGGTGTGGCCAAACTCTTAACAGTAGAAGGGGTTTAATGGACGTGGTTAAACAAACCCAGATTTCCTTGTACCTATAAAATATGCTTTGATTGCTGCATCACAAGCAAGAGTCTCACGGACACATACAAACCCCAGCACAATTATAAAAGAAGAAAAAAGAAAAAAAAATAATAAAAAACTTCCATTACAAATGGTTTTGCATAAACTCTGAAAGTTTGCATTACACAAAGTGTGGACAAATTAGGGACTGTATTACGCATAGAGTGCAGGGTTCAGGAATGCATTACAACCAGAGAACTGGGTTCAGGAATGCATTATGTACAGAGAACAGGGTTCAGGAGTGCGTTATGTACAGAGTGCAGAGTTCAGGAGTGTGATATGCACAGGGTGCAGTGTTCTGGAGTGCATTATGCACGGGGTGCAGGGTTCAGGAGAGCACTAGGTACAGAATGCAGGGTTTAGGAGAGTGTTAGATACAGAGTGCGGGGACTGAAGTGCGTTATGCACAGGGCGCAGGCTTCATGATAGTGCTAGGTACAGAGTGCAGGGTCCTGGAGTGCGTTATGTGCAGGAAGGTAAGTTCTGGAGTTTGCTGTGTACAAAGTGTAGGTTTTTGTAGTGCATTATGTACAGAGTGCAGGAGAGTGTTAGGCACAGAGTGCAGGGTTCTGGAGTGCATTATGTGCAGAGTTCAGAATTCTGGAGTGCGTTATTGACAGGAAAATGGGTCCTGGAGTAAGTTATGCACAGGGTGCAGGGTTCAAGAGAGCGCTAGGTACAGTTGAGTCCATTGATCTATTTACATCTCACTATTGCACCTCTCCTCAGCTATAACCTCTACACACACACACACACCCACAAACACACATATAGGAACACACATACATACATACATACATACAAACACACACATACACACACACATACAAACACACACATACACACAAACACACACACACAGACACACACACACATACATACACACACATACATACATACATATATACATACATACATACAAACACACACATGCATACATACATACAAGCACACACATACATACATACAAACACACACATACACATGCATACATACAGTATCTCACAAAGGTGAGTACACCCCTCACATTTTTGTAAATATTTTATTATATCTTTTCATGTGACAACACTGAAGATATGACACTGCCACAATATAAAGTAGTAAGTGTACAATATAACTGTGTATATTTGCCTTCCCCTCAAAAAAACTCAACACACACTCATTACGTAATAGCTAAACCTCTGGCAACAAAAGTGAGTACACCCCTAAGTCAAAAAGTCCAAAATGGGCCCAAAGTGTCCATATTTTTTGTGGCCACCATTATTTTCCAGCACTGCCTTAACCCTCATTTGGCATGGAGTTCACCAGAGCTTCACAGGTTGCCACTGGAGTCCTCTTCCAGTCCTCCATGACGACATCACAGAGCTGGTGGATGTTAGAGACCTTGCGCTCCTCCACCTTCCATTTAAGGATGCCCCACAGATGCTCAATAGGGTTTAGCTCTGGCAACATGCTTGGCCAGTCGATCATCTTTACCCTCAGCTTCTTTAGCAAGGCCATGGTCATCTTGGAGGTGTGTTTGGGGTCGTTATCATGCTGGAATACTGCCCTGTGGCCAAGTCTCCGAAGGGAGGGGATCATGCTCTGCTTCAGTATGTCACAGTACATGTTGGCATTCATGGCTCCCTCAGTGAACTGAAGCTCCACAGTGCCGGCAGCACTCATGCAGCCCCAGACCATGACACTCCCACCACCATGCTTGACTGTAGGCAAGACACACTTGTCTTTGTACTCCTCACCTGGTTGCTGCCACACACGCTTGACACCATCTGAACCAAATAAGTTCATCTTGGTCTCACCAGATCACAGGAAATAGTTCCAGTAATCCATGTCCATAGTCTGCTTGGCTTCAGCAAACTGTTTGCGGGCTTTCTTGTGCATCATCTTTAGAAGCTGCTTCCTTCTGGGATGACAGCCATGCAGACCAATTTGATGTAGTGTGCGGTGTATGGTCTGAGCACTGACAGGCTGACCCCCCGCCCCTTCAACCTCTGCAGCAATGCTGGCAGCACTCATACGTCTATTTCCCAAAGACAACCTCTGGATATGACGCTGAGCATGTGCACACAAACTTCTTTGGTCGACCATGGCGAGGCCTTTTCTGAGTGGAACCTGTCCTGTTTAACCGCTGTATGGCCTTGGTCACCGTGCTGCAGCTCAGTTTCAGAGTCTTGGTAATCTTCTTATAGCCTAGGCCTATTTTTTGTCCAAGTCTGGGCCTGCTTACAAGTTATAATGTAAATATAATCATTAATTAGTTACATTTCATTTCTTAAGGCTCCGTTCACATGTAGGCGTTTTGGGGCGTTTTTGGGGAGTTTTTCTGCTCTAGGATCAGCTCTCAAAACGCCCAACAAAACAAATTGTATTCATTTCAATGGCCCCTGTTCACATCTGAGCGTTTTGACGCTGTGAGCAAAACGCCCAACGCTCAAAAAAGTACATGAGCTTCTTTTTGGGCAGATTACAGGCGTTTTCCATTGGTCTCTATTCAATCTAAAAACGCCTGCACAAAAAAATGCCTGTAAAAACGCCTGTAAAACGCCTGCAAAAACGCCCATAAAAACGCCTGGAAAAAACGCCTAAAAAACGCCTGTAATTAGCAACGCCAAGATGTGAACGTAGCCTTAGAGGTTTGTTGGAATAAAATCATTTTATCACCTCATCTCTGTCTCAGGAGGTTTAATTGACAGTTAAGCGCAAGTCCAGGCATGATCCAAATTTACCCCCCATTACTCCTCTCCCTCACTAGATCATATCTATGCATACTTTTTTCCATGTTCATGTAGAGAGAAGCAGCTTCTATTACTCCCTGTGATGTCATCACCATCATACCTCCCAACTTTTGAACTTCAGAATGAGGGACACTTAAGGAAGGAAGCGACCGGCGGCGTTCTCCGCGCACCACGGCAAACGTGGGTGTGGCCAAACTCTTAACAGTAGAAGGGGTTTAATGGACGTGGTTAAACAAACCCAGATTTCCTTGTACCTATAAAATATGCTTTGATTGCTGCATCACAAGCAAGAGTCTCACGGACACATACAAACCCCAGCACAATTATAAAAGAAGAAAAAAGAAAAAAAAATAATAAAAAACTTCCATTACAAATGGTTTTGCATAAACTCTGAAAGTTTGCATTACACAAAGTGTGGACAAATTAGGGACTGTATTACGCATAGAGTGCAGGGTTCAGGAATGCATTACAACCAGAGAACTGGGTTCAGGAATGCATTATGTACAGAGAACAGGGTTCAGGAGTGCGTTATGTACAGAGTGCAGAGTTCAGGAGTGTGATATGCACAGGGTGCAGTGTTCTGGAGTGCATTATGCACGGGGTGCAGGGTTCAGGAGAGCACTAGGTACAGAATGCAGGGTTTAGGAGAGTGTTAGATACAGAGTGCGGGGACTGAAGTGCGTTATGCACAGGGCGCAGGCTTCATGATAGTGCTAGGTACAGAGTGCAGGGTCCTGGAGTGCGTTATGTGCAGGAAGGTAAGTTCTGGAGTTTGCTGTGTACAAAGTGTAGGTTTTTGTAGTGCATTATGTACAGAGTGCAGGAGAGTGTTAGGCACAGAGTGCAGGGTTCTGGAGTGCATTATGTGCAGAGTTCAGAATTCTGGAGTGCGTTATTGACAGGAAAATGGGTCCTGGAGTAAGTTATGCACAGGGTGCAGGGTTCAAGAGAGCGCTAGGTACAGTTGAGTCCATTGATCTATTTACATCTCACTATTGCACCTCTCCTCAGCTATAACCTCTACACACACACACACACCCACAAACACACATATAGGAACACACATACATACATACATACATACAAACACACACATACACACACACATACAAACACACACATACACACAAACACACACACACAGACACACACACACATACATACACATACATACATACATATATACATACATACATACAAACACACACATGCATACATACATACAAGCACACACATACATACATACAAACACACACATACACATGCATACATACAGTATCTCACAAAGGTGAGTACACCCCTCACATTTTTGTAAATATTTTATTATATCTTTTCATGTGACAACACTGAAGATATGACACTGCCACAATATAAAGTAGTAAGTGTACAATATAACTGTGTATATTTGCCTTCCCCTCAAAAAAACTCAACACACACTCATTACGTAATAGCTAAACCTCTGGCAACAAAAGTGAGTACACCCCTAAGTCAAAAAGTCCAAAATGGGCCCAAAGTGTCCATATTTTTTGTGGCCACCATTATTTTCCAGCACTGCCTTAACCCTCATTTGGCATGGAGTTCACCAGAGCTTCACAGGTTGCCACTGGAGTCCTCTTCCAGTCCTCCATGACGACATCACAGAGCTGGTGGATGTTAGAGACCTTGCGCTCCTCCACCTTCCATTTAAGGATGCCCCACAGATGCTCAATAGGGTTTAGCTCTGGCAACATGCTTGGCCAGTCGATCATCTTTACCCTCAGCTTCTTTAGCAAGGCCATGGTCATCTTGGAGGTGTGTTTGGGGTCGTTATCATGCTGGAATACTGCCCTGTGGCCAAGTCTCCGAAGGGAGGGGATCATGCTCTGCTTCAGTATGTCACAGTACATGTTGGCATTCATGGCTCCCTCAGTGAACTGAAGCTCCACAGTGCCGGCAGCACTCATGCAGCCCCAGACCATGACACTCCCACCACCATGCTTGACTGTAGGCAAGACACACTTGTCTTTGTACTCCTCACCTGGTTGCTGCCACACACGCTTGACACCATCTGAACCAAATAAGTTCATCTTGGTCTCACCAGATCACAGGAAATAGTTCCAGTAATCCATGTCCATAGTCTGCTTGGCTTCAGCAAACTGTTTGCGGGCTTTCTTGTGCATCATCTTTAGAAGCTGCTTCCTTCTGGGATGACAGCCATGCAGACCAATTTGATGTAGTGTGCGGTGTATGGTCTGAGCACTGACAGGCTGACCCCCCGCCCCTTCAACCTCTGCAGCAATGCTGGCAGCACTCATACGTCTATTTCCCAAAGACAACCTCTGGATATGACGCTGAGCATGTGCACACAAACTTCTTTGGTCGACCATGGCGAGGCCTTTTCTGAGTGGAACCTGTCCTGTTTAACCGCTGTATGGCCTTGGTCACCGTGCTGCAGCTCAGTTTCAGAGTCTTGGTAATCTTCTTATAGCCTAGGCCTATTTTTTGTCCAAGTCTGGGCCTGCTTACAAGTTATAATGTAAATATAATCATTAATTAGTTACATTTCATTTCTTAAGGCTCCGTTCACATGTAGGCGTTTTGGGGCGTTTTTGGGGAGTTTTTCTGCTCTAGGATCAGCTCTCAAAACGCCCAACAAAACAAATTGTATTCATTTCAATGGCCCCTGTTCACATCTGAGCGTTTTGACGCTGTGAGCAAAACGCCCAACGCTCAAAAAAGTACATGAGCTTCTTTTTGGGCAGATTACAGGCGTTTTCCATTGGTCTCTATTCAATCTAAAAACGCCTGCACAAAAAAATGCCTGTAAAAACGCCTGTAAAACGCCTGCAAAAACGCCCATAAAAACGCCTGGAAAAAACGCCTAAAAAACGCCTGTAATTAGCAACGCCAAGATGTGAACGTAGCCTTAGAGGTTTGTTGGAATAAAATCATTTTATCACCTCATCTCTGTCTCAGGAGGTTTAATTGACAGTTAAGCGCAAGTCCAGGCATGATCCAAATTTACCCCCCATTACTCCTCTCCCTCACTAGATCATATCTATGCATACTTTTTTCCATGTTCATGTAGAGAGAAGCAGCTTCTATTACTCCCTGTGATGTCATCACCATCATACCTCCCAACTTTTGAACTTCAGAATGAGGGACACTTAAGGAAGGAAGCGACCGGCGGCGTTCTCCGCGCACCACGGCAAACGTGGGTGTGGCCAAACTCTTAACAGTAGAAGGGGTTTAATGGACGTGGTTAAACAAACCCAGATTTCCTTGTACCTATAAAATATGCTTTGATTGCTGCATCACAAGCAAGAGTCTCACGGACACATACAAACCCCAGCACAATTATAAAAGAAGAAAAAAGAAAAAAAAATAATAAAAAACTTCCATTACAAATGGTTTTGCATAAACTCTGAAAGTTTGCATTACACAAAGTGTGGACAAATTAGGGACTGTATTACGCATAGAGTGCAGGGTTCAGGAATGCATTACAACCAGAGAACTGGGTTCAGGAATGCATTATGTACAGAGAACAGGGTTCAGGAGTGCGTTATGTACAGAGTGCAGAGTTCAGGAGTGTGATATGCACAGGGTGCAGTGTTCTGGAGTGCATTATGCACGGGGTGCAGGGTTCAGGAGAGCACTAGGTACAGAATGCAGGGTTTAGGAGAGTGTTAGATACAGAGTGCGGGGACTGAAGTGCGTTATGCACAGGGCGCAGGCTTCATGATAGTGCTAGGTACAGAGTGCAGGGTCCTGGAGTGCGTTATGTGCAGGAAGGTAAGTTCTGGAGTTTGCTGTGTACAAAGTGTAGGTTTTTGTAGTGCATTATGTACAGAGTGCAGGAGAGTGTTAGGCACAGAGTGCAGGGTTCTGGAGTGCATTATGTGCAGAGTTCAGAATTCTGGAGTGCGTTATTGACAGGAAAATGGGTCCTGGAGTAAGTTATGCACAGGGTGCAGGGTTCAAGAGAGCGCTAGGTACAGTTGAGTCCATTGATCTATTTACATCTCACTATTGCACCTCTCCTCAGCTATAACCTCTACACACACACACACACCCACAAACACACATATAGGAACACACATACATACATACATACATACAAACACACACATACACACACACATACAAACACACACATACACACAAACACACACACACAGACACACACACACATACATACACACACATACATACATACATATATACATACATACATACAAACACACACATGCATACATACATACAAGCACACACATACATACATACAAACACACACATACACATGCATACATACAGTATCTCACAAAGGTGAGTACACCCCTCACATTTTTGTAAATATTTTATTATATCTTTTCATGTGACAACACTGAAGATATGACACTGCCACAATATAAAGTAGTAAGTGTACAATATAACTGTGTATATTTGCCTTCCCCTCAAAAAAACTCAACACACACTCATTACGTAATAGCTAAACCTCTGGCAACAAAAGTGAGTACACCCCTAAGTCAAAAAGTCCAAAATGGGCCCAAAGTGTCCATATTTTTTGTGGCCACCATTATTTTCCAGCACTGCCTTAACCCTCATTTGGCATGGAGTTCACCAGAGCTTCACAGGTTGCCACTGGAGTCCTCTTCCAGTCCTCCATGACGACATCACAGAGCTGGTGGATGTTAGAGACCTTGCGCTCCTCCACCTTCCATTTAAGGATGCCCCACAGATGCTCAATAGGGTTTAGCTCTGGCAACATGCTTGGCCAGTCGATCATCTTTACCCTCAGCTTCTTTAGCAAGGCCATGGTCATCTTGGAGGTGTGTTTGGGGTCGTTATCATGCTGGAATACTGCCCTGTGGCCAAGTCTCCGAAGGGAGGGGATCATGCTCTGCTTCAGTATGTCACAGTACATGTTGGCATTCATGGCTCCCTCAGTGAACTGAAGCTCCACAGTGCCGGCAGCACTCATGCAGCCCCAGACCATGACACTCCCACCACCATGCTTGACTGTAGGCAAGACACACTTGTCTTTGTACTCCTCACCTGGTTGCTGCCACACACGCTTGACACCATCTGAACCAAATAAGTTCATCTTGGTCTCACCAGATCACAGGAAATAGTTCCAGTAATCCATGTCCATAGTCTGCTTGGCTTCAGCAAACTGTTTGCGGGCTTTCTTGTGCATCATCTTTAGAAGCTGCTTCCTTCTGGGATGACAGCCATGCAGACCAATTTGATGTAGTGTGCGGTGTATGGTCTGAGCACTGACAGGCTGACCCCCCGCCCCTTCAACCTCTGCAGCAATGCTGGCAGCACTCATACGTCTATTTCCCAAAGACAACCTCTGGATATGACGCTGAGCATGTGCACACAAACTTCTTTGGTCGACCATGGCGAGGCCTTTTCTGAGTGGAACCTGTCCTGTTTAACCGCTGTATGGCCTTGGTCACCGTGCTGCAGCTCAGTTTCAGAGTCTTGGTAATCTTCTTATAGCCTAGGCCATCTTTATGTAGAGCAACAATTCTTTTTTTCAGATCCTCAGAGAGTTCTATGCCGTGAGGTGTTATGTTGAACTTCCAGTGACCAGAATGAGAGAGTGAGAGCAAATTTAACACACCTTCTCCCCATTCACACCTGGGACCTTGTAACACTAATGAGTCACATGACACTGGGTGGGAAAATGGCTAATTGGGGGGCCCAATTTGGACATTTTTTTACTTAGGGGTGTACTCACTTTTGTTGCCAGCGGTTTAGACATTAATGGCTGTGTGTTGAGTTATTTTGAGGGGACAGCAAATTTTCACTGTTATACAAGCTGTACACTCACTACTTTACATTGTAGCAAAGTGTCATTTCTTCAGTGTTGTCACATTAAGTGCCGGTTCACACTAGTACTACTTGTCAGGCGACTTGGTCAGCCTGGCAAGTCACGCACCGTCGCGGTCCATTGTGTAGTACAGGACCGGTTCTAATTGGAGCGACACAATTCGCTCCGACTTAGAAAAAGGGTCCTGTACTACTTCGGGGCGACCTGGAGCGACTTGCATAGACATTCATTTTATGAAGTACGTGCAAGACATGCCGAAGTTGCAATGCACGCGACTTCACAGGTCGCCCCGAAGTCGGATCCGACATAGTGTGAACAGGGTCTTAAAGATATAAAAAAAATATTTACAAAAATGTGAAGGGTGTACTCACTTTTGTGAGATACTGTACATACAAAAACAAACATACACACACACACATACATACACAAATGCGATGCAAATTCAGCCATACAATCTGTATGGCAGAATTTGCATCTCACAGACATTGCATGTGATTTGCAGAGCAGTGCGGTGTGAATCACATGCGATGTCTGATATCACTATAGTGTGAACCGGCACTAATAGTGTAAATTGTTACATGTTTTTGTTTTTAATTAAACAATTGCAACATCCTTCCTAACATCAGATCTACACGCTCGTAACTGAATGCTGCAAAATCTGCACAGTGCTGATCTGTCTATCTGAAGTGCTCAGTAGTTCCTAGTAAAGCCTGAGCTGTATTTCTAAAATCTTCCATAGTGTTACCTCCATTAACCAGGAGTAATACTTATACTTCTCAGATCTGTCTTACCATTACCCACTAGACCCCTCTCAAGTTCCATAATCCTTCACATTCTCCACAAGTTAGGAACAGTAAATATTGTCACTTTCTGAAGATATATCTGACATTTTCCCAACATGTAACAAGAAGGCCACAGACCAGGAAAGTTCATCATGTGAGGTGTAGATGGGGAGGGGGAGATCTGAAGAACCTCTTGATACAGTTGTGCTGAATAAATATTTTTGGTTTTTATACATTTTGTCCTATTTGCTACCAGTTTTTCTTTATCGTAAACGTTTTAAACATAAAGGTCTATCATTTAATGAGCTGTAAACAGAAGGGGGACAGTAGAGAAACAAACTGCAACAACAGAACAAAATTTAAAAGGACTGGAATGAAAAAAAACCGTGAAGCCACATTGAGGAAAGCTCCCCCTCTGAATTCTCTCCACTGGAAATATCACATTACCTGGCAGAATCGTCCACAGTATACATTCAGCTAGGGTAATTCTACTTTGGTTGCAAAATTAAAAAGAGACATTGCCCAGAGCAACTTTGTAAGTAAATGGAACCATCAGAAATGCAATTTCCCCAGGGCGTGTCCAAGATGGCGACCGAAGCAGAGACATAGTAAGAGAGCTCTGCTGCTCTGTCTGAAATTTATCCTGTTTCTCTGCAGCACTGATACTCTTTGATTCCATCGCTGTACTCCTGACAGTCTCCCACCCTGCTATGACCAGATGGCGCCTGTAACGGAACCACAACCCACCCTGTACTTTTGGACTTCCTTCAGTATACCGCTTCCTCCCAGTCTGGAACATAGATATCAAATCCTAACAGCCCCATACAAAGCTAGCCGACAACTTAGATTGTACAAGTTAAGGAACCTTCTCAGATAAGAACTATTTATTCAAACACAGGCACAAAGAGATATACACTATGGGACAACCCCCTCCCCCTTAGCAGCCAATCCACATACACATATACATCCCATAATAGGTTGATCTTAAGGCAGACAGAAACACTAGAACAATAGAATTACAGGTACTTAACAATAACAAACCCCACCCCACCTCACTATCTAGCAAGGGTCTATGAGACACTCCAACAATATTCAAGCAACCTGAAAGTTAAATAGTTTATCTTTATATATTTGTTGAGGGATATTGTTCATAAATATTATTGTCCCAAGTGAAAGAGGCCCTTCATTCTTTCAACACAAACCAAACATAGTGCAGACCCGTCTGTGGTTCTTGGTCACCCTGTGCCCCTAAAAGACTTACACATAAGAGGGACCGGGGAAGCTGGACAAGGAGTTTACCAACCTCTCTAAAGTAGTCTGGGTTCCACGAGCCCCCCCCCCCCCAAAAGTGATTCCTGTCACAGCGCCCATCATCTGTGCCTCGGAAAGCCTCTACATTGCCTGCAGCACCCACTGACGTGAAAGGTGGGCCTCGTGTGCTTTCCAGCATTGCGACCCAGACAGAGGATGCAGACCCATCGCTCCGGGAACAAGACAACTTTGCTGCCCTGATGCAGGCCATCACTACATGTCAGACTACCCTAACGGGCAAAATAGATTCCGTGTAGCTGGACATAGGCCTGATCTGAAGGGAATGGACAAATTTAGAACAAGGCTGACAGAGGTTGAGCGCCGCGTGAGGGATACAGAAGACAGGCTGAGAGACCACACTGCATTCCTCCTTACCCTCCGCACTAAAGTTAAGGCATTGAAGTACTAGACTCTGAAAATCGCAACAGGAGAAACAATATCCAGATTCTGGGACTACCTGAGGGCTCTAAAGGTTCTAATTCTGCAACTTTTACCAAGCATCTCCTCCGTACACTGCTCCCCCAGACAGCCTTCGCTGTGGAACGCACCCATAGAATGCCGGTAGCTCGAGGGTCCCCCTCCTTCTTCTGAATTTTCGGGGATCAGGAACTAGTCTTACGGGAAAGCAAGAAGATTGACGCTCTGTGCTTCGAGGGAGCCAAGATCATGATCTTCCAGGATTTTTCCGTAGAAACACAGAAATTTAAGTAAATCTTTTGATTATGTGAAGCTTACCCTGAGGCAAAGAGACATAAAATACAGCATGCTGTTCCAGGTCCATCTGAGAGTGTAGGATGGTAAATCTCTTCGCTTTATTACTTCTCCAGAAGAAGCCTCTACCTGGCTGGCGTCTTTGCCCTGACACTGAGGCCTGTTGAGATCTGTTGTCTCCTCTAATATCTTCCCCGGTGGGTGAGTTTATTGCACTGTTTCCTAATACCGCAAAGGTAAAAATGTAGGCCCTAGAAGATCTGTTGTGGGCCCTATTATTTCCTTAATAGTCATAATTAATTTCCAGTTGCCTTTGTTCAAACTTACTCTTCGCTGATAAGACTGCTCATTTGTCACCCCGAAGTTGCTGGGACTGTCTGATGCCAATTTCCCTGTTAAACCTCTTATTTCTCCCCAATGTGACTATTTCATATCCCCTGGAGCTAGAGTTGATGAGAAGACTGTTCTGTTATCGCACCTGGCTTTGTACATTGGCTACCTATTTTACAATTTGTAGTATTAATAAAAAATGTGCCCCCAGAATTATTTGGGTGAATATCCTCCTTCAGGGAAGTTTAATCTGTTCTTTCCATATTAGGGCCTCCCCCTGTTTGCAGGCGGTATAACTGTTGCTCTCTAAAAAAATTTTTTTTGTTTTGTAACCAGCATGTATTGAACTTCTATAATGTGTCTTCTATACTGCGTTCTCTAGGCACCTTTTGGTATACTGCTCCCTACTGAATTATAGCCATGTTAAGTTTGGAATCCCAAGCACACCCAAGTTCTTGGGGTGATGCCAGGTGGGGTGGGGAGGGGGGATTGGGACAATGTGTTTAAGATGATTTTTTTATTTTTTTTTTATTTCTGTTCTTGTTGAGGTATGTGCAATATACATTGAATGCTACTCTCTGGTGGGCCTTGACCAGCTTTACTGCCATGTATATACTGGGTGTAAGCCTGAGGGATATGACGCTATTGCTGGTCCTGGGGAAAGATTCGGTCCTGGGAAGGTGGTCCTCATATGTGCTTCTTTCATTATGGCCCCCTTAAAGCTGATATCCCGGGAATATGCGGGGGTTTGAATTCCAAATTTAAGCACACCTTGTGTTTTCCTTCTTAAAGAGATACCACCCACACTTAAGTATCCTCCAGGAGACAGATTGAGGAAAGATTTTTCAAATATATCTTTTATTTTATTTTCAAACACAGAAAAACAATATTACAATACAAACCAATTATACAGAGTTGCGACTGTTACATACATAAGAGGTCATTCCAGTCCTATCACATCAACTGTATGTCTCTTCAAAGAGATCTCTTAAATTATTAAATCTATATATCTTTCCCATCATCTGTGATCACTTCAAACATTAGGCTAATCTACTCTCAGTCTCTAGACACAAACCAAATAACAAGCGCCAAAACACAAAAAAAAAAAAAAAAAAAGGAGGGAGGGGAGGGAGGAAAGGGGTAAAGACAAACAGGGGGAAAGCTCCCCCTCTCCAAATCCCTCCCTAAGGTCTCCCCCTCCTCCCCTACACCTCCCCAAGCCCCCAGATCACCTCTCTCTCTCCATCTATGTCTGCAGCAGCCTAGTCCCCTCTTCTGACAAAATAAAAGTATTCCAAAGCTCCCAGGTCTCCATATATAACCCACGTTTACACTGTGATGTCAAAACTAGGTCTTCCATTCTATTAATCGCCTCTACCCTGTGTAGCCAATCTTTTATTGTCGGGGGATGCGGGTTTTTCCATAACGCGGGGATACAGGCCTTTGCCCCGTTTACCAAATGTCTCACCACTGACTTCACATATCTCTGTGTGGGAATATCTGACAGATGAAACAAGAAAAAAGCAGGATCTTCATAAATAGTGTATTCCGTAAATTTTTGGACAAGGGTTTTCACCTCAGTCCAATATCTCAAGAGTTTCGGGCAGGACCAAAAAATATGAAACATACCTGCATCTTCTCCTCCACATCTCCAGCAATTCGCTGATGTACCTGGAAATATCTTATGGAGTTTATAGGGTGTATAGTACCATCTGGTCAGTATCTTAAAATTAGTCTCCTGAGTTTTAGTACAAATAGATGTTTCAAAAACTAGCGAGAGCATCTTCTGTTTTTGTGATGCTGTGAAGATGCAGTTTAGATCATTTGCCCATTTAGTCAACCAAGACAGGTCAGGGTTGTCCGGTGGTGATATTAATAGGTTGTATAGTAGGGAGAGCGTGTGTATTAACACTCCTTCTCCTCGACAGTATCCCTCAAATTTAGACAGACTCCTTGAGTATTCTGTCGGATTTGACAGGGCACTCAGAAAGTGGTGCAGTTGTATAGCCGACCAAAAGGTTAACTTAAAGTCGCCCTCCTGGTTCATTAAAGTCGTTAATGTCGGCCAATTACCTGCTATCAAAAATTGCTCAACTCGAGCTCCCCCGGTTTTGCCTAGCGCGTAAGTCTGGAGATGAGAATCCAGGTTTAAATCGAGGGTTGCCAATCACCGGGAGCAGTGGAGAACTGGGGGGGATGATAGAGTATCTCCTATTAACCAGGTGGCCTATACGCAGCGTGGTGCCTATAAGAGGATGTAGTCTCAGTTGTGAAGGTAAGTCTGCATAACACCAAAGTGCTCCTCTGAGGGGGATATTTGTTTGTGCCTGCTCTACATTAGTCCATAATTTAAATGTTTGATGTCTACACCAATCTACCACCCTACTCAAGTGGGCTGCCTGAAAATATTTTTGCAAGTCCGGGAGGGCTAAGCCTCCGTACTTTTTTGGCCAAGTTAATTGCTTCCGCGCCAGGCGAGGTTTTTTCTTTGCCCAAACAAATTTGATAAAAAGAGCATGGATCAAGTGAAAATATCGGGCGGGTAATTTAATCGGTAGAGCTCTAATCAGATAGACATGTTTAGGCAAGATGTTCATCTTTATTAGGTTACACCTACCGAACCACGAGTGGAGGCCCGAGTACCATTTTTCCAACAGCACACGTGTCTCCGCTATCAAAGGAGGAAAGTTCAACTCATACGTCCTAGCTACACAAGATGGAATGTAAGTACCAAGGTAACGTAGAGCTCTATTGGTCCATCGGAAGCCAAAGTTTGCTTGTAACGTTCGAAAAGATGACGCAGTCGAGCCCACCCCCATCGCCTCAGATTTACTATAATTAATTTTAAAATTCGTCAAAGATCCGTATCTGGTTAATTCCTGTAGTAAGTTCGGCACTGATATGGTTGGATTTATCAGGGAAAACATAAGGTCATCCGCATAAGCAGAGATCTTATACTGACCCTCACCCACTTGTAATCCCTGTATATCTGGATTCTGTCGAATTGTACAGAGAAGGGGTTCCAACGTGAGTGCAAATAAAAGAGGAGACAGGGGGCACCCTTGTCTTGTACCGTTATTAATAGCGAAGGAGTCCGATAAAAATCCATTCACCTTGACCTGTGCAGTGGGGTTTGAATAAATGCTGGCGATCCATCTTTGCATATTACCACCCAGGCCTATATGCTTGAGGACCAAAAACATAAATCGCCAGTTTACCCTATCAAAGGCTTTTTCTGCGTCTGTGTTGATAAAGACGCTTGATGTTCGAGAGGTGTCCGCTACATGGATCAAATTTAGTATTTTGGTGGTATTGTCTCTAGCCTCTCGTCCTAGAACAAATCCCACTTGGTCAAGGTGAATAAGATCGAGTAAGTGTGGAGCCAATCGGGTAGCTAAAATTTTTGAGAAGATTTTTAGATCCGTATTGAGTAGGGAAATGGGTCTATAGCTTCCACAGCTTGTGGGGTCTTTCCCTTCTTTCAGGATCACAGTTATGTGTGCCGCTAAAGTATCTCTAAGCATATTCGGATTTTCTCTTGGCACATTAAAGAATCTAACCAGATACGGACCCAAGATAGGGAGGAAAGTCCGAAAGTATTGGAGTGTATAACCATCTGGACCAGGGGCCTTCCTTAGTTTCATGGTGTTAATAGTCTGTTGAACCTCTATCAAGGAAATTGGTTCTTCCAATTGTTCTCTTATTTCGGCAGAAAGTGTAGGTATATGAGATTTTCCGATATAATCTTCCATCTCTGAGTCAGAGGCCGGGACCTCTACCAAGGAATACAACGTTTCGTAAAATAGGCCGAATTCTCTCACTATTTTCTTTGGGGGGATCACTTTCTCCCCTTGTGATGTAATAATGCTAGGGACATACGTTGACATGTTAGGGTCTTTAACCGAATGTGCAAGTAACTCCCCACATTTGTCCCCAAGCTCATATCCTCGGCTTCTACTTCTCTGTAGAGCAGCCTTTGCTCTAAACAAAAGGAGGTCCGCTAATTGCTGCCTTACATGTATAAGTTCAGACTCCAAACTCGGGGACGTAGAATGCTTATATTGGGCTTCTAGTTGTCTAAGCCTATCCAGGAGCTGTATAGACTGTTTCTCTCGTTCCTTTTTGAGTCTGGACCCATGTTTAATAAACAGCCCTCTCAGGACCGATTTATGGGCCTCCCACAGATTCCTGATCTCGCAGTCCTCCACATCATTCATGAGAAAATACTCCTGAAGACCCGCTGAGATGTCCGTTAGGACTTCAGGAATCTGTAGAAGGCCTTCATTCAGTCTCCAAAAACTCTGACAAGAGGCAGCATATTCTGACACAGAATAAGTGAGCAGTACCGGCGCGTGGTCTGACCATATTCTGTCCCCAATTATCGCCGATTTAACCGCATGTAGCTGGTTATGCGGGACTAAAAAGTAATCTATCCTTGAATAGGACTTATGGGGTGCAGAAAAAAATGTATAGTCTCGATCTACAGGATGTAATACTCGCCACACGTCTATCCATTGAGCATTGAAAAACGTTTGTGCTATACTTTTGTTTGCAGCTGGCAATATGGCCGAACTTCCCGTGGATGTATCAAGTCTCGGGAGTAATGGTATATTGAAATCTCCCCCTAGTATAAGCTGCCCTTCCTTAAATTCCATAAGTAGTTTGGACACTCTCTTAAAAAACCTGGCCTGACTGTCATTTGGTGCGTACACTGTTGCAAATGTTATTAATGTATCTGCTATTTTCCCCTTGATAAAAAGATATCGTCCTTCCGTATCCGTCATAATCTCCTTCAGGGACCAGGGTATTCTGGATGAGAGTAAGATAGCTACTCCTTTTGATTTAGTTTCAGTATTCATAGAATGGTAAACTACATTGTAGAGTCTATTCGTAAATTTAGGAGCTTTATCTTTTTTAAAATGTGTTTCTTGAAGGAAAGCAACATCTACTCTATGTCTCTTAAGGTCATTAAACAACATCCTCCTTTTTTCCGGTATATTAAGACCTCTGGTATTTAAAGAAAAAATTATGAGGTCCCCCATCTTGATGGAGGGGAGAGGGGAAAAAGGAGAGAGGGAAGGAGAAAAAGAGGGGGGGAGAGGGAGAAGAAAAAAAAAAAAAAAAAAAAAAAAAAAAGGGAAGGGGGACAAACTAACCCTCCTAAAACAAGAAGGGTGGCGCTACCCTTCTCCCCCTTCAGAGCCTATCGCTCTACCACTAATTGGGAAACTTCCCATGTACACTATGTGACTCTAAGTCACCCCTCAATGTACTGACCTAATTGGGAGGGCAGTATAGATCAGGCGTAGTACCAAATAAGTAAGAATAAGAAGCAAGGTACAATCCCGCTCTCCCGAGCCCCCCCCCCCAACCACACCGACAGAGATCATGATCATGATCCTATTATCCCAAGAAAGAAGAGTAGGGACAATAAAAAAAGAGAAAAAAAAAAAAAAAAAAGAAGGGGGGGGGTAGAGAAGGGGGGGTGGGAGAGGTGCGACCTATTATTGTAAAAAAAGTATAAAGGACAATCCCCAAAGAACAGGGGGTAGGCCCTTACCATTCCACCGTATGTCTTTATTTGTATAAGTCCTACCTAGGTAAGACCTCCTGCCACCCCCCCCTCTATTATATCTGACCATCAAGCACCAATCCTCGGCGTTTACAAACATAAGCAACACAAAAAGAAAAAAAGGGGGGTTGGGAAAGGGAGAAGGGAGAAGAAGGGGAGGGAATAAAACCACTCTTAATTTTATATCTTTAAACCCCACCCCTTCATCTCCGTTCCCAACCATATCCGACAAACACATTGTCCATAATTAATAATCAAATAGCGTATCATACCAACATTTTGGAGAAAAGGTGGGCGACGTCCATACTCAGGCTCCTCTTATTACACTATGATATAATAGTGGAATAATAAATAAGGAGCGCCAAAACCCCTCACTGTATCTAGGCATATCTCTGTACGCGCTTCCATCGTTTAGTGTATATAAATAAAAAAAAAAAAAAAAAAAAAGAGCCCCCCTTTCCCGTGTCTAACACCCAAGTGCAACATCATTCAAAAAGAGCAAAAAAAAGAAAACATTATATAAGGAGGGAGGTCACTTCCTCTCTCTTCTCAAGTACGAGAGCTATCTTAAAGCTCAAAAAAAAAGAAAAAAAAAAAGAACCCACCTCAGTGAGAAAAAAAAAAAAAAAAAAAAAAAAGGGGGCAACCCCCAGCAACAGAGGGGTATAAACCCCCTTATTATTACGATGGGCGGGTTTTGCAGATCCACACCTCCTCCCCTATTATCGTTACCATTCCCTCTGTTTGCCACCTCTCATGTCTTCCCCACCCCCTCACCCCCTTAGCCACTGTTCCACCACCTCAAGTAGGTAATGTAGCCACAAAATAAAAAAAGGGGGGGGGGGAACAGAGAGGGGGGGGTGGGAGAGGAGCGACCTATTATTGTAAAGAAAGGTTTAAAGGATAATCCCCCAAGAACAGGGAATAGGCCCCTACCATCCCCATGTATATCTTTATTTATATAAATCCTACTTAGGTAAGTCCTCATGCCACCCCCCCCTCCAATATATCTGACCATCAAGCGCCAATCCCCGGCATTTATAAACATAAGCAAACCCTAAACGAGAGAAAAAAAAAAAAAAAAACATGATGTCCATAATTAATAAACAAATAATGTATCGTACCAACATTTTGGAGACAAGGTGGGTGATATCCATACTCAGGCTCCTCTTATTATACTAGGATATAATAGTGGTATAGTAATTAAGGAGCGCCAAACCCCCTCACTGTATCTAGGTGTATCTCTGCACGCGCATCCATCGTTTAGTGTATATAAATAATTAAAGAAAAAAAAGGGAAAAGGGGGAAGGGGGGTGGAAAAAAAAAAACAAGAAAAGAGAGCCCCCCTTTTCCGTGTCTAACACCCAAGTGCCACATCCTTCAAAAAGAGCAAAAAATAAAAAACATTATATAAGGAGGGAGGGCACTTCCTCCCTCTTCTCAAGTACGAGAGCTATCTTAAAGCTCATAAAAAAAAAAAAAATACAGGAAAACTACCTCAGTGAGAAAGAAAAGAAAAAAAAAAGGGCAACCCCCAGAAACATAGGGGGATAAACCCCCTTATTATTACGATGGGCGAGCTTTGCAGATCCACACCTCCTCTCATATTATCTTTATCGTTCCCTCTGTTTGCCACCTCTCACCCCCTTAGCCACTGTTTCACCACCTCAACTAGGTACTGTAGCCACAAAAAAAAAGAGGGGGGGAGGAAGGGGCAGGAGACCTGGCATCAAATCACTCACCCTCTCTCCAATCAAAAAAAAGAAAGAACAAAAAAAAAGAAAACAGAGAAGGAAAAAAAAAAAAAAAAAGAAAAAAGAAAAAATAAAATGTATATATTTGTCTTCATACAGTTATCTCCCCTTTGCAATAAGGGTCCAAAAAAAAAAAAAAAAAAAAAAAGCGGGGAGGAAGACTTTCAGTTCTCTTCTTTCTTTATCTTCTCCTCTAATCTATTAGTCCCCATCCATAAGCATCTCCAGCAACTATCGATATTCCTATTGCTTCTTCTCTGGAGGCACTACTTCTCTGTTCCTTCTATCACTGGGAGAAAAAGTTAACCAATTCGGTACTTGAATAGGATCTATTCCCATAAATGTATATAAATTTGGAAGATCATTTAATGTTCTTAAAGTAAAGGAGCTTTGGGCATTGCGAAACGTAACGGACAATGGGAAACCCCATCTGTATTTCAGGCCCAATTGCCTAGCTTTGTCCAGTAAGGGTCTGAGTATCGCTCGTCTTTGCAATGTAGCCCTGGATAGGTCTGGGAGTATTTTGATACATACCCCCTCTAAGTCCACTGTACCCTTTTCCCAGGCCATCCGGACTATTAATTCTTTATCCGCATAATGATGAATCCTACAGACAACGTCTCTAGGTCTATCAGGATCAGTAGCTCGGGGACCCAGGGCACGGTGGACTCTATCCACCTGTAGTCTAGTGGGGTACTGGTCTCCGAGGGTCTTTTGGAAGATATTTTTTACAATCGTTTCTAAGTTCTCTGTATCTGTAGCCTCTGGAATACCTCTTAATCTTAGGTTCTTTCGTCGACTTCTGTCCTCTAGTTCTTCTATATGGAGTTGTAGGGCTATTTCTGCTTCTACATGTAATTTATTATAAGTCTCCAAAGATCTTACCCGACTTTCCAGGATAGAGAGGGCACTCTCATTTACCGTCACTCTCTGCACCACCTCTTGAATCTCTCCTCTCACCTCCTTTACGGCTGCTTGCTGTTTTTCCTCTAGCCGGGCTATCATATCCGCGATGTCCGCTTTGGTAGGTAATGCCTGTAGCAGTGCTCTTAGTTCTGCATCCATCCGCAGGGCCAGCACACCCTCCTCCTTACCATATCCATCCGGGATGTCAGCGTTCACTCCCGATGTTCCCATTGAAGTGGGATGGGTCGGGCCCGCACTCTCACCTCTTTGAGTGCTCCCGCTGGCTGCATCTGCTGCGGTAGCTTGCCGTCCACGAGGCGCGGCCATCTTGGATCCTAGAGGGGTTGTCACCGGAAAGAACTGTAAGATCTCAGCTTCGGGTTTGGGTAGGCTAATTTTTTTTACTGAGCCTCTGGTTCTCCTCTTCTTGGTTAAGGTCATCTCCCGCTAGATAGCCCTTATTGGCTCCGTATATGGCTTCGTGTATGTCGGCGGGTCGGAGGGGTTCCCGGGAGCTCAGCACACGTGCAGCTCTACTCCGCCATGTCTAAACCACGCCCCTTGAGGAAAGATTTGAAGGATACTATGCACACCTATACGCTTCTAGAGCGACCTATTCATTTGAAGGGCTGTCTGCATACTTGGAAGAGGTTGATTTTCCAACACTAACTACTGAAGCTACTCAGTGGTTAGATACCCCTATTTCTTTAAAAGAAGTCCGGGTTGCAATCAAACCTCTGCAGGCTGGTAAGACCCCAGGTCCTGATGAACTCCCCACAGAGTTCTACAAAACTAATCTTGAGGTTATTGGCCCCTACTATTTTTGAAACCCTCCGTAATGCATTCAGTGCTCACTCCCTACTGCCTTCCATGTGGGAGGCTGTTGTTGTAGTCATACTTAAGCCCAGGAAAAACCCAGAGTTATGTTCATCCCACAGGCCAATATCACTACTCATAGTAGATGCTAAAACCCTGACTAAAATATTGACCAATCGTCTAAACTCTGTCAAACTGTCTTTAATACATGGAGATCAGACTGGTTTTATGCTGGGCAAGGGTACAGACATAAACATTCATCGTCTCCACACTAATATAGCCTTCTTCAGAGAAAAAAACTCACAGGGGACAGTGGCCTCACTAGACGCAGAAAAGAACCGTGGAATGGGAATATTTGTGGCAAGTAGTTACTTGATTCGGTTTTGGCCTGGATTCAGTCGTTATAAAGTTGTTATATAACAACTTATTAGAAGACCCCTGTAGCCCAGTTGCCCTTTGTCCCTGGGGCTATTTGCCTTGGCAGTTGAGCCCATGGCTATCCTACTTCTCTCTACAGATGCCGTTAGAGGGTTAATGTTGTAGCCTTTGGTAGAGCGAGTGTCACTGTATGCAGATGACACTTTTCTGTATCTAAATGATACTATGGACTCTCTTATAGCGGCTCTGGAGGTTATAGGCAGATAGGGTGACTTCCCTGGGGTAAAAATTAATTTGGGTAAGTCTAATATTTTTCCTCTAACTGATTCATCTTCCCCCTTCCTATCCAACACCTGTACAATGGGTATCCCAGTTAAAGTATCTTGGCACTGAAATAGGTAATGACTTATCTTATTACCTAGCTTACAATTTATAGCCCATCCCCGCATGCCAAGGTTCTAGGTGTTGTCCTGGACTTTGAACTCTCCTTCAAGCCCCACATTCAAACACTGTCCAAATCTTGCCGCCTCAACCTCCGCAACATCTCCAAAATACGCCCCTTTCTAACCAATGACACATCAAAGCTCCTAGTTCACTCCCTGGTCATCTCGCACCTCGACTACTGCAATTCCCTTCTCATTAGCTTGCCCTTACATAGGCTATCCATCTCTGTCAATCCCTCCACTGCCTTCCGCTCACCCAACAAATAAAATTCAAAATACTAACAACATCTTACAAAGCCATCCACAGTTTAGCCCCTAGCTACATCACTTGCCTAGTCTCAAAATGCCAGCCTAATCACTCTCTTCGTTCCCCTCAAACCTCCTGCTCTCTAGCTCCCTCGTCACCTCCTCCCATACTCGCCTCCAGGACTTTTCCAGAGCCTCTCCAATCCTATTGAACTCCTTACCCCAATCTGTCCGATTATCCCCTACTCTATTAGCTTTTAGACGATCCCTAAAAACCCTCCTCTTCAGAGAAGCCTACCCTACCCACACCTAACAACTATACTTTTATTTTCTCCATCAGCCCATCCCCCACAGTTATTGCCTTTTGTTTCACTTGACCCTCCCTTCTAGATTGTAAGCTCTAATGAGCAGGCCCCTCCTATTCCTCCTGTATTGAATTGTATTGCAACTGTATTGTCTTCCCTCATATTGTAAAGCGCTGCACAAACTGTTGGCGCTATATACAGTGCCTTGCGAAAGTATTCGCCCCCCTTGAATTTTGCGACCTTTTGCCACATTTCAGGCTTCAAACATAAAGATATAAAACTGTAATTTTTTGTGAAGAATCAACATCAAGTGAGACACAATCACGAAGTGGAATGAAATTTATTGGATATTTTAAACTTTTTTAACAACTGAAAAATTGGGCGTGCAAAATTATTCAGCCCCCTTAAGTTAATACTTTGTAGCGCTACCTTTTGCTGCGATTACAGCTGTAAGTCGCTTGGGGTATGTCTCTATCCGTTTTGCACATCGAGAGACTGAAATGTTTGCCCATTCCTCCTTGCAAAACAGCTCGAGCTCAGTGAGGTTGGATGGAGAGCGTTTGTGAACAGCAGTTTTCAGTTCTTTCCACAGATTCTCGATTGGATTCAGGTCTGGACTTTGACTTGGCCATTATAACACCTGGATATGTTTGTTTGTGAACCATTCCATTGTAGATTTTGCTTTATGTTTTGGATCATTGTCTTGTTGGAAGACAAATCTCCGTCCCAGTCTCAGGTCTTTTGCAGACTCCATCAGGTTTTCTTCCAGAATGGTCCTGTATTTGGCCCCATCCATCTTCCCATCAATTTTAACCATCTTCCCTGTCCCTGCTGAAGAAAAGCAGACCCAAACCATGATGCTGCCACCACCATGTTTGACAGTGGGGATGGTGTGTTCAGGGTGATGAGCTGTGTTTCTTTTACGCCAAACATAACGTTTTGCATTGTTGCCAAAAAGTTCGATTTTGGTTTCATCTGACCAGAGCACCTTCTTCCACATGTTTGGTGTGTCTCCCAGGTGGCTTGTGGCAAACTTTAAACTACACTTTTTATGGATATCTTTAAGAAATGGCTTTGTTCTTGCCACTCTTCTATAAAGGCAGTATACGACTGATTGTTGTCCTATGGACAGAGTCTCCCACCTCAGCTGTAGATCTTTGCAGTTCATCCAGAGTGATCATGGGCCTCTTGGCTGCATCTCTGATCAGTCTTCTCCTTGTATGAGCTGAAAGTTTAGAGGGACAGCCAGGTCTTCGTAGATTTGCAGTGGTCTGATACTCCTTCCATTTCAATATTATCGTTTGCACAGTGCTCCTTGGGATGTTTAAAGCTTGGGAAATCTTTTTGTATCCAAATCCGGCTTTAAACTTCTCCACAACAGTATCTCGGACCTGCTTGGTGTGTTCCTTGTTCTTCATGATGCTCTCTGCATTTTAAACGGACCTCTGAGACTATCACAGTGCAGGTGCATTTATACGGAGACTTGATTACACACAGGTGGATTCTATTTATCATCATTAGTCATTTAGGTCAACATAGGATCATTCAGAGATCCTCACTGAACTTCTGGAGAGAGTTTGCTGCACTGAAAGTAAAGGGGCTGAATCATTTTGCACGCCCAATTTTTCAGTTTTTTATTTGTTAACAAAGTTTGAAATATCCAATAAATTTCGTTCCACTTCATGATTGTGTCCCACTTGTCGTTGATTCTTCACAAAAAATTACAGTTTTATATCTTTATGTTTGAAGCCTGAAATGTGGCAAAAGTTTCGCAAAGTTCAAGGGGGCCGAATACTTTCGCAAGGCACTGTAAATCCTGTATAATAATAAATAATAATAATAATAATATAGCGTGTTGCAGAAGTTAATACTTAAATGCAAGATATGGAAAACACTCCCTTTGGAAGCGTAAACCTACTTAAGATGACAGTTCTTACAAAATTCCTTTAGATTTTTAGAAATACCCCAATCCCTATTCTATCTGCATTTTTTCACAAGTTAGATGGGATCATTTCATCCTTCATCTGGGGGAGTCCCTAGGATAGCTAAACATAAATCACAGCTCCCTCTGTTCTCTGGACTAGCAATGCCTTGTTTTCAAAAGTACTATTGGGCGGCAGTGCCGGTCACGGTCCGCTGATGGTTTGTCCAAGTCCGGTCTAACCCAGCAGTTAACTTAGAAGCTGCCATCTTGGGATCCTATTCTGCCCTGACAACGACGAAGGCTATCCCACAGGCAACGACTCAAATGCGGACAACGGTATGGGAGCAAGTAACGGCAGCTATTGGAGTGGACAAATCTGTTTTGCCCCACACTCCGCTATTGGGTAACCCTAAACTACCACATTTTAGATCCATCCCTGATCCCAGTGTGTGGGCCAGGTATGGAATTGTGAAAATACTACAGATCATGCCAGCCGGATCTTTGCAGGCAACGTTTCAGCTCCCCCATGGATGCTATTTTGATACTTGCAGTTAAAACATGCAGCGCAGGCGCAGTTCCCTAGGCCAGTCACCATAACGCCTCATGTGGTGGAGAGGTTTCTTACCACTCGTAATGTAGACAAAATCTGATCCTCAATATATCTCCACATCACATGTGTAGAAACAAATAGAGACCTTCTCCTATTTGCTCCTGGAAGGAAAATTTTCCTACCTTTTCAGAGGAGGAATGGGACTTGGGAATACAGCAGTATATACCTACGGTAATCTCTTCCAGAGATAGATTTATTCAGCTTAAATTCATACGCAGAGCATATTACACCCCTCAGCGTCTATCCCGGATATATCCTACACACCCAGAGACATGTCCTAAATGTCAGCAGGGGTGGGAACATATTTTTATGCTGTCTGGGATTGTCCGCTCATCCAGGACTTTTTTTTTCTCTTTTCTCCGTGCTCCAACCTTCATCTTTTCATAACACCTGGTGGGGAATATCCAATAAGTCTCCTTTGGTTCCTTCAGAGCTGGTGACTGTTCTGACCAGTAATTATTATTTTAGATACGTTTACAGACTTTCTCAGCTCCTCGCTCAAAGGCTTCTAGATGATGATTGAATGTATTAATGTACATTTAATTCTCATGTCATGTTCTGTTTCTTCTTGTTCTGCCCAGAAAGATGCATGTGACTGTATGTTTATATGTTGTCTTCATGTATACAGTAATATACCTCATTGTTTTGTGAATGGATTTTATACCTGCTTTGTTCACTAATAAAACTTTTCTGTTAAGAAAAAAAAATAGAGCCCTAAATGCAATGACCTTAAAACCCAACGCTAAGAAAAACTCAACTCCAGGGTTAGAGCGTTGGTCGGGTTTTAATTCCTTGAGAACATCAAGCCACGGGGATCAATCCAGATTTGAAGTGTCACAATAAAAGATCCTATCAAGTGTTAACAGTCAGTGGATGTTGGATCCCCCCCTCATCAGGGCTCAGATTTATTGTACAAGTGGAACAAGCGAGTTTGTACATGTTCCCTGAAATGCATTGGAGTCAACTCTTGATAGACTCTTTTATTGTGCCAAATAAATATTCATATCTGGACAGATCATGGAAGTTTGGCATTCACATCCGCATCCTTTTACTCTGTACAAGCTGACTTTACTGAAGCTCCACAGGGCAATATAGAACTACCAACATTTGATTTAAAATGTCCACCAAGCTTGGAGTCCAATGTTCCACTACCCTAATTTTGAAATAACTGAAAAGGGCATCAGTTGTGAGAACTGGACAGTCCCAGCATATTTAGAGGTGGGGTTTTGGTAGGATCAACCCATAAAGTGGTCATCCCTGCATATTTAGGGACAGGGTCTGCAATGTGGGATTGATTTGTGCACATCCACCCCGAAAGTTGGTGGGCAGTGTTTCAGGATCCAGGGCTATAATGTTGGGAAGCATGACCAAGTAGGAAACTGTTAGAAATTCTGTATATAGCCCTACAGAACAAACAGTATATAGTCTACATGCGCTTTGCTGCTTAACTGCAGACAGGAAACTGTATTTTGGGAAAAGACATAGAGCGTACCCTAGATGCTGCTACAAACATATAAACACTGCCATCTACTGGTTGAAGAATATATCTCTCCTAATTTTGGCTGTATCATATATATTCCCTCTTCAATATCCCCATTAAGAATGACTGTTGTGAAATTATGATGCTTCACAACTAGTAATGAGCCGAACACCCCCCGGTTCACACCAGAACACTGTGAACGGTGGAAAAGTTTGTTAGAACATGCAAACTCCATTGAAGTCTATTGGACTCAATTATGAAAAATCAATAGTGTCCATTTTAAAGGCTTAAATGCAAGTTATTGCCAAAAAAAGTGTATGGGGACCTGGATACTGCCCTGGGGGACATGTACCTAAAGGATAGTTTTTACAGGAGCAGTGATTTTAATGATGCCTAAAGTGAAACAATAAAAATGAAAAATTCCTTTAAATATTGTGCAAGGGTGGTCCCCTTAATGTGTCTGTAAAGTGGCGCATTTGTACAATGTATGTAGCCAGCTGCAGCAATACTGACATTTCTAAAAGAAAATGTAATTTAAACTTGCTTGTGGCTGTAAAGTATTGTCGGCTCCCGGCAATACAGATAAACAAAAAACATGAAAAAAACTATGTGGGGTCCCCCCAAAAAATCCATACCAGGCTCTTATCCGAGCAAGCAGCCTGGCCTCCTGAACCATACCAGGCTGCTTGCCCTCAACATGGGGAGGGTGCTTTGGGGTGCCCCCCAAAGCACCTTGTCCCCATGTTAATGGGGACAAGAGCCTCTTCCTGGACAACCCTGGGCTGTGGTTGTCGGGTTCTGGGGGTGGGGGGCTTATCAGAATCTGTAAGCCTCCTTTAACAAGGGGGGCCCCAGATCCTGCCACCCCCCCATGTGAATGGATACCGGGTACATCGTTTTTTTCAATTTTGGCGTGGAGTTCCCCTTAAAATCTGTACCAGACCCAAAGGGCCTGGTATGGATTTTGGGGAGGGGGAACCACGCCATTTTTTTTTTTTTTTAATTCTGTCATAGGGGTCCCCTTAACCACTTAAATAAAGGGCACTTTCACCCCTTCCTGCCTAGACCAATTTTCATACAATATACTTCAGTGGCCTCACTACAATCATAGCACAGCACTAAACTGACTGCAGTAAACTGTGTAACATAAGAATCAGCCCTACACTACACTGCACTGCTTGATATATATCCTGCAATAACTGATAAATATATATACTTAACTATCTGATATATCCTGCAATAGCTGAAAAAATATATATATACACATATATATATATATATATATATATATATATATATATATATATATATATATACATACACTACACTGGCTGATCTATTACTAAATACAACGCACAATCCATTAACTACTCGCCTAACACACACTACACTGCTGCCATGTAAGCAGCAGCTGTATATAGTTTGGGGCATGGACTTAGCCCCTGAACCATGATTGGCTAAAGGCACCCTGCCTTTGTCCAATCACGGACATTGTGCTGTGATTGGCCAAAGCATACAGGTCATGTGCATGCTTTGGCAAATCATCAGACAATCAGTAATTTATTCATTGCACCAGCGCAGTGCATTATAGGGCGCTCATCGGCAGGCGAACTTCCTGCCGAGCGCCCCATTTGTTTGTGTGTTCAAACACACAAACGCCCGATGTTCAAGTCGAACTTACGTTTGACACGAACTGGAAGCACATCCTTATTCACAACTATTATCTAAGAATCAGCCACTGTTAACAGTGCTTGGAAAGTACTTTATTTTGCAACTTAGCATTGTAATCCTCACCAAATTTTTGTGAGTACCCTTTTACCACTAACTGTGCTTCGGACCTACAGACCTTGCCTTTAGAGTCGTATTTGGCCCTAAAAACCAATTTGCAGCTGATTCCACACTTGGCATGAGGTAGCTCTGAAAGTGTCCATGTCTGCAGTTCACTAAGAGATGTCATCTCTTCATCAGCAGCTCTGATCCACTTTTGTTTTCATGAGTTGGAAGTCTTTGTATCTCATCCCATGAATCTGGCACTGGTTTTAATGATATGCAACTAACATAGGACAGACATTTGGTTGGGATGCCTTTATTGCTTCTGGTGGATTTCCTGATTAAAGCCTCTTGTTGTCTGGTTTCTTCTTTTACAGCATTTGGCAGGGCCCAATTTTCATGTTAGGAACCTATAGGCAGAGAATCACTAATCAACACACTTACCCCCAAGCATGAATTCCTTCTGCAAGTTAAAACGCTCCTCAAATAAAATTCAAACATTCTCCATTCTCACAATCCAAATCCCCCTCCCAGCACATATCTTTGCCCCTCAATCCCACCTTTCAGCTCAAATTCCCCTAATTCCCCACAAATCACCCCTCCTAGCACATATCCTCTTTCCTTCCAAATTCCCCCTCCTAGCCGAAATTCTCACCCCAAATCCCGCCTCCTAGTACAGTTCCTCTCCCACTAATCCCCACTCCCAGCACAAATCCTCTCCTCAAAATACCTCCTCCTAGCTTAAATCCTCCTCCCAATCCCCACTCCTAGGGTAAACCCTCCCCCTAAATCCCCACTCCTAGCATAAATCCCCCCTCTAAATCCCCTCCTAGTGTAAGTACTCCTCCCAAATCCCCCCTCCTAGTGCCAATCTTCTGCCCCAATTCCCCCTCCTAGTATAAATCCTTTCCCCCAATTCCCCCTCCTAGTACAAATCCTCTACCTAAAATCCCCTCTCCCAGCACAAATCCTCTTCCCCACTCCTAGGGTAATTCTTCCCCCAAATCCTCTCCCCCCAACCCCCCTTCTAGTACAACTACTCTCCCCCATAGTCCCCCTCCTACCACAAATCCTCTTCCTTCACACTTTTGGCCTTTTTATAGTTTAGTTTGTTTTTATATTCCAGCTTTCCAGATCCTGTCATCTGCTTTTAAATGACCTTGTTTCTTGCACACAAAACATTCACATGTTTCTTGTTGTATGTTACTGTTTTTATTGTCTTTATAGCAGACTCTGCGACAGAAGCACTGTCACTATTAATGCTTTCTGTTTTATTATTTATTTTATTTATTTATTATTTATTTTACAGCTTATATTCATCCACAAGCTTGCCCTTAACATATTCCAATGTCAGTTCATCATCTGGATGTGCACCAAGGGCTGTGACAAGCTTTTTATAACTTTCCGGCAAGCCACTGAGTAATAGTGCTGCGACATGAAAATCCTTTATTTCTTCTCCTATAACTCTCAGACGTTCAACCATTTCCAAGGTAGGCCCTATGTAATCCTGCATATTGTGGCCTTTCATCAGGTTGGTTTGGTATAGCTTTCTAATCAAATACAGTTTATTGCTGAGATTAGCTCTTTCATGTACCTTTTTTAATCCTTCCCACATTTCTTTATCAGTTTCACACTTATATACTGTATATGTATGATTTGATCATCTTCTCTGCTAAGAGAGATTGTGCTCTGAGCTTTTTAGGCTTCCTCTATCCACTCATCTAAAGGGTGTTTTGGCCTGACTTAATTTATACATTTCCAAGTACCTTCTCTTATTAGCAGCATTTTCATCTTGAATTTCCAAGACTGGCAATTTTGTTTTGTCAGATTTGCAAATGATAGCTTTATTGCAGCTGTGTTACTGGCCATTTTCTTTTATTCTGTTGCAGTCTTCTTTCTATTGCTGTATCTTGCACTTACTTGCTATAGCTTGATATGATCATATTTCTCTGGGTAGGTGTCTGGGCCCATAACCTGTTAGAAATTCTTTATATAGCCCTACAGAACGAACAGTGCACAGACCACATGTGCTTTGTTGCTTAACTGCAGACAGGAAACAGGAAATTTTATTCAGGGAAAAGACATAGAGCATACCATAGTTGCAGCTACAAACTTATAAACACTGCTATCTATTGGTTGCAGAATACATCTCTACTAATGTACAGTCATTGTTGCACAAAATATAATTCTGTATTCCAACAGAAACTAAATAAACATTACAGGTTAAATCATTCCCATAACATGTACTCCTGCCCCTGGCTAGCCCATTATAGACATGTAGCACGGCCCCTGTAGGGCTTGCTATGTGATGACTTCTTGGGTCTCCTCTGATTATCTGAAGACAGTCACTTAGGGACAGTTCACTCATCCATCCTTACTCCCAGTTGCTTGTTACTCAATAAACAGTCCAGGGGTATTGGTTTTATATTTATTGTGGAACTTCGATGGCAGAAGGGAATAGTGGGATACTCCAACTTGAACTATTCACAGTTGATAAGCACAACTCTCACTTGGCCTCACCAGGTTACTTGTGGAAGCAGACACACTGCTTTAACCATACTGCCACTTGTATGGATGATATAAGTCTTCTTGATCTCTCTAGCAGCAGACTTCTTGCAATTACATTATCTTCAAGACACTCTGTAGCATCCCCTTGACTGACACCTGTCCACTGACTCCTCCACAGAAGGCATGACCCTCTCAGAATAGGCCCCATGACAGAATCAGATCCTCTTCAGTGTGTCCCTTCCAGTCAGCTTTGCAGGACATCTAGGTTCAGCTCCTCTCTGACTCTCCCGCCCTCAGGTCAAACACCTGAGGTTGACTACCCAAGGATGCATGGCAGCTTCTACAGAGGAGGGGCAGCCGTCCCCTCCCTCCAGCACCCTGCTCTCCAGCTGAAAGACCCTGAACACATGTGCCCGTGGCATTTATACAGTATCCCAGCATGCACCAATGCACTTTCATTTGCCAATCACCAGGGCTGTACTAAATGCTTGTGCACTAATTTGTCAGGTTTCCTCCCACTGTCCAATATGCCTCCCTATTGGACCAGTGTGAAACACTTCAGACAAACTGAGCTGCACCTGAGCACCTTGAGCAGACCTCACTAGCAGATCCTGCTCCTCTGGTAGTCAGAGAGCAATATAAATTTACCTGACAATTTCTCTAGTAAGCAGAAAAGATCCAAAATTGTTATTCTCTCTTCTAGCACCTACCTAGGAGGGTGCTACAGACAAGTATAGTCGTGAAAAACTTTCTAAAATATGGTAAACTCCCAAGATCACAGTTAAGTGACAAAAGATATTCTTTTATGTTTCAAATTGTCTTATCTTCCAAAATCTATTTCACGCGGCAAATTTATGTGCACTTAATTGAGATATATTGATGTGGCCGCTCACTCACCTTCTTATCGTAAATCTGAATTACTGACCTGCGGCTTCTTGATGTAAAAACTACCAGGTCAAATGGACAAACGTCCCGGGTTGTAATTTTCTTGTCAACCACTTCAAAAATTATACATGTTTAATGCATTTCATTTTTAGGACTACGTGAAAGATTTTGGCGAGGTAAATCATCTTCATCATCAGAACGGCTCTGGGATAATCTCAAAATAAAGTATTTTTTGTGTCAGTGACTTCAGACATCAGCAACTACTGCAAACCTTCCTATCAAGTTTTAAAGTCCAAACAAACTTTCTGTTGAAATCAGCTAAATAAATTCCAGGTCCTGCAGTAATTTATTGATGCTGCAAAACATCACATCAGCCTGCGTAGAAAAGCCTGTCCCCTGCCCGCATGCTGCAGAATGATACCCTTGCTCGACGTGGGGAAGTAGTAGTCTCTCTGCAGAGGTCCAAAACACCCATTGTTGAGTCAGACCTAAAGCTGTACACTCAGTAAAACTCTTACTCCCTGCTGATTGGAGATCTGAAGGTCTTACACAGCTTTAACACGTTAATGTCATTTTAATTGTAATTTGTAATCTTTTAAAAATCTGCAGCTTTCATTAAAAAAATGTAAGAAAAAAAGCACAGTAGACAGGGAGAGAAAGAGCGTAGTAAGAACGTGGAAACAACAATAAGGTAAAAAAGTGGTAAGTATTGAACTCACAATACAGATATTGATAATTAATCTGCAGAGCATTACATATGCGTGGCATCCTTCTATTGGTCCCTGCAGAACTCTGAGTAATGCGTTGCTTTTTATCTATTACAGTGAGTGCATAAGTGTTTTATTTTCTCATTTATTAGTTTCTAATAAATACTACACTAAGAGGGGCACACTCTCTCCCAGTCCTGTTTTGTTAGTCCAGTTATCCTGCAATGTTTCCATCTTTTTTGAGGTCATCCACCAATAGAAGCTCCCTATTCACTCCCATTGGGGACCAATAGAAGGACGCCATCTACTGGATCTTTTGAGTTATGCCCAGGCTTTACCTATTACATGTGAGTGCATTATATATACTGTATATAATTTATACACAACTTTTAAAGTAATACTACACTGAGAGTGGTGCTTTCCTCTCTTTAATTTTATTTATTTTTTATTTTTTACATGCCTTCTTTGGAGACACCGAAGTAGCTGACACCTGCTGCTGCTCCATTCATTTATTATCGATATGCTCTATCTACTTTTTGTATGTGAATGCAGTACATACTGCCTTTTTACCATATTGTTGTTTGCACAATATTACTATGCTTAGACAATGGCACTTTCTCTCCCTCTCTTCTGTGCTTTTTTCTTACATGCTTTTTGGAGGGAAGTACTCCAGAACCTGCCTGAAAAAGAGGCTGCAGATGGTGTTGAAGTGTACCTTTTGCACAATTTTGTGGGCTTTGTTCAGATGAACTTTATTGAAAATGATTACTATTATTATACAAGATGTATATACTGCCAGCAGATTGCGCAGCACTTTACAATATAAAGAGAGACAGTACAGTTACAATACACTAAAATACAAGAGGGTCAAGACGACCCTGCTCATAAGAGCTCACAATCTAATAGGAAAATCATTAATATACATGCTTGACCACTTCAAAGCCACGCCATAGCCAAAAATCAGCTACAGCAAGCCTCTGTTGTTCTGGGAGGAAGTCCATGAACATCCTCCCAGGACACGCCTCCTGCACACACCCTGGGGCGCGCTCTGCAACTGCTGTATTGTTAAGACACAGCTGTTTACAGATCAAGGTAAAGGACTAATCAGAGCGGCAGTAGCGGAACTACCAGGGTTGCAGCATTCACACTTACGACTGGGCCCCGGAGCTCCGCCGCTGTGAGAGGGGCCAACCGCCCGACCACTGCAACTGCCGCTTCTAGGCAATGATCAGCAACATGCCCCGGACATAGTTGTACACTGTGGGCTCCACCCGCCGCTAATTGCAGGCATCATGTCAGTCAGGACATTATACACTCACTGGTACTGGCACAGCGCTCTGACCATTCCTCCAAGCAGATCAATGTCGGGTAGAGGAGAAAGTCAGCTGATCAGCTGAAGGGCCAGTGGAGTAAAGGGGGAGGAAATCTCCCCTGCGTAAGCCAATGTAAAGACAGAGTCCCCATGTTGGGAGAGCTGCTACTGGAGGAACTGTGAAGCCAGGCTGAGAGCGCTGAGCAAGGAGGGGGATCGACTGCCACTGATCCCATCCCTCCACCACCATCCAATCCCCCTCACCATCCATCTGCCACTTGTCCCATCTCCCTCACCATCCCTCTGCCCCTGATCCCATCCCTCCATCCCTTCCTACTGCCACTGATCCCATCCCTCCATCCCATCCCTCTGCCACTGATCCCATCCCTCCTAGGGATGGCCTTGCGGTTCGCGGCAAACTTTGCTTGTTCGCAGTGCACCGATTTTGCGAACATATGGCGTTGTTCGCGGCGGCCATATTAGTTTACTTGGGGAGAACTTTGACCCATGACACAGCCATCAGGTGGAACAGGACAGCCAATTGAGACATTTCAGCACATGGACATACTCCCTACCTTATAAATAGACCTGACCTGGCGGCCATTTCACATTCTGCTTTTCGTCAGTGTAGGGAGAGGTTGGCTGTGTGCACCAGGGACAGATTGTCAGTGACACAAATCGCTCTGTTAAGGTTCACAAAAGTCCTTTTAAGGGCTGGTATTTGGTATAGGTGTACTGTCTCTTTTGTCAGTGTAGGGAGAGGTTTGCTGTGTGCACCAGGGACAGATTGTCAGTGGCACAAATCGCTCTGTTAAGGTCCACAAAAGTCCTTTTAAGGACTGATATTTGGTATAGGTGTACTATTCTTTGGTGTGCAGTGCACTATATAGGGGTGTAATACACTTATAATATACTTTCTAATATAGAAAGCATATTATAGTATATTTGTATTGTTCACTGTGCAGCATTGTGACTGGTGTGGTGAGCGTTTCTGCAGCAATACTACAAACAGTGACAAAAGCACTTTTAAAAACGTATTATAACTGGTGTGATAGACCAGTGGCCCCCCAATACCACAGATTGAAGTGGGGTGTTATGTGAGTATACTTTTATAAGTGTATTTGTGTCCTGCAAAAATATTGCCTATTTTGCTGCGTTATCTCTGCTACACACAGTGCCAAACTTACTGGCCAATTTTTTATACAACTGGTGTGATAGACCAGTGGCCCCCCAATACCACATATTGAAGTGGGGTGTTATCTGAGTATACTTTTCTAAGTGTATTTGTGTCCTGCAAAAATATTGCCTCTTTTTCTGCGTTAACTCTGCTACACACAGTGCCAAACTTACTGGCCAATTTTTTGTACAACTGGTGTGATAGACCAGTGGCCACCCAATACCACAGTTTGAAGTGGGGTGTTATTTAACAGTATACTTTTATAACAGTGTATTTTAGTCCTGCAAAAATTTTGCCTCTTTTGCTGCGTTAACTGTGCTACACACAGTGACAACAGTTACTGGCCAATTTTTTGTAGAACTGGTGTGATAGATCAGTGGCTCCCCAATACCACAGATTGAAGTGGGGTGTTATCTGAGTATACTTTTCTAAGTGTATTTGTGTCCTGCTAAAATATTGCCTCTTTTGCTGCATTAACTCTGCTACACACAGTGCCAAACTTACTGGTCAATTTTTGGTACAACTGGTGTGATAGACCAGTGGCCCCCCAATACCACAGATTGAAGTGGGGTGTTATTTAACAGTATACTTTTATAACAGTGTATTTTAGTTCTGCAAAAATTCGGCCTCTTTTGCTGCGTTAACTGTGCTACACATAGTGACAACAGTTACTGGCCAATTTTTTGTAGAACTGGTGTGATAAACCAGTGGCCCCCCCAATACCACAGATTGAAGCGGGGTGTTATATACCTTGTTCCACATATACTGCGCTTCCCTAGAGACTTTTGTCACAGGGTAATTTAAAAAATTACAGGCAGAGGAAGAGGCAGGCCCTTATGCAGGGGTGGTAGGGGTAGGGCAGGAGCAGTAGGACGGAGTCAAAGTGTGAAGTTTCAGAAGGTGCGTTCGATTACGTCAAAGGACGCACCAGACATGGTTGAGTGGCTCACTCAGCCTTCCTCTTCTGCACCCTCCTCATCCTCTCTATCTGCACCCTCTTTGCTCTCTGCTGTGTGCACCCCCAAAGACACCACCACCACCATATACCCTCCGCTTGAATCACTGGAATTATTTTTCGATCCATCACAAGACATTTGTGATGCGCAGCCATTCTTGGCAACGGATCAGGAAGAGGAGGTAGCAACAGCCGCCACTCAGCAGTCTGACGACAGTACCCAGATCAGCCCAAAGAGGTTGGACCCAGCTTTTTCTGCCTACTCCGAGATCTCCAATGTTATTGGTGGGGAAGGTGACGTTGATGATGACGTGTCTATGGACGTCACATGGGTGCCCACAAGAGAGGAAGAGGAGGGGAGTTCAGAGGGAGAGACAGACCAGCAGATAGGGAGGAGAAGCAGGCGGAACTTGCATTGCACAGGAGGGACAAAGCAGACTGCAAATGTATCAGGAGCGAGCCATCAACCATTGTAAAGTTTGGGGTTCTAGCTCCACCGGATTGAGTGCACAACCGTTTAAAACATAAACAAAAAGGCTTTATTTCAGCAAACTTAAACAGGCTTCCAGCAGTGCATAAATTAAACACAAAATAAAGTCCGCTTTTCTTCAGCACAAAGGAATAAAGTAAGAAAAAAGGCACATACCGTTTTGTGGATGGGTCTTCACCCCAAGGTTTGTAACAGTCCTTAATAGACCTCTCAGCAGCTTCCAGCAAACTTGCAGCTCCTTCAGACAGGTGCAACCACCAAACTACTCCTCCCCCACACTCACCTATTGCTGCTTCCTGTCTCTTAAGGACTGCTTCTCATGGGACTTAACCCTGTGTGTTGGAATCCCTTATGGTCAGGGGTGGGGGCTCTTTCCCACCCGAATATCACTACAGAGCCCCCCAAATTCCGGGTCCCAAATATCTCTCTATTCAACACAGAGAACTGCGATTTAGTCCTCCTGATTTTAGCTATTTCCAGGAATTTCTCACCCGTCTTGGGTGACCCCCTGAACATTTCCCAACTTCCCTTAAAGAGACCACAACCCAAACACAGGAGATATATAGCGACTGTCCAGGACCCAATCTTGGCGTCCTGTACATATCCCCCCCCCCTCTGCCTCAACGCGGAGGTGTTGGAGGCACCACTCGACAGCATACAGTGGACTCGGGAGAGGGCATCGGCATTCTAATGCTGTCTCCCGGGTCTGTGTTCTACCACAAAATTGAACTCCTGGAGAGAAAGGAACCACCTTGTCACCCTGGCATTGGTGTACTTGTTCTGTCTCATCCAGGTCAATGGGGCATGGTCTGACACCAGGCGAAACCTCCTACCTAGGAGAAAATACCGTAGGGAGTCCAAAGCCCACTTGATGGCAAGACACTCCCGCTCCACCACAGCGTAGTTTCTCTCTGCTGTCGTTAGCTTCCTACTCAGAAAAACCACGGGGTGCTCTTCCCCATTGACCACTTGAGAGAGGACCGCTCCTAATCCTTCACTTGAAGCATCTGTCTGCACTACAAAATCCTTGGAGAAATCGGGAGCTACGAGCACCGGATGTTGGCATAATGCCGCCTTAAGCTTCTGAAAAGCTTCTTCGGCATTCGCGCTCCACTTTATCATCACTGACTTTCTACCTTTGGTCAAGTCAGTCAATGGTGCAGCAATGGTGGCAAAGTTGGGGACAAACCTCCGGTAGTAGCCAACTATGCCCAAAAATGCTCTAACCTGCTTTTTGGTTAGGGGACGGGGCCAGCCCTGTATGGCTTCTACCTTATTCATTTGGGGTTTAACCAGCCCTCTACCCACAATGTACCCTAGGTACTTGGCTTCCTCCATCCCAATTGCACATTTCTCCGGATTGATGGTGAAACCTGCTCTTCTCAAGGAGTCTACGACTGCCTGAACCCGGGGAAGATGGGACTCCCAATCAGTGCTGAAGACGACTATGTCATCCAGGTAGACGGAAGCATATCTTTGATGTGGACGTAAAGTTTTATCCATGGCCCGTTGGAATGTGGCAGGGGCAGAGTGCAGACCAAATGGCATCCTTTTGTACTGGAAGTGGCCTTCCGGGGTGGAGAAGGCTGTTTTCTCCCTGGCCTCCTTGGTTAGGGGAATCTGCCAGTACCCTTTTGTGAGGTCAAGCGTGGTGATATACCTGGCTGGACCCAACCTCTCAATTAACTCGTCTATCCGGGGCATAGGATATGCATCGAACTTGGAGATTTCATTAAGCTTTCTGAATTCATTGCAGAAGCGAAGAGTGCCGTTGGGTTTAGGCACCAACACAATTGGACTCGACCACTCGCTCTGCGACTCTTCAATGACATCAAGCTCAAGCATTCTTTTTACCTCCTCAGACACTGCCACCCTATGAGCTTCTGGGATACGATACGGCTTTAACTGGATTTTTTCATTGGGCTCGGTTACAATGTCATGCTCGATGACATTGGTGAGACCAGGTAACCCTGAAAACATGTCCCTATTTCTTTGTAGAAATTATTTTGCCTGTTGGGTTTGGGGCCTAGACAGGGTAGCAGCAACCTGCACCAGGTCAATCCCTGCAGGGTCCCCTGACTGGACACCTATCACTGCGGACACCTGTTCTCTGTCTCTCCAGGGTTTCAACAAATTTATGTGGTAGATCTGGTATGGCTTTCTTCTCCCAGGCTGGTGTACCTTGTAGTTCACTTCCCCCATTTTTTCCACTATCTCAAACGGACCTTGCCACTTGGCCAAGAACTTGCTCTCCACCGTTGGTATTAGGACGGCCACCCGGTCTCCTATTTGAAATTGTCTGATTTTAGCCGACCGGTTGTACACCCTTCTTTGGGCATCTTGAGCCTTCTGCAGATGCTCCCTCACCAACGGCATTACCTTAGCCACTCTCTCTCGCATTTGGGAGATATGCTCTACCACAGTTTTGTGTGGTGAAGACTCACTTTCCCATGTCTCCTTTACTAGATCTAGCAACCCCCGGGGCCTTCGCCCATACACTAACTCAAACGGTGAGAAACCCGTTGATGCTTGTGGAACCTCTCGGATGGCAAACAACAGGGCAGGGAGTAACATATCCCAATCCTTCCCATCTTTCTGGACCACTCTTTTTAACATGCATTTTAAAGTTTTATTGAACCTCTCGACTAGGCCATCAGTCTGCGGGTGATAGACGGATGTCCGCAACTGCTTAATCTGGAACAGTTTGCCCGCATCCTCCACCAGTTGTAAAGTTTGGGGTTCTAGCTCCACCGGATTGAGTGCACAACCGTTTAAAACATAAACAAAAAGGCTTTATTTCAGCAAACTTAAACAGGCTTCCAGCAGTGCATAAATCAAACACAAAATAAAGTCCGCTTTTCTTCAGCACAAAGGAATAAAGTAAGAAAAAAGGCACATACGGTTTTGTGGATGGGTCTTCACCACAAGGTTTGTAACAGTCCTTAATAGACCTCTCAGCAGCTTCCAGCAAACTTGCAGCTCCTTCAGACAGGTGCAACCACCAAACTACTCCTCCCCCACACTCACCTATTGCTGCTTCCTGTCTCTTAAGGACTGCTTCTCATGGGACTTAACCCTGTGTTTTGGAATCCCTTATGGTCAGGGGTGGGGGCTCTTTCCCACCCGAATATCACTACAGAGCCCCACAAATTCCGGGTCCCAAATATCTCTCTATTCAACACAGAGAACTGCGATTCAGTCCTCCTGATTTTAGCTATTTCCAGGAATTTCTCACCCGTCTTGGGTGACCCCCTGAACATTTCCCAATTTCCCTTAAAGAGACCACAACCCAAACACAGGAGATATATAGCGACTGTCCAGGACCCAACCTTGGCGTCCTGTACACCATGTACAGTCACATCTGGCGCTCCCAGGACACCGGCACATGGCTCAACAGTGTGGGTTTTTTTTAATGTGTCCGCTGCTGACAATAGTGTTGCCATCTGCAGCCTTTGCAGTCAACGCATAAGTCGCGGTAAGCCGTACACTCACCTAGGGGCGACCGCCTTAAGAAGGCACCTGGACTCCCATCACGAGCCCGGTGGGAGCAACGCAGTCAGAACCCACAAAGCCACACTCCAGGCTCTCACCGTCCAGCCTCTTCTCCTCCTCTCTTCTCACAATTGTCCTCCACTCCACCTTCCATCATGCCGTCCTCACGTTGTTCTGGAAAAGGGCAGGCTTCCGTAGCCCAAATGTTGGAGCGTAAAAAATAATGACGCCGGATAATCCTCTTGCCCAATGTTTGACTGCTGGCTTGTCGGAACTGATAGCCCGCCAACTACTGCCATATCAACTGGTGGACTCGGAGGCCTTTTGGAAATTTGTGGCCATTGGAACACCACAATGGAAGGTCCCAGGCAGGAAATATTTCTCGCAGAATGGCATTCCAGAGCTGTATGGCCATGTTCGGCGGCAAGTAAATGTATCTCTGGCACACGCGTCGGTGCCAGGATACATCTGACCACTGACACATGGTCTAGCAAACACGGGCAGTGAAGGGATATAACTTTTACTGCCCACTGGGTGAACCCTCTGACGGCCATCAAGCATGTAACCCGTGGCACCCTTGTAGTTTTCTGGATTGCATGCAGGCGTGCCTCTTCTTCTCCTCCTCCTACTCCCTCCATCCTCCCTCTACTCCTCGGCTGACTCCTCTTTTTCCGCTGCTACCATCTCTTCCGCTGCGCCGCCCAAGATCCCCAGAATTCCCAGAATCCACATGCCAGGTGAGACATTGCCATGCTGTGCTATGTCTGTTGTGCCTGGAAGCCAAGAGCCACACTGGTCCTGCATTCCTTTCAGCTTTGCATTCACAGGCAGATCAGTGGCTGAGGCCGCTCAATTTGAACTTGGTCGTGCAGCAATTCGTTGCCAAATTCCCTGGGGTCCAGGACGTCTTGCGGCAGGCCAGGAAAATCTCGGGCCATTTCAGAAGATCTTACACAGCCATGGCTCACCTTGCTGACATTCAGTGGCGACACAACCTGCCCGTCAGGCGTCTTATTTGTGACTGCCCGACGCAATGGAACTCAACATTGTATATGCTTGATAGGCTACTCCAGCAGAAACGTGCAGTTAATGACTACCTGTACGAACTCTGCGGCAGGACAGGTTCTGGGGAGCTTGGGTGTTTTTCACCTCGCCAGTGGCTGCTCATGCGCGATGCATTCAGACTTCTGCGGCCATTTGATGAGATCACCAAACTGTTCAGTCACGGCCAGGGTGCCATCAGTGACATTGTACCTGACGCCTTCTTTCTGGAGCGTGCATTGCGTCGTGTCATTGATCAAGCCGTCGAGGAGCAGGAGCAGGAAGATGAGGAAGTCGCAATGTTGGATGAATTCCCAGGGGGTTCTACTCCATCTGAGACAAGTCAACAACAGGAGTCTGAAGAGGAGTCAGAGGAGGATGAGGAGGAGCAAGAAGAGCATGCTTTAAACCTTTTTGGGATCCCTGGTGTTGTCCGTGGATGGGGGAGGAGAACGAGGACGACATTATCCTGGATGATGAGCAGGAGCCAGGCCACTACACCGCGTCCAGTTTAGTGTGAATGGGGGCCTTCATGCTCCAGTGTTTTAAGGGGGACCCCCATATAAAAAGCATAAAGGGCAAGGACCAGTACTGGGTGGCTATGTAGTTAGACCCTGGTACAAACAAAAAATGGCGGAAATGTTACCACCATCACAGAGGGCGGTCAGAATGCAGCACTTCCAGACTTTGCGTGTGCTGGCAGAGGAATTTCCACTCACAGAGAAACAGTTGCGGGTAGCAATCAAACAGCGCCTGCAAGAAGAGGGCGGTTTGAAGATGTCTTGGTCACTTCAGATATGAGATTCTTTCAGCCGACCCATCGACAGCTGTACTCCGGATCCAGCATCAGTGAACTCCTAGACTGACAGGTGTCCGACTACATCGGGTTAACGGCTTGATGAACCCCTGGACTACTGGGTGGGCAGGCTTGACCTCTGGCCAGAGCTTGCCCAAATTGCAATGGAACTGTTGGCTTACCCCCGTCCAGTGTCCTGTCCAAAAGGACGTTCAGCGCAGCAGGGGGGATCGTGACCAATAAGCGCACTCGCCTAGCTCATGACAGTGTTGACTACCACACATTTATAAAAATGAATGAGGCATGGATCTCTGAGGAATTCAACACATGTGACCAGTAGACTATGTTTGCTTACAATTCCTCATGACAGGCCACAAATATCCGCCAGACCACCATCCACCCACAACAATTCATGGTCCTTGTCTTCAGTAAATACAGCGGCATAAAAGGCATTTCATGTCCATTGAATGCCTAATTTTTGGGGCCTTTCATGGCCGACAATTATTTTTTCTGTCAATACCTAATGTACCTCCAGCCACAAAATACAACATTCTTAGCTGTCAGGTAAACCCATGTGGGCTAATTTTTGGGGCCTATACTGGCCGACACTTACTTTTGTATCCTGTCAATGCCTAATGTACCTTCAGCCACAGAATACAAAGTTTTTAGCCGTCAGGTAAACCCATGTGGGCTAATTTTTGGGGCCTATACTGGGCAACACTTACTTCTTTATCCTGTGAATGCCTAATTGTTCAGACTGGATTTGAAAATCAATGGGTCTGTAAACGTTCCGCCAAATTGTGGAAGGGATGCGGACCCATTTTACAGATGTGTGAATGGACCCTATATGTATTGGACATGTATTTACCAGCTGCTGTCAGTTCTGGCTGATTTAGGAAAAAAAATACATTTTGCTGTAAAAAAAAAATTACATTTTTTAGGACAACTTTTCCAATAGCAATACTTCTGTTATGACAGTGTCCATGTGGTGGGACTATTTGTGCAAAGCTATTAAGTATTTTGTGGCTGCAAATATGACCTAAAGGTTTTCAAAGTTCACCTCCCATTAAAGTCAATGGGGCCGGCCGCGAACTTGCGGTTCGCGAACATTTGAGAAAGTTCACGGCTAACGTTCGCGAACCGCCCCGGCCAATGTTCGTCCATCACTAATCCCTCCATCTCATCCCCCTCACCATCCCTCTGCCACTGATCCCATCCCTCCATCCCCTGCCCCTCACCATCCCTCTGCCACTGATCCCATCCCTCCATCCCATCCTCGCCACCATCCCTCTGTCACTGATCCCATCCCCCCCACCATCCCTCTGCCCCTGATCCCATGCCTTCACCACCATCCCATCCACCCCACCATCCCTCTGCCACTTATCCAATCCCTCCATCACCATCCCATCCCCACCACCATCCCTCTGCCACTGATCCCCACCACCATAAATTTTACCACTGCCGCTGATTCCATTCCCCTGCCACTGATCCCATCCCTCCCTCCCACCACCACCACTGATAACACCCCCCACAGCCACTAATGATTCCAAGGGGGCACTCAGGAGGATGTAAGGGGGCACTCTGCAGGTACTGTTTTAGTACCTCCAGAGTGCCCCCTATATCTTACAGAGTGCTCCCTTACATCCTCCAAAATGCCTGCTAGTAAGGTTGCATTTGCAACTGGGCCCTGGTGTTCTACCACCATGTGGGGGCCTCAGGACAGCAGGAGGGGGCCCACTGCAAAATATGAGAAAGGGCCACAGGATGAGGTCGAGATGGGCCCTTCATGGTTTCTTGCATCAGGCCCCTTAAGATTGTAGTTACGCCTCAGCACAGCGGCGTTTTACTATGTGATCAGCTGTGTCCAATCACAGCTGATCACATGTAAACAAACTTGCTGGTTATTGGCATTCCTTTCCTCATGCGCTGTCACAGTTTGACAAAAGTGGAGTCGTAACCGGCAAGGCTGACAGGGCACAATTACACTGATAATCCCCAGTGCTCTAATTATCAGTGCGGCCCCATCAGTGCCCATCAGCACAGCTTATCAGTGCCCATCAGTGCCACCTATTAGTGCTCATCAGTGTCACCTCATCAGTGCAGCTTATCAGTGCACATCGGTGCAGCCTCATCAGTGCCCATCAGTACAGTCTCGTCAGCGCATCAGTGAAGAGGAAAAATTAGTTTCTGTTATAAAAGTTACCAAAAAACGATTTTTCAAAAATTTCAGTCTCTTTCTGTTTGTGTAGCACTGCCCCCTAGAGGACTGCTGAGAATTACCCTTCTTGGGTCCCCTGGGTTGGGTCCCCTGAGTTACCATTAGCAACTGACAGTAGATAAACTACATTAACAGTTCTTGGCTCAGTCAATGATCAGTCCAGGGGATGTTGTTTTTGTGATTTTATTTAGAACTGGGATATGAGAAGGGATGAGTGGGATGCTCCAACTAGTAAATATGCACAATTCTGAAGGAAACTGACTGTAGAATGCGGCAAGGCCGCTGCTTGACCTTACCACTGAAGTGAAGATAAGATTACTGTTCCTGCTTAAATACTCTCTTCAGGTTCAATAACTTGGCCCCCCCTTTACACTCACTGCCTGTGTGCTGACACCAGTCCGCTGACTAAAGCCATTGGAGTGGTCCCCTTCCTGGGCAGACCCTTTGACAAGCTCCCCTGTACTCACGGACACTGTTTTTCCAGAGTTGCTCTGCCTTCATGGTGGCAGCTTCCACTGGACCTCTGGGTTCAGCCATACTTTCTCGTCCACTAGGCTGACCGCCTGTTACCACCATCCACAGCAAACAGGAGGAGAGACAGCCATCACCCTCCTCCTGGGACCTGGCTTCCCACCCAAAGACCCCCTGTCACAAGTGCCCTTGGCTTTTATAATGTATCCCAGGATGCACCACTGCTTATGCCAACCCACTGAGATAGTTACAAAAGCCTGTGTGTACTGGCTGGGTTTCCTCCACTGTCCAACATGTTCCACTATTGGATACAGTGGGGACACTCCCTCAGCCCAGATGAAACACACATGGACACATGCACCAGGCCTAACTAATAATCAGGCTCCCCTGATGACCAGACAGAGTAACTATATTTTCCCCTGCCTGGCACCTACCTAGGAGGGTGCTAAATCTGTTTAGCAAAAAATAAAAAAACCCAGTGGTGATAAAATGCCACCAAAAGAAAGCTTTATCTGTCTCAAAAATTGATAACAATTTAATTTGGGTACTGTGTTGCAGGACCACGCAAATGTCTTTCAAAGTGCGAGAGCACCGAAAGCTAAAAAATTGTCCTAAGCAGTAGAGTTGAGCGGACACCTGGATGTCCGCGTTCGGCAGGTTCGGCCGAACTTGAAAAAAAAAGTCCGGGTCCGTGTCCCGGACTTTTTCCGAACTTTACCCGGACACCGAACCCCATTTAAGTCAATGGGGACCCGAACTTTCAGGCACTAAAATGGCTCTAAAACACCAATGGAAAGGGCTAGAGTGCTGCAAATGGCAGCAAAACGTAGTTAAGAGCACGGCAAGTGCTCTGCAAACAAATGTGGATAGGGAAATAACTTAAAACAACAAAAAAAAAAAAACAGAAAAATAAAACAATGTTCTTCATCTGTGAAGGACGAGGCCCATTTGGAGTAGGAGGGAGGTTGAGGTGGTGGTGGATGTGGCGGTGTCATAGGCGTGCGCACAGGGTGTGCCGGCTGTGCCTGGGCACACCCTAATAACCTAGGGCACATTAGCATTATCTCTCTGTTTGCCAGTGAGGAGATGGGAAAGATCTCCCTCGGACCTGCTCTGCCATAAGAGAAGTGCCACACACTTCTATTTCACTTTGCCAGCAGGGAGAGTAATGTACCGGGACCATATACATGTAGGCAAACACATGCATGTTTATTTAAACTTTGGGGTGCACACCCTAATGCAATAGGCTGCGCACACCTATGGGCGGTGTAGGTGGAAGCAGCGGCGGAGGAGGACGAGGTAGCCAACACTGCTTTTTTTCAGTCATTTTAAATGAGGGTACACCCCAAAAGAGTGAGAAAGAGCAAAAATAGAACAATGGCTGGGTAAGGTCGGTATCCATCTCTATTCTGCACAAGGTACGGAAAAGTCCTGTGGGATCCATGCCTGGTTCATTTTAATGAACGTGAGCTTGTCCACATTGTCTCTGGACAGGCGGCTGCGCTTGTCTGTGATAACGCCCCCAGCCGTGCTAAATACCCGTTCAGATAATACACTGGCTGCAGGGCACGCCAGCACCTCCAAGGCGTAAAGGGCAAGCTCAGGCCATGTGCCCAATTTGGAGACCCAGAAGTTGAAGGGGGCAGACCCGTCATTCACTACATGTAGGCGTGTGCACACATACTGCTCCACCATGTTGGTGAAATGCTGCCTCCTGCTAAGACGTTCCATATGAGCTGCTGGTGCTGCTGTTTGCTGTGGCTTGCTGACAAAGCTTTTCCACATTTCGGCCATGCTAACCCTGCCTTCTGAGGTGCTGGCGGTGCCCTGGTTGCGTTGGCGACCTCTTCCTCCTCTGCCTTGGCCTTGTGCTTCCACTGTGGCCCCGCTGTCAGGTGGGAATGCCAGCAGCATCGCGTCTACCAGCGTGCGCTTTTACTCGCGCATCTTGCAATCGCGCTCCAGTGAGTGAATTAAGGACGGTACGTTGTCCTTGTAACGGGGATCCAGCAGCGTGGCCACCCAGTAATCAGTACAAGTTAGAATGTGGGCAACTCGGCGGTCGTTGTGGAGACACTGCAGCATGTAATCGCTCATGTGTGCCAGGCTGCCCAGAGGCAACGAAAGGCTGTCCTCTGTGGGAGGTGTATCGTCTGTGTCCTCTGTATCCCCCCAGCCACGCACCAGTGATGGCCATGAGCTGGCCTGGGTGCCACCCTGCTGTGAACATGGTTCCATCTCCTCCTACATCTCCTCATCCTCCAGAACTGTGCCCCTGCTGGACAATTGTGTCCCTGGCGTTTGTGGGTGCAGGAACCCACCCTCGGAGCCACTTGCGAATGACTGCCCTGAAAGCCTTGGAAATGTTACCTCTTCATCCTCCTCCTCCTCATCCTGTGCCACATCCTCTTCCATCATTGCCCGAATCGTTTTTTGAAGGAGGCATAGAAGTGGGATAGTTAAGCTGACAACGGCGTCATCGGCACTGGCCATGTTGGTGGAGTACTCAAAACAGCGCAACAAGGCACACAGGTCTTGCATGGAGGCCCAGTTATTGGTGGTGAAGTGGTGCTGTTCCGCAGAGCGACTCACACGTGCGTGCTGCAGCTGAAACTCCACTATGGCCTGCTGCTGCTCGCACAGTCTTTCCAGCATGTGCAAGGTGGAGTTCCACCTTGTGGGCACGTCACATATGAGGCAGTGAGCGGGAAGGCCGAAGTTACGCTGCAGCGCTGACAGGCGAGCAGAAGCAGGGTGAGAACGCCGAAAGTGCGCACAGACAGCCCGCACTTTCTGCAGCAGCTCTGACATATCGGGGGAATTTTTAAGGAACCTCTGCACCACCAAATTCAGCACATGCGCCAGGCAAGGGATGTGTGTCAAACCGGCTAGGCCCAGAGCTGCTATGAGATTTCGCCCGTTATCGCACACCACCAGGCCGGGCTTGAGGCTCGCTGGCAGCAACCACTCATTTGTCTGCTGTTCCATGCTCCTCCACAACTCCTGCGCGGTGTGTGGTTTTTCCCCACAAACAGGCAAGTTTTAAAACTGCCTGCTGTCGTTTACCCCTGGCTGTGCTGAAGTTGGTGGTGAAGGTGTTTCTCTGACCAGATGAGGAGGCGGTAGAGGATGAGGAAGCGGAGTAGGAGGAGTTAGGAACAGGAGGCAAACTGAAGCGCCCTGCAATCCTCGGTGGTGGAAGGACATGCGCCAAATTGCTATCCACCTCAGGCCCATCCGCCACTGCAGTGTGCCGTTAGGGAGATATAACTCCCCTGACCGTGCTTACTGGTCCATGTATCTGTAGTTAGGTGGACCTTGCCACAGATGGCGTTGCGCAGTTCACACCTGATTTTTTCCCCCACTTGGTTGTGCAGGGAAGGGATGGCTTGCCTGGAAAAGTAGTGGCGGCTGGGCACGACGTACTGTGTGACAGCCACCGACATAAGGCTTTTAAAACTGTGCGTCTCCACCAGACGGAATGACAGCATTTCAAAGGCCAAGAATTTTGAAATGCTGGCATTCAGGGCCAGGGATCGCGGGTGGGTAGGGGGGTACTTCCTCTTCCTCTGAAGTGTTTGGGAGATGGAAAGCTAAACGCTTCCACGGGACATTGTGGAGATGGTTGGTGACCCAGGTGGTGGAGTTGCTGACAGATCGTCTGTTTGCGGGGTGGCAGGTGCCGGTATCACTACAGAGGTGGATGGAGAGGCCGAGACTGCAGCAGAAGAGGAAGCGGAAGGAGCCAGAGACCTTTCTTGGTTTTGAAGGTGTCTACTCCACTGCAGCTCGTGCTTTGCACTTAGATGCCTGATCATGCAGGTTGTGCTCAGGTTGAGAAGGTTTATGCCTCGCTTCAGGCTCTGATTGCACAGGGTGCAAACCACTCGTGTCCTGTCATCAGCACATTTTCTGAAGAACTTCCATGCTAGAGAACTCCTTTGAGCTGGCTTTGGTGCGCTCGTTCCCTTGCTGCGTTGGGCAGTAGCAGGCGTAGTGTCTAGGGCACGGCCGCTCCGCTTCTGCACCCTGCTCCCTCTTCTGCTGTGCTGGTGGCTCTGTGCGACCACCGCCTCTTCCTCCAAACTACTCAGGTCACCTGCATGACCTTCATTCCATGTGGGGTCGAGGACCTCATCGTCCTCCACATCATCTTCCACCCAGTCTTCACCCCTGCCCTCCTTGTCAGTCTCCACAATTCTGAGTGCCGCAGCAGTTGGCACCTGCGTTTCGTCATCATCGGAGACGTGCTGCGATGGTCCTTCCATGTACTCATCTTGAGAAATAAGTGGTTGGGCATCGCTGCACTCAATCTCTTCCCCTTCTGGGGCAGGGCTAGGTGGATGGCCCTGGGAAACCCTGCTGACAGAGTCATCAAAAAGAAGAAGAGACTGCTGCATGACTTGGGGCTCAGACTGCTTGCCTGATTTGCAAGGGGGTGAGGTGAAAGACGGTTGGACATTGGCTGCAGGTGCCAACTCTGACCTTTCTGCAGTAGACTGGGTGGAAGACAATGTGAAGGAACTGGAGGCACTGTCAGCAGCAAACCAATCTGCTTTCGCCTCTACTTGTTCTGGCCTCATCACTTCTAGAGGCGCATGATGCCCTACCAAATACTGCTGCAGGTTCTGTCGCCTACTCACACTTGAGGAAGGTGTTTCACTTGTGCGTGTAGCTGGCACAGATCGACCACGTCCTCTCCTTGCAACAGGAGCTCTACCAGCAGCACCACGACCCAGGCCACGGCCCCTATTTGACGGTCTCCTCATATTTCTGTAATTTATAATCTTGCCCTAGAAAGGTGTTTATTGAATAGCGGAACAAAACAACAACAGTATCGCACGGGTGTATCTCACAGTCAAATATGCAAACTATGCCGCAATTTAATTTTTTTTACCCCAAAAGGGTGTATATTGAATAGCGGAATAGAAAAAAGGATAAAAAACGGTGTATCTCACACGTACAAACACAGACTAGGCCCCGATTACAATTTTTTGTACCCTAAAGGCAGGATGAGGAAGAGGAGTAGGAGGAGTTCGGAACAGGAGGCAAACTGAAGCGCCCTGCAATCCTCGGCGGTGGAAGGAGATGAGCCAAAAAAATTTAAAAAGGTGTGTCTCACATGTACCGATACAGACTATGCCGTAATGTAATTTTTTACACTCCAAAAGGGTGTATATTGAATAGAGGAATAGGAAAAATGTTATAAAACGGTGTATCTCACACGTACAAACACAGACTAGGCCCCGATTACAATTTTTTGTACCCTAAAGGCAGGATGAGGAAGAGGAGTAGGAGGAGTTCGGAACAGGAGGCAAACTGAAGCGCCCTGCAATCCTCGGCGGTGGGGTGTATCTCACATGTACCGATACAGACTATGCCGTAATTTAATTTTTTACACTCAAACAGGGTGTATATTGAATAGCGGAATAGAAAAAAATTTACAAAACGGTGTATCTCACACGTACAACCCAGACTAGGCCCCGATTACAATTTTTTGTACCCTAAAGGCAGGATGAGGATGAGAAGTAGGAGGAGGTCCGAACAGGAGGCAAACTGGAGCACCCTGCAATCCTCAGCGGTGGAAGATGCGCCCCCAAAATTTGGAAGGTTTATCTCACACGTACCGATACAGACTATCCCGCAATTTAATTGTTTTTACCCCAAGGGTGTAGATCGAATAGCGGAATAGAAAATATGATATCAAAAGGTGTATGTATCTCACACGTACAGACCCAGACTAGGCCCCGATTACTATTTTTTGTACCCCAAAGTCAGGATGAGGAGTAGGAGGAGTTTGGAACAGGCAGGAGGCAACCTGAAACACCCTGCAATCCTCGGCGGTATGAGATGCGCCCCAAAAATTGGAAAGGTGTATCTCACACGTACCGATACAGACTATCCCGCAATTTAATTGTTTTTACCCCAAGGGTGTAGATTTAATAGCGGAATAGAAAATATGATATCAAAAGGTGTATGTATCTCACACGTACAGACCCAGACTAGGCCCCGATTACTATTTTTTGTACCCCCAAAGGCAGGATGAGGAGTAGGAGGAGTTCGGAACAGGCAGGAGGCACACTGAAGCACCCTGCAATCCTCGGTGGTATGAGATGCGCCCCAAAAATTGGAAAGGTGTATCTCACACGTACCGATACAGACTATCCCGCAATTTAATTGTTTTTACCCCAAGGGTGTAGATTGAATAGCGGAATAGAAAATATGATATCAAAAGGTGTATGTATCTCACACATACAGACCCAGACTAGGCCCCGATTACTATTTTTTGTACCCCCAAAGGCAGGATGAGGAGTAGGAGGAGTTCGGAACAGGCAGGAGGCACACTGAAGCACCCTGCAATCCTCGGCGGTATGAGATGCGCCCCAAAAATTGGAAAGGTGTATCTCACACATACCGATACAGACTATCCCGCAATTTAATTGTTTTTACCCCAAGGGTGTAGATTGAATAGCGGAATAGAAAATATGATATCAAAAGGTGTATGTATCTCACACGTACAGACCCAGACTAGGCCCCGATTACTATTTTTTGTACCCCCCAAAGGCAGGATGAGGAGTAGGAGGAGTTCGGAACAGGCAGGAGGCACACTGAAGCACCCTGCAATTCTCGGCGGTATGAGATGCGCCCCAAAAATTGGAAAGGTGTATCTCACACGTACCGATACAGACTATTCCGCAATTTAATTGTTTTTACCCCAAGGGTGTAGATTGAATAGCGGAATAGAAAATATGATATCAAAAGGTGCATGTATCTCACACATACAGACCCAGACTAGGCCCCGATTACTATTTTTTGTACCCCCAAAGGCAGGATGAGGAGTAGGAGGAGTTCGGAACAGGCAGGAGGCACACTGAAGCACCCTGCAATCCTCGGCGGTATGAGATGCGCCCCAAAAATTGGAAAGGTGTATCTCACACGTACCGATACAGACTATCCCGCAATTTAATTGTTTTTACCCCAAGGGTGTAGATTGAATAGCGGAATAGAAAATATGATATAAAATTGGTGATTTTTCAATAGCACATGTGAACACAGCAGTGTCTTATATCAGTCAGCTCTGCTGCAGGCTATGAAGGGGAAAAAAAAGAAAATTCCCCTTTAAGTTTGTAATTTTTAAATAGATTAGTACAGACTATGCCACAATTTAATTTTTTTAACCCAAAAGGGTGTATATATTGAATAGTGGAATAGAAAAAAGTGTATAAATTTTAAAATCACTAGCACATGTGAACACAGCAGTGTCTTATATCAGTCAGCTCTGCTGCAGGCTATGAAGGGAAAAAAAAAGAAAATTCCCCTTTAAGTTTGTAATTTTTAAATAGATTAGTACAGACTATGCCACAATTTAATTTTGGCATAGTCTGTATATTGAATAGTGGAATAGAAAAAAGTGTATAAATTTTAAAATCACTCAATAATAGCACATGTGAACACAGCAGTGTATTATCACAGTCAGCAGCACTGAAGGAAAAACGCTGCACACAACTGACTGATAAAAAAGATTTTTTTCTCCCTCCTCCTCAGCGGGCAAAAAGATTGTGTTCACACCACCCCACACACAGCAAAATCGATGTAGAACACTGACCTTGCCTATTCTCCAGCCTCACCCTAAAATGATCGATAAGATCGGTCGCTGGCACTGCAAACTCCCCACACAGCAAAATCGATGTAGAACACTGACCCTGCCTATTCTCCAGCCTCGCCCTAAAATGCCCTAATAACTCGCCCTGCCTGCAGCACTCCGACCTGTCCCTGAATTCTTTTCGGACACAATATAATTTTTGACTGTCTGTCCCTAATCAGCAGCTAGCACGTATGATGTGTGCTCTGTCCCTATACTACAGCAGAATGACGCAGCGGCGCTGGGTCTCGAACTTATAAAGACATGGTCATATTCTTCAGATGGCCAATCACAGCTACTAATACATTAGTAGGCATGGCTGGGATGGCTTAAGGCACACCAGTTAAACGCTTGTTGATTGGCTGTTGAAAGCCCACCATTAAAAGCGCGCCATTACATACAAACCCGGAAATAAAATGACTGAACACGGATTTTAAACCCGAACATACAGTAAAGTTTTCGGGTCCGTGTTCGGGTAACAAAAATCCAATTATTCGGTACGAACACGAATAATACAGTCCGTGTTCGCTCAACACTACTAAGCAGTAAATGGCTGAAAGAGCCCGGTATTGAAGTCATTTATTATTACATTCTATGAGATGGCAGAATAGGGTGGATACTGGTTTACTGCTTGAACACTGGCTATTCAAATATATCAGTAAAATAGCGCCATATTTGGTATTGTTCCCTTTTCACTAAAATAATCCTTTGTGATTCTCCCATGAATGTCCTTGTTTAGGCACTTTGTGTTAACCACTTGCCGCCTGCCTAACGACGATTTATGTTGGCAGTCAGCCCCTGACAGGCAAAGCGATGTAGGTCTACGTCACTAGCCTGTGAGGCTCTAGGGAGCGAGCGCATGAGGCTCGCTCCCTAGAGCCTCATGCGCTCTGTCAAAAATGTCAGTCAAGGGTCCGATCTGTCCGCCGCAATGTCGCAGTCCCGCAAAAAAAATCGCAGATCGCCGCCATTACTTGTTAAAAAAAAACAACAAAAATGACAAAAATCTTTCCCTTAGTTAGTAAACGCAATAACTTTTGCGCAAACCAATCAAAAAGGCTTTTTGCAATTTTTTTTACCAAACATATGTAGCATAAAACAAATTGGCCAAAAATGTTAAAAAATTTTGATTTTTTAATTTTTTTGGGGGGAATTTTGTATAAAAAATGTGAAAAATATTGTTATTTTTGCAAAATTGACGCTCTTTTTTTGTTTATAGCGCATGATCAAAAAATCGCACAGGTGATCAAATACCACCAGAAGAAAGCTCTATTTATGGGAAAAAAAGGACGTCAAATTCGTTTAGGTACAGCGTCGCACGACCGCGCAATTGTCCGTTAAAGTGACGCAGTGCCGAATCGCAAAATAGGCCCTGGTCAGGAAGGGGGTAAAATCTTCCGGGGCTTAAGTGGTTAAAGGGTGAAAATGCTCTGTCCATGTTTTCCAGTTGTGTTTCTGCATTGTCGCCCTGTCACATGGGCTTCCAATGGGCATGTTGAGAGCCATTTCAAAACACAGTAGACATACAGAGCGGTCGCTCTTCAGAGGATTCTGAATTGGCTCTAGGGTGATTCGGTGGGTGGGGTTGGGCGGCAGGATCTGTAATGCAGTTTTTTACTTTATGTATTTTGATACTCATAAACTTTAAATAAACTTTACAGAGGTAGCCGTGTGGGTGTAGTATCTTTCCTTTTTTTTGTTTTAAATGTATTGGGTGGAGCTTGCTGGGCCCCTCCTACAGCCCTGCTCTCTGCACAGGCTACTGTATGTACAGCATAGTGATGGTGGTCGCTGCTACTTTCACAATTTAATATCTGGGTTTGCGGAGGCATTCGGCACACATAGTGGAATTATATCTTTTGTGGCTATTGAGGAATATATTAAAATTAATATTTTGTGCCCGGAGTTTAGCTTTAACGTATGTATGGTAAATTCAGCTGATCTGTGCTAAAAACCTTTAAAAAATGCATTTACAATGAAAATAATCCTTATTTTAAAGACAGGGAGGAAAGTGTAGCAGGATTAAATGTCCCCTGATAACACCTTCATCCGTTTTTTATTTCCTGAATGGCTGTACCATCTTTGTTCAGGCATCTTCCAGAGTCATATCTACTTCCTGGAATGAGATGCTGGTTTAGAATTGCCACAGCTGTGTTCACAGATGTCTGACACAGATTAGCCCCTGCTGCAGCCTATCACCTTGTAAGGCCAGGGGAAACCTGCATCCAAATCGCATATACAGTGCCTTGAAAAAGTATTCATAACCCTTGAAATTTTCCACAGTTTGTTATGTTACAACTAAAAGGGTAAATGTATTTTGTTGGGATTTTATGTGATAGACCAACACAAAGTTGCATATATATGTGAAGTGGAAGGAAAATGATAAATGGTTTTCAAAATGTTTTACAAATAAATATCTAAAAAGTGTGGCGGCCCCCCCTGAGTGAATACTTTGTGGAACCACCTTTTTCTGCAATTACAGCTGCAAGTCTTTTTGGATATGTCTCTACAAGTTTTGCACATCTAGAAAGTGACATTTTTGCCCATTCTTCTTTGCAAAATAGCTCAAGCGCTATCAGCAGATTCTCAATTGGATTTAGGTCTGGACTTTGACTGGGCCATTCTAACATATTAATATGTTTTGATCTAAACCATTCAATTGTAGCTCAGACTGTATCTTTAGGGCCGTTGTCCTGCTGGTAGGTGAACCTCCGCCCCAAGGCAAGATTGCTCTGTATTTGGCTCCATTCATTTTCCCATCAACTCTTACCACTTTCCCTGTCCCTACTGAAGAAAAGCATCCTCACAACATGATGCTGCCACGTTACAGTGGGGATGGTGTGTTCAGGGTGACGTGCCATGTTGGTTTTCGGCCACACATAGCGTTTTACTTTTAGGCCAAAAAGTTTTGATTTTGGTCTCATCTGACCAGAGCACCTTCTTCCACATGTTTGCTGTGTCCCCCACATGGCTTCTCACAAACTGCAAATGGGACTTCTTATGGCTTTCTTTCAACAATGGCTTTCTTCTTGCCACTCTTCCATAAAGGCCAGGTTTATGGAGTGCACGACTAACAGTTGTCCTGTGGACAGATTCTCCCACCTGAGCTGTGGATCTCTGCAGCTCCTCCAGAGTTACCATGGGTCTCTTGGCTGCTTCTCTGATTAATGCTCTCCTTGCCGGCTTGTCAGTTTAGGTGGACGGCCATGTCTTGGTAGATTTTCAGTTGTGCCATACTCTTTCCATTTTTGGATGATGTCTTCAACAGTGCTCCGTGAGATGTTCAAAGGTTGGGATATTTTTTTTATAACCTAGCCATGCTTTAAACTTCTCCACACCTTTATACCTGACCTGTCTGGTGTGTTCTTTGGCCTTCATGATCCTGTTTGTTCACTAAGGTTCTCTAACAAACCTATGAGGGTTTCACAGAACAGCTGTATTTATACTGAGATTAAATTACACACAGGTGGATTACTAATTAGGTGACTTGTGAAGGCAATTGGTTCCACTAGATTTTAGTTTGGGGTAGCAGAGTAAAGGGGGCTGAATACAAATGGACACCACACTTTTCAGATACTGGTAAAAAAAAATTGAAAACCATTTATCATTTTCCTTCCACCTCACAATTATGTGCCACTTTGTGTTGGTCTATCACAACCCCCCCCCCCCCCCTAAAAAGAAAAAAAATAACATGTTTGGTTGTGACATGACAAAAAGTGCAAAATTACTTTTTCAAGGCACTGTATGTGAACCCGGCCTCACTTGTCACAAAGGTACAGAGTTGCAGTTTGATCCCTAGAGGGAATTAGGGAATGTCTGCAGCATATTGATGACTGGATGGCTTTTAATGATGATTGAGTTTTACTGAAGAATAATGAATTTAAGAGATGTCAGGGATTGAATCATTCATACATTTTTTTAAGGTTACTAAATGGTCCTCTTTAATTGATTTTCTGTTTCAATATTTTTATTAAAGGTTTTCACAAATAAAGGAAATTGCAGGATTCATTTCTTACAATGAGTAATATCCATAATTTAAATTGTATCTAAAATAAAACCAAAAAGTTACACAGTGCAACTGCACTAACATTAATTGGTTTTCTAAAATATGATCTAGTGATGGTTTGTGACTATTTGAAATACACACAATGTTTAGCATTAGTCAGTAGTCGCCCTACATGTCGCAGTTAGCGAGGTGCAAATTGTCACACAGCTGCAGCAGATATGTATTTGATGTATTCCTAGCTGTGTCTCTACTGGAATTGTACTCAATAACCTCCTCTGGCAGGAGTTGGCACTGACGAGTAACCCCGGGGTAATAAATTGAAGCCGAGGGTTGTGACCCTTTAAACCAGACTAATCTTTTTATAGCGCTAGCCCTGACCCTCCATAATTCACTCATATCACAGACAGGCAAGTCTTTTCTCTGCAGACAAGTTATGAATATGGATCCCGCCCAGGGCGCCGATCCTCCCAGATTGTTCTTTTATCCTGTGTAATTAAAATGACTACAGCTTAACACATATATCAGAGAGAAGAAGAGAGTGCGTTTTACGGGGAAATTTGAGAAAGTCGATGCACAAAGAGATGACGTTTGATAATGGATTACCGCGACTCGGATGGCCCCATCCGATTGTCTCATGTTCCAGAATAAATGTCACTTGACGCCCACATCTGCGGTGACGCGACCTTACATGACAGGGTCAGCTGAGCCATCACAGTGTTGCTCAGGAATTTTTTACTAAACAGCCAATCAGCGCTGCATTCTGTGTACAGGAGATTGGAGATGTTATACAGACATGTGATCCTGGGGAAATGGAGTAAATTGACCATCTCATTACAATATAAATAAGAACATAAACTGTATTACATTTCTGGAAGAGTAAATGTCCCCTCAGAGCTCATTCATGCTACATATACTTGTTTCTTGCACAAAACACACCAGGTGTGCGATCTGGGTGTCAATATAATATCAACGACAACCCATAAGAAGTGCGTTTGCCTGCACTGGATTGCACAGTACCGCAGTATCATATGGTCTGGTGCAGTGCATTCTTTAAAAGTCATGCATGCACTTTATTTGGTGCAATTTCAGCCCAATCAATTGAATTGGACTGGCTAAAAGCCCGTACACATGATACGAAAATTGGAAGTAAAATTTCGCTCGACGAACGATCTGCCGATTTTCGGATCGTTAGTATAGTGCTTTCGACAGCCGATTACGAATTTTCGGACAACAAAAACTGGATGTGCAGGCTATAAAATATTTATCATACGTCAACACACCGTCCGATTTTCGTTTAATTAGTACAGTTTTCATCCGAAAAAAAAACGTAAGAGCAAGACTAGGCATGCTCAGAAACGAAAGAATACATACAAAACAATTCAACACATGACATCACTTCTGAAGTTGAATTCTGTTGTACAAGGATTTTCGTATGAAAGTAACTTCTTCACTTTCAACATGAGGCTAGCATGCTACAAAAAAAGGACGAAAGATCGTTCGATAATCTGATCGTGTGTACCAGGCTTAGGACTGAGCTAAAAACAATGAACCCTTTCCCCAGCCTAGGACAGCTGCTAGCTAACTACATAGCTCACAACTGTCCCTGATTTCGAAGGACTGTCCCTGATTTGGAACAAAGTCCCTCTGTCCCTCTTTCCTCCCCAGTTGTCCCTCATTTTGCCCTAATCTATATAGTTGTATTTAAAATGCACTAATAATCTTTCAAAAAATATTTCCCAGTTCTAAACCTTTCATCCAATTTGTAAATTGGTGCATTGGTAAATTTAAAAGCCAATATAAAGAAAAAGAAGAGGTAAAAAAATAAAATAAATACACTTTTTTGAATAGTTCTCCTTTAAGGGGGCATAGCAGAGTGTGTCCTGTGCCTACATTTTTTTTTGCTAATAGGTGTCCCTCGTTCTGATCTCAAAAAGTTGGGAGGTATGTAACTAAGTTGTTTACTAAGTTGTTGGTCTACCTACACCTAGACCATTTATCTCCCTCCTCCTCAGCGGGCAAAAAGATTGTGTTCACACCACCCCACACACAGCAAAATCGATGTAGAACACTGACCTTGCCTATTCTCCAGCCTCGCCCTAAAATGATCGATAGGATCGGTCGCTGGCACTGCAAACTCCCCACACAGCAAAATCGATGTAGAACACTGACCCTGCCTATTCTCCAGCCTCGCCCTAAAATGCCCTAATAACTCGCCCTGCCTGCAGCACTCCGACCTGTCCCTGAATTCTTTTCGGACACAATATAATTTTTGACTGTCTGTCCCTAATCAGCAGCTAGCACGTATGATGTGTGCTCTGTCCCTATACTACAGCAGAATGACGCAGCGGCGCTGGGTCTCGAACTTATAAAGACATGGTCATATTCTTCAGATGGCCAATCACAGCTACTAATACATTAGTAGGCATGGCTGGGATGGCTTAAGGCACACCAGTTAAACGCTTGTTGATTGGCTGTTGAAAGCCCGCCATTAAAAGCGCGCCATTACATACAAACCCGGAAATAAAATGACTGAACACGGATTTTAAACCCGAACATACAGTAAAGTTTTCGGGTCAGTGTTCGGGTAACAAAAATCCAATTATTCGGTACGAACACGAATAATACAGTCCGTGTTCGCTCAACACTACTAAGCAGTAAATGGCTGAAAGAGCCCGGTATTGAAGTCATTTATTATTACATTCTATGAGATGGCAGAATAGGGTGGATACTGGTTTACTGCTTGAACACTGGCTATTCAAATATATCAGTAAAATAGCGCCATATTTGGTATTGTTCCCTTTTCACTAAAATAATCCTTTGTGATTCTCCCATGAATGTCCTTGTTTAGGCACTTTGTGTTAACCACTTGCCGCCTGCCTAACGACGATTTACGTTGGCAGTCAGCCCCTGACAGGCAAAGCGATGTAGGTCTACGTCGCTAGCCTGTGAGGCTCTAGGGAGCGAGCGCATGAGGCTCGCTCCCTAGAGCCTCATGCGCTCTGTCAAAAATGTCAGTCAAGGGTCCGATCTGTCCGCCGCAATGTCGCAGTCCCGCAAAAAAAATCGCAGATCGCCGCCATTACTTGTTAAAAAAAAACAACAAAAATGACAAAAATCTTTCCCTTAGTTAGTAAACGCAATAACTTTTGCGCAAACCAATCAAAAAGGCTTTTTGCAATTTTTTTTACCAAACATATGTAGCATAAAACAAATTGGCCAAAAATGTTAAAAAATTTTGATTTTTAAATTTTTTTGGGGGGAATTTTGTATAAAAAATGTGAAAAATATTGTTATTTTTGCAAAATTGACGCTCTTTTTTTGTTTATAGCGCATGATCAAAAAATCGCACAGGTGATCAAATACCACCAGAAGAAAGCTCTATTTATGGGAAAAAAAAGGACGTCAAATTCGTTTAGGTACAGCGTCGCACGACCGCGCAATTGTCCGTTAAAGTGACGTTTTGAGGCACCATTAAAAAATGATGGACAGTCTCAAGGCACCATTAAAAAATGATGGACAGTCTCGAGTCACCATTTAAAAATGATGGACAGTCTCGAGGCACCATTTAAAAATTATGAATAATCTCGAGGCCCCCCATTCTAACATGGAAAAACTATTCTAATAGTTTTACATAATGCAGCAACATCCACAAGTCCAAGTAGGACACCCAACCTTAGGGGTGATTTATTCTTCAAAAGCAAATACACTTTTGCAAACTGGTACTGACTGGTATTCCAATGTTTCTCCATCACTCAGCTATTGTGACCCCACCGCTGATGGAGAGAGGCAGGGGAGGGTCAAACAAGGATGCTGTGCAGGCGACTGACATCCTCCTTATCAACTGACAATGCCATTGGTCATTACAATGCCGGTAGCTAGAAGGTTGTAATGGTGCATTTTGTTAAAGCACCCCTGAAGAAAACTCAAGGCACCCCAGGTTGAAAAAGGCTGGTCTAGAGGCATAGTTTAGGCTCAGCATTTAGAGGCAGAAGAAAAACCTGGTTTGCGTTTTTGAGAGGAGTTTTTTGGCAGAAAAAAACACTAAACGCTCCTAAACACCTGGACAAAAATGCTCTATATGGACCCTCAATCATCATACAGTATCAAATTCGATCATTTCCTCTACATCACTTTTCCTTTAACACTTCCAGCAAACCGATGTACCTGTACGTCAGCTCAGAGTAGTGGTTGTGCCGGGGTGATGCCTGCAGCTGCAGGCATGATCCCCTTACCATTCTTTAGAGCCGGCAGTTGGCTTTCAGAAGATAACAGCCAATGTGGCTTGGGAGCTGCTCGGCTGTCCCCCCCCCCCTCCCGCTGCCTTCCGTGGCTCTGCCTGGGTCTCCCGTCCCACCGCTGACACGTCTGCCAGCTGGTTGGAGTCCAGAACAAAGCTGCATTCGGCTTTGATCAGGTCTCCGATGTATTAACCCAGAAGCGACGTCATGACGCCACTTCCGGTTTACTCGACGGCTAATGGCGCCGAATTTAAAAAACTGTCAGTATTCAAAAATGCCAATTTCAGCATTTTGAATACTTTGAAGTGCAGTGGAGGGGTCTGGGGTCTTTTAGACCCCCGATCCCTCCATAAAGAGTACCTGTCACTGCCTATTACTGTCCCAGGGGATTTTACATTCCTTGTGACAGCAATGAAAGTGATCAGATATTTATTTGTTTTAAAAGACAGTGATTAAAATAAAAAATGTAATAAAGAAATTGGGGGAAATTTTTTTTTTTTTAAAGCGCCCCCGTCGCAGTGAACTCAAAAGAAGACACATACATAAGTCGCGCCTGCAAATGAAAACGGTTTTAAACCACACATGTGAGGCCCAGTCTTGCTCATAAGATTTTTCCCTGTCGAAATCTGTACTAACTGCACGAAAATCGGACGTGTTTTGACGGTGGACAAAAATTTTATAGCCTGCACACAAGGATTTTTTCGGCCGAAAAGTCGGAGTCGGTTGTCGGAAGCATCATACTAACAAGCCGAAATCGGCAGATCGGTCATCGGACGAAAATTCCCGGCTGAATTTCGACGCTTGTGTATGAGGCTTTAGGCTGGATTCGAGTTTGGAGTTAACCAAAATCCCTTTGTTTTTTTCATAAAAGGAAATTTGTCTATTCTGAATCACTATTACACAGCAATGTCATCTATTATGGTTTATTTTAATTTTAAGGTATAGTTATGTATCTTATGTGTTTTAACCTTTAGATTTACTAAGCAGATTACACAGCTGTCTAATTAGCAATCTTCATTCTTTATTCATCTGAAACTTTCAGGCATATCTGATTGTATTCAGCACTTTGGTGTAGTGGGCTAAAGTCATAGACAAAAATTGCTAGGTCATGAGTTCAAGGCCCAACCATGATAACACCCTGTGTGCTCACAGTTGTGTGTCATTATTTTTTTTGGCCACATAGTAATACATTGGCTACATCACCTAAAATTGCATGTCAATGGCCATGTATATTCAAGAAACAAACATGCATATGTGCAGGGTGCAATTATGCATTTGCCAAGTTTCAGTATTTACAGTTGTGTAAAATTTAAGGAGGTGATGGCACACTTGGGATTTGAACTCATGCTGTCAGTGTTTATAGACAGGAACACTAACCACTAAACCATTGAGCTGAGCATGATTACCCCCTGGAATATTTATTCCCATGTTTCAATAGTTAACCACTTCCTTACAGGGCAGTTACACCCCCTTCCTGCCCAGGCCAATTTTCAGCTTTTTATGCTGTTGCATTTTGAATGACAATTGCGCGGTCATGCAACCCAGTACCTAACACAAATGTATGACATTATTTTCACACAAATATTGTCTTCTTTTGGTGGTATTTGATCACTGTAAGGTTTTTTTTTTTTTTTATTGGCAAAAAGAAGACCTAAATGTGTGACCCCTAAAAAAATGTGTTTTTGTTTATGTAATAAAATTTGGTAAATCAATATGTTTTTGGTTGCACTGACGATCATTGATGAGGCTGCGCTGGCAGGCACTGATGAGACACTAATATGTAGCACTGATGGACACTGATAGGTGGCACTGATATGCAGCATTGATGGGCATTGATAGGTGCAACTGATGGGCAATGATTGGCACTGGTGGGAGCACTGATAGATGGTAATGATGGGCAGCACTGATGAGGAGGGCATCAACAGGTTCCCTGAGCACTGATTGGCATCAATGGTGGCATGGGTGGGCATCCCTGGTGGCCATGGGTCAGCAATCCCTGGTGGCTCTAGTGGCATCCCCCAAGGGTCTGCACTGGTAATCAATGATCTGATTACAAGCACAGACCCCCCCCCACAAACACACACACACTTACTTTGCATATGAATGCCATTTCTTCACAGCTGAAAGTGGCCCTCACCATGATTAGCCAGTTGATTGTGACCACTTGCTGGAATGTGTGCAAGCCAATTTGGTGTAATTTCTGGTCCAGGGCGAACGCCAATGTGCCATTTGCAACTTATTGTAAAGAGATTTTGCTTTATTTTAAAAATGGCGCACACAGACAACTAAAATGTATTGTAAATGTTTTACCTAGGCCAGTGATGGTGACCCTTAACCCCCCCGCCCAGATGTTTTTGCCCTACATTTCCTATAATGCTCATGTACTCTGCAGTGTAGGTGAGCATCATGGGAAATGTTACAAAACACCTGTGTTGCCAAGGTTCATCATCACTGACCTAGGCCAACTAAAAAGGTGAGTGAGCGCTGTATCAATCTTTTATTTAGTAATCATTTTTAGTGATTTTTTATTAAATGTTTTAGTTACATTCATCCACAGAGGCTGAATGGAAATTTTGTAATATTCCTTAATTTATATATATTTTTAACTCCTCCCCCTCCACACACACTCCCCCCCACACACACACACTCTCCTCCCCCCCCCCCACACACACACACACTCGCCTCTCCCCCACACACACACACACTCCTCCCCGCCCCACACACACACACACACACTCCTCCCCCCCACACACACACTCCTCCCCCCCCCACACACCCACACACACACTCTCTCCTCCCCCACATACCCACACACACCCCCCCCACACACACACACACATACTCCTCCCTCCCCCACACCCACTCCCCCCCCCACACACATTCCCCCCCACACACACTCCCCCCCCCACACACACACACACACACCCCCCCCCCCCCACACACACACACACACACACACACACTCCCCCCCCCACACACACACAAACTCCCCCCCCCCACACACACACTCCTCCCCCCCACACACACACACAACCCCCCCCCCCATACACACCCATACACACTTCGCTGGAGTAAAGGGAGAAACCCTACCCATGTTCATACTGTACTGCTATTGCACACACACAAAAAATAAAAGGAATGGATTACATTCAATAGACACAAAAGATATCTGAATTACAGTACATCCAGACAAATATGAAGAAAAGAAAACAAAAAACCAGGAGCTGTGTACAAATGAATAAGCTTTATTGAACATGTATAAAACATCAGTAATCACTCAAGCAGGCATGTGAAATGTGAAATGTCCCCCCCCCCCCCAAAACCCTCAAATCAATTAATTTTTATTCAAATTACAGTGCAAAGATACAACATATGATGGACAGATAGCAGTGGCGGCTGGTGCTCAAAATATTTGGGGGGGCGCAAAAAGAAAAATGTAATAGGTATTGCTTCGTGTCAAAAAATGCAGTAAAAAATTGCGTGACTTTGAAGTCATGGTACAGGCATGGCACAGGTGATGGTATAGGCATGGCACAGGTGATGGTACAGGAGATGGTATAGGCATGTCACAGGTCATGGTACAGGAGATGGTATATGCCCCCTTTCAATGCAGTGACCAGCGTACATGCCCCCTTTCAATGCAGAGAGCAGTGTACATGCCCCCTTCAATGCAGAGTTCAGCGTGCGTGCCCCCTTCAATGCAATGAACATTGTGCTGTGCCCCCTTCAATGCAATGAACACTGTGCTATGCCCCCTTCAATGCAATAAACACTGTGCTGTGCCCCCACAATGCAGAGTTCAGCGTGCATGCCCCCTTCAATGCAACTGTGCTGTGCCCCCTTCAATGCAATGAACAATGTGCTGTGCCCCCTTCAATGCAATGAACACTGTGCTGTGCCCCCTTCAATGCAATAAACACTGTTCTGTGCCCCCTTCAATGCAATAAACACTGTTCTGTGCCCCCTTCAATGCAATGAACACTGTGCTGTGCCCCAACAATGCAGAGTTCAGCGTGCATGCCCCCTTCAATGCAATAAACACTGTGCTGTTCCCCCTTCAATGCAATGAACACTGTGCTGTGCCCCCTTCAATGCAATGAACACTGTGCTGTGCCCCCTTCAATGCAATGAACACTGTGCTGTGCCCCCTTCAATGCAATAAACACTGTGCTGTGCCCCCTTCAATGCAATAAACACTGTGATGTGCCCCCTTCAATGCAATGAACATTGTGCTGTGCCCCCTTCAATGCAATAAACACTGTGCTGTGCCCCCTTCAATGCAATGAACACTGTGCTATGCCCCCTTCAATGCAATAAACACTGTGCTGTGCCCCCTTCAATGCAATAAACAATGTGCTGTGCCCCCTTCAATGCAATGAACACTGTGCTGTGCCCCCACAATGCAATGAACACTGTGCTGTGCCCCCACAATGCAATGAACACTGTGCTGTGCCCCCTTCAATGCAATAAACACTGTGCTGTGCCCCCTTCAATGCAATGAACTCTGTGCTGTGCCCCAACAATGCAGAGTTCAGCGTGCATGCCCCCTTCAATGCAACTGTGCTGTGCCCCCTTCAATGCACTGAACACTGTGCTGTGCCCCCACAATGCAGAGTTCAGCGTGCATGCCCCCTTCAATGCAACTGTGCTGTGCCCCCTTCAATGCAATAAACACTGTGCAGAGTTCAGCGTGCGTGCCCCCTTCAATGCAACTGTTCCGTGCCCCCATCAATGCAGAGTTCAGCGTGCGAGCCCCTTTCAATGCAGAGTGCCACAGCATTGTCCCCAATCACTGCAGAGCACCACAGCATTGTCCCCAATCACTGCAGAGCGCCACAGCATTGTCCCCAATCACTGCAGAGCGCCACAGCATTGTCCCCAATGATTGCAGTGTGCGCCACAGCATTGTACCCCAATGATTGCAGAGCGCCACAGCATTGTACCCCAATCACTGCAGAGTGCCACAGCATTGTCCCCCAATGATTGCAGAGCGCCACAGCATTGTCCCCCAATGATTGCAGAGCGTCACAGCATTGTCCCCCAATGATTGCAGAGCGCCACAGCATTGTCCCCCAATGATTGCAGAGTGCCCACAGCATTGTACCCCAATGATTGCAGAGTGCCCACAGCATTGTACCCCAATGATTGCAGAGTGCCCACAGCATTGTACCCCAATGGTTGCAGAGTGCCCACAGCATTGTACCCCAATCACTGCAGAGTGCCACAGCATTGTACCCCAATGATTGCAGAGTGCCACAGCATTGTCCCCCAATGATTGCAGAGCGCCACAGCATTGTCCCCCAATGATTGCAGAGCGCCACAGCATTGTCCCCCAACAATTGCAGAGCGCCACAGCATTGTCCCCCAATGATTGCAGAGCGCCACAGCATTGTCCCCCAATGATTGCAGAGTGCCCACAGCATTGTACCCCAATGGTTGCAGAGTGCCCACAGCATTGTCCCCCGATGATTGCAGAGTGCCCACAGCATTGTACCCCAATGATTGCAGAGTGCCACAGTATTGTACCCCAATGATTGCAGAGTGCCCACAGCATTGTACCGCAATGATTGCAGAGTGCCACAGCATTGTACCGCAATGATTGCAGAGTGCCACAGCATTGTCCCCCAATGATTGCAGAGCGCCACAGCATTGTCCCCCAATGATTGCAGAGCGCCACAGCATTGTCCCCCAATTATTGCAGAGTGCCACAGCATTGTCCCCCAATTATTGCAGAGCGCCACAGCATTGTCCCCCAATGATTGCAGAGTGCCACAGCATTGTCCCCCAATGATTGCAGAGTGCCACAGCATTGTCCCCCAATGATTGCAGAGCGCCACAGCATTGTCCCCCAATGATTGCAGAGCACCACAGCATTGTCCCCCAATTATTGCAGAGTGCCAGCATTGTACCCCAATTATTGCAGAGTGCCACAGCATTGTCCCCAAATTATTGCAGAGCGCCACAGCATTGTCCCCCAATGATTGCAGAGCGCCACAGCATTGTCCCCCAATTATTGCAGAGTGCCAGCATTGTCCCCCAATGATTGCAGAGTGCCAGCATTGTACCCCAATTATTGCAGAGTGCCAGCATTGTACCCCAATTATTGCAGAGTGCCCACAGCATTGTACCCCAATCGATGCAGAGACCAGCGTGCGTGCTCCCTTCAAACTTACCTGGCGGCGGCGCGGCTCAGCTTCTTCCTCCTCTTCTGCGGTGGGTCCTTCTCCCTCGTCTCGGCGGCGGGAACCGGCGGGCGGCCTGCTCCCTTCAAACTTACCAGGCGGCGGCGCGGCTCAGCTTCTTCCTCCTCTTCTGCGGCGGGTCCTTCTCCCTCGTCTCGGCGGCGGGAACAGGCGGGCGGCCTCTCCTCTTCTCTGAGCGGCGGTGACGGTGAGTGACTGACGCACGCACCGGCACCGCCCCCATTGCGACGTCAGCGATATCCTGGATGATGATTGGTTTAGGCTGTAGACTGGACCAATCACAGCCAGGATATCAGAAAGTGGGGGTGTCCAATCGCAAAGACTTGCGCCCAGGTTACCCCCCAGAAGGCAGCCAATCGGCGCCTCTTCTGGGACGTAACCCCACCCCCCCCCCCCCCACCCCCAGCCACCAGTTCCTTCAGGCGAGGCCGGCGAACCCAATTTTTTTTTGTACAACTTTATTTGTTCGTTTTGTTTTTTTTTTTTGTTTTTTTTTCTTTTTTTTTTTCTTTTTTTTAGGGGTAGGGGGGCGGCGCCCTGGCGCCCCCTATGCACGGGCCGCCACTGATAGATAGAGCTTAGAATATCCAAAAGTCAAGCAAAATAGGTTGTAGACACCTTAGTATTAAGCATAAGACATACCCAAGATACTTTTATGTTTATTGTTTGCATAAGCCTGCCTTTCCATTTAAATACCATCAAATCACTAGAAGATACAGCTACACAGAGGCATGAAAAAAAAATGTATAGAGTACATAAAGACACACTTTGCAAAAACTATACAAAACAGTTAGAGCATGAAAAGTATTCATCCAACAAAATACACTTACTGTAATATGGGTCCTTAGGCATGCCAGCAAACCCTACCCCCAAAAGCAAATTCGGACATAAAGACATGTGGCCCTGCTGCCAGAAGCCAAATGAGCTGCTCTTAATCATCCCTTAATATAACCTTGGTTAAACTACACCCACCCAGTATAGGAAACTCCCAGCAAAGTAATTAATTTGGTCTGTTGGGTCCTAAATCAAAATCACAAGTTCACTAATGAATGAGTGTTTGCCTGGCCATACATGATCCAAGTTTCTTACAAGTCAACACACATAAGAAATGCTTTCAATAATCTCAGCATGAGTACAAAGTGGCTTTTTCATTTAGACTAAGGGCTCTTTCACACTGTCCGCCTCCGTAGGCGGATCCGTGCTGCTAAGCGAGGATCGATCCGCCGATCCCCGCTGAGCCGGCGGATGACAGCTCCGTCTCCACTTGCAGTGCGGAGAGGGAGGTGTCACAGCTCCCGCTGCTCTCTATGGGGGATCGGATGAGAGCCGACCGCCTGTCTGCTCTCATCCGATCTGATCCGATCCCTGAACGGATGGAAAAATAGGGTTTTCATCCGTCCGGATTTCACGGGCAGGATCGGATACGGATGGCAGCGGGTGTCAGCGGAGGTGTCTCCGCTGATATCCGCTGCCCCATAGAGCTGCATGGAGGATACGATCAGATCTGCCTAAAAAACTGACAGGCGGATCTGATCGGACCGCCCGTGTGAAAGAGCCCTAAGGCTGGCCATACATGATCCAATTTTCTTACAATTTTCTGTCCAATTTTCTTGAAATTTACCTTCAAGTATGTAGTACAAAGGCCTGCCTAATTAGATACAAGTGAATGTGTTGTTTAGCTTTGATCTCACATTATGTGGTTCGTGGTAGATCTACCAGAAAATTGTACAACAAAAGTTGAACATGTATGTCCTGCCATATTTTGTGATTTTGAAAAAATTAGTCCACCTTTTAGCTGGACTGTTTTTAAGTCCAGTCCTGACATTATTTGATCTTAATGAAATTGACACTGCTCATAACGTTTCTGATGGTGTTATAGTGAATTGCATTTGCACCTAAAAATAGTCAAAATGGAGGTAAAATAGAACAAAATCAGTGTTGGAGGTACAGTGAATTTGGCCCTAAGTGACAAAAAAATATTGCAACGACCGCCATTTTATTCTCCAGAGTCTTTGCTAAATAAAAGTATATATACAAAAAATATAAAGTATATAATGTTTGGAGGTTCTAAGTAATTTTCTAGCTAAAAATGCTGATTTTATCTTGTAAATAACATGTCAGAAATAGACTTGGTCCTTAACCTCCCTGGCGGTATGATTCTTTCGGATTTTAGGTGCTGAAAACGGTACCATTATTTTGCATGTAATTCTTGAGAATGAGAAGCCCAAACCAACTATTTACATATTTTTTCTTTTTTACTGTGCGTTCTTCTTTATAACATCTCGGGTATGATAAAGTTTGGGACAAAAAATCATAAATTATAATATAATAAAAAACTATAAAAAAGTTAAAGTATGTATGTATATATATATATATATATATATATATATATATATATATATATACAGTATATATATATATATATATACTGTATGTACCCACCACTCTTTTTTACTGTATTTTATTGATTTTTATGACACTTATCACGGATGTTAGTTTCCTCCGCAAGGGGATGTCACAATAAAAGTTTTAATATACTGTTTATTCACTCATTTGCACCTTTGCACTTTTTGCACTTATCACTGACTAATGGTCGTTTACATCCGATGATTGACACATAGACGGTACAATCTACTCGGCACCACGGTGTTGAGAGTGCCACCTTTGTGTGTTTGCACTAGCTGCACATTTATTCCGTTAAGCACGCAGCACTTTAATATCATAATTTGCACATAATCTGCTAAAAAATAAGCACTGTGCACTTTTACTTGGCATCACACACAACAAATTGATTTGCTGTACAAGGTGGTAGCGCCCCTTACCAACACCTCCCGACCCCCAAAATTTTTACCCTTGCGGTAAGTTGGAGGCAGCATAACCATCTGATCCCCTCAGTTTTAAACAAACAATTGGTTCGGTATTTGTGTTATTACCCATAGCGCTGGTGCACCCCAATTCTTAACTTTACCATATATATATATATATATATATATATATATATATATATATATATATATATATATATAAAGTACTGTAAAACTGCAGGAAAGGGCACTGGGGGGCAATGTAATGTGAATTTATTTTATTTTGAATGGTATCAGTGTGTTTGGTGTGTTTTACATTTGAATTTGCCGCCGGTTCCACCCCCCTGCGAACGTCACGTCGCAGGAGACGGAAGCCGGGCACGGATAGGATCGGGAGGAAGATCCACCGCAGCATATCGCTGAGATACATCGCTGGATCCCGGTAACAAGGTAAGAAACCTCTTTTACAGGATCCAGCAATGCTTCTGGCGGTACCCCGAGTGTGGCTCGGGGTTACCGCTTTTGGCTCTGAAATTGAACCCCGAGCCACACTCGGGAATACCGCTAAGAAGGTTAAAGTGGAGTTCCGGGCACAGATGTCATTTTTCAATAAGCATACCCCCGGGACAGTCAGGGCTAGCACATTCCACAATGGCTAGCCTCTGATCTGTCCTGGTTCGCACTTACCTTTTAGAAGAAATACTTACTTATAAAATTTCTTCCACAGCGTTTCCATCTCTCTTGTGGGAAGCTGAAGCCAGCGCGGTCCTCTTCTGCGTCTTCTTCCGCGTCTTCTTCTCCCAGAATGCGCCACACCGGCCCCTCTCGTCACTTCCGGTGCGGAAATGACGTGCGGGGCCGGTGCCGTCGCATTGATTCCTGGGAGCTATGACGTTCAGCTCCCAGGAATCATCGCGAGGCAGGAAGTGACGGGGTGAGCCGCGGCTCCGAGGGAGGAAGTACCCTGAGGTGAGTATTTACGATCTACAATTACAAGGTGAGTTTTTGAAAAAAAAAAAACCTAACTATCCAATTCCTTTTCAGGTTATCCAGAACTAGCGGACGGGCACAAAAAAAAAACATCGATTTTGTGCCCGGAACTCCGCTTTAAGTGGTTAAGCACTTCACACTAGAAAAGCAACACTTCTATGGGCATTTAGTGCCGGTTCACACATACAGTGGGTACGAAAAGTATTCAGACCCCCTTAAATTTTTCACTCTTTGTTATATTGCAGCCATTTGCTAAAATCATTTAGGTTCATTCTTCTTCCTCATGAATGTACACATAGCACCCCATACTGACAGAAAAACACAGAATTGTTGACATTGTTGCAGATTTATTAAAAAAGAAAAACTGAAATATCACATGGTCCTAAGTATTCAGACCCTTTGCTGTGACACTCATATATTTAACTCAGGTGCTTTCCATTTCTTCTGATCATCCTTGAGGTGGTTCTACACCTTCATTTGAGTCCAGCTGTGTTTGATTATACTGATTGGACTTGATTAGGAAAGCCACACACCTGTCTATATAAGACCTTCCAGATCACAATGCATGTCAGAGCAAATGAGAATCATGAGGTCAAAGGAACTGCCTGAAGAGCTCAGAGACATAATTGTGGCAAGGCACAGATCTGGCCAAGGTTACAAAAAGACAGAATTGTGGCAAGGTTACAAAAAGATTTCTGCTGCACTTAAGGTTCCTAAGAGCACAGTGGCCTCCATAATCCTCAAATGGAAGACGTTTGGGACGACCAGAAGTCTTCCTAGAGCTGGCCGTCCGGCCAAACTGAGCTATCGGGGGAGAAGAGCCTTGGTGAGAGAGGTAAAGAAGAACCCAAAGATCACTGTGGCTGAGCTCCAGAGATGCAGTCAGGAGATGGGAGAAAGTTGTAGAAAGTCAACCATCACTGCAGCCCTCCACCAGTCGGGGCTTTATGGCAGAGTGGCCCGACGGAAGCCTCTCCTCAGTGTAAGACACATGAAAGCCCGCATGGAGTTTGCTAAAAAACACCTGAAGGACTCCAAGATGGTGAGAAATAAGATTCTCTGGTCTGATGAGACCAAAATAGAACTTTTTGGCCTTAATTCTAAGCGGTATGTGTGGAGAAAACCAGGCACTGCTCATCACCTGTCCAATACAGTCCCAACAGTAAAGCATGGTGGTGGCAGCATCATGCTGTGGGGGTGTTTTTCAGCTGCAGGGACAGGACGACTGGTTGCAATAGAGGGAAAGATGAATGCGGCCAAGTACAGGGATATCCTGGACAAAAACCTTCTCCAGAGTGCTCTGGACCTCAGACTGGGCCGAAGGTTTACCTTCCAACAAGACAATGACCCTAAGCACACAGCTAAAATAACGAAGGAGTGGCTTCACAACAACTCTGTGACTGTTCTTGAATGGCCCAGCCAGAGCCCTGACTTAAACCCAATTGAGCATCTCTGGAGAGACCTAAAAATGGCTGTCCACCAACGTTTACCATCCAACCTGACAGAACTGGAGAGGATCTGCAAGGAGGAATGGCAGAGGATCCCCAAATCCAGGTGTGAAAGACTTGTTGCATCTTTCCCAAAAAGACTCCTGGCTGTATTAGATCAAAAGGGGGCTTCTACTAAATACTGAGCAAAGGGTCTGAATACTTAGGACCATGTGATATTTCAGTTTTTCTTTTTTAATAAATCTGCAACAATGTCAACAATTCTGTGTTTTTCTGTCAGTATGGGGTGCTATGTGTACATTCATGAGGAAGAAGAATGAACCTAAATGATTTTAGCAAATGGCTGCAATATAACAAAGAGTGAAAAATTTAAGGGGGTCTGAATACTTTTCGTACCCACTGTATGCGATGCGAGAACCCTGCAAATCCACTGTGGGTTCCCGCATCGCATTCAAATCGCAGGCAGTTCACACTGCCATATGCGAATCGCTGGGGGTGTCAATACAAAGTTAATGACACCCCCAGATCAGTTTGCATATCACAGTGCAAACTGTATGGCTGAATACAATCTGTATGGCTGAATCTGTATGGCTGCATCTCACAGACATTGCATGTGATTTTCAGAGCAGTGCGCCCTGAATCACATGCGATGTCTGTCATCGCACTAATGTGAACCGGGGCTTAGGAAGCATTCTTGAAGCGTTTTCAAAGCTTCAATAAACAAAACAAAAACACGTCATAAACACATCATAAATGTCGTAGGAGCATTAATGGGCATTGATTTGTTCTTTATAATCTACAAACGTGTGAACGAGCCCTTACATTTGTCACTTACCACCAACAATTCTGATTATATAGTGGTGGAAGGTCGTATGATGAATACATTGAGTCAATGAGGTGGTATGTTTCCTCTGACAATGCAGAGTCCTCTCTGTCTCCCCCTCCTATTGGAACATTAGGTCTCGGATATTTAATGCGACAATTTAAATGCAAATCAGATAGTAATGGAGCATTTATGGCATTCTTGCCAGAGATTTGTGTCTAGTGTTTTTTTAACTAACACAGTGTAATGATTACAGTGATTAAAGTTAAAGAGCTATATAAGCCTCTGGAATTCTGCACTAAGAAAACATCCTCCTACCTGTCTGCCAAATGATCGGCAGTAATCTTTGATTCTCAAAGAAAGGAAAGAACAGTTCCTATAGGATTTATATTTTGTCCATCCAGTCCTTCGATTTACACAATGCTGCAACAGCACAGGGAAGGAACCTGATCATTCTCTGATGCAGTTTCACTTTCACTTTGCCCCTCCCCCAACCTGTAAAGGGGCAAAAAACATAAGCAGTATATCCAGGGAATAGATAGAGGAACTCCCCCTTTCTTAATCAGCCCTTTTCTATGTCCCTACCCACCTCCAAGCACCATTCCTTGGTTCTACCCCCTACCCACCTCCCAGAATCCTAGAATACAGATCCACATATCATTTTGTGGTGCTAAGTAATTTGTATGGAATTTGGTATTGATGACAAGAAAACCAGTAAAATAGATTCACTGCAGCCAGTAACAAAAGACTCCCGCCAGCAACAATAGATCCCCTAACAACAAAAGACCACCTGCAACAAAACTTTCCCCTTAGCAACAATAGATTCCCGACAGCAATAACAGATCTTCCCACAGCCATCATCAATAGACTCTCTATAAGCTAGCAACCATAGACCCAGCCCCAGCAACAGTAGGTCTACCACCAGTAACAATAGTCCTCCTCAGCAACAATAGACCTAACTGCAAAAATAGATCCCTTCAGCTAGAATAGCCAGCAGCCAGCATCAATAGACCCTGCAGCACCCTACCATTACATACAGTTAGTGCTGGAGGTGTCGGAACTGTGTTCCCCCTCATTCCCGCTGAAAAAAAATCCCTGAGTATAACACTCTATCATTCTACTCCCTCTTGTCAGTATACTCCTTGCATCACAGCACAATTAATGGGCTCCTTGTGCTGCCTCTCCCTCTCCTCACACATTCTGTGTTGTGGAGTGCACAGAGACACCTCATGGTTCTGCATAGAGTTGTGCATGACACTGCCCAGCCTTCCTCCGGGACTATCTATCCTTTAGGGCAGTACCCATTCTGTACCCAGTACAGTACCCAAAACTGCGGTCAAGAATTAAAACATTATTATATGAGAACCTATTTCTCATATATGCGGTCAAGAATTAAAACCTGCAAAAAGCAGAATGACTTTAAGGTAATCTACCACATATGTTTTTGCTCCCGAAAAGAGAATTTTGTGTTATATATAAATAATAAATACGCATACTTACTTCTATCCTGCAGCATCGCTCTGATGCTGCAGCTGTTTCCACCCACAGTAAGCCTGGAAACTGAGCGATCACATGACTGCTGATCACACAGGTCTCGGTCTTGTGAGAGTGGAGAGCGATGACTGCCAGGGGCAAAGCTCTCTGCTCTGCCCTCCAGCGCTCACTTGAGCACCAAGCTGGAGAGGGCACAGCTGATTTTGGGTCTCAGTTGGGCACTGAGAGACGGATCCAGCTGCCAATCAGGCAGGTGGGTGAATCCCTATATTATGATTGGTTTCCATCCTTGTGTTATCACAGAGCAAGAATTAGAGCATGGATCCATGAATGTGGACTTGACCCACTCCCTATGTAAAAGCTGGCACCCAGTGAAGAGGAAAAATGCAACAATAATGGACCAACAATAACCAACATTGCAAGGATGGAACCCAGTGGCGGCCTGTCTATAGGGGCCGCCCCCCCAATCTGTGGCTGGAAAAAAAAAATATAAACAAAAAAAAATATTCAATTTTCAGCGCCAACTAGGGGCGCCGGACCTAGTGGTCGGTATGAGGCGATTTCCCTCCACGTGAGGCAGTCAGAGGCGCCGGTTGGAGGCCTTCTGGTGGTCATGGGGGGGGGCAGAGCAATGCGCCCCGACACTCCCCAATTTCCTGATGTCCAGCTGTAATTGGTTCAGACTCCAGCCTGGACCAATCGCACAGGAGGACATCTCGGGACCTGGTGACGTGACGCGTCCCGGCGTCATGTGACCACCTTCCCGCCCGCCGGCGCCGTCGGAGACTGTGAAAGAGCCGCGCGTGAGGAGGATTGGATTCAGAGTCAGACAGTGCAGAAGAAGTTTGTGAGAATCATGACGACTGACGACCGAGTCCAGTGGCAGCAATGAGTGAGTCAAATCTCCGCTTCTTCGCATCGCAGAGTCGACTCAGCAGCAGGCCAGCAGCAGCACGCAGGTCACCATCCGGTCCGTCCGTGAGTGAGGTAAGTTCGTGATGCCTCAGGGGGGGGCTCGCCCGGCCAACACACTGTCTGTCATCATCATCATGTCACTGACACTGACACTCACTGTCAGCTTTGAAGGGGGCACGCACGCACCCTGGTCTCTGCATTGATGGGGGGGCCGGGGGGGGGCACGGCAGACAAGCTGGTGGACTCACTGACTGCATTGCCATTGATGATGGGGGGCACGGCAAGCTGGTGGTCAGGTCACTGCATTGATGATGGGGGGCACGGCAAGCTGGTGGTCACTGCATTGATGATGGGGGGCACGGCAAGCTGGTGGTCACTGCATTGATGATGGAGGGCACGGCAAGCTGGTGGTCACTGCATTGATGATGGGGGGCACGCCAAGCTGGTGGTCACTGCATTGATAATGGGAGGCACGGCAAGCTGATGGTCACTGCATTGATGATGGGGGGCACGGCAAGCTGGTGGTCACTACATTGATGATGGGGGGCATGGCAAGCTGGTGGTACCGAAGGACGTCAAAGTCACGCACTTTTTTACCGCAAATTTTTCTTTTTGCGCCCCCCCCCCCCCAAAATAAATTTGAGCACCAGCCGCAACTGATGGAACCTCTGAATCAGCTGTATAGCATCCTCCATGCTGCAGCCTCAACTCACAGATCAACGTTCATATTGGGCAGAACATCAAAGATCACTAATGTCGTCTGAAAAGCTTTTTTATTGAATAATGATCACATCACAAGAAAAAGAAAGGTGCACATTTTGGAGCTGCGCAGGACCCCTTTATTAGGCATTCATCATGTCAACTTACAGATATAGTCACTAATATGTTTTGAGGCTCTTCTTGAAATGGCGGTGTCTAAAAAAACTGAATATATTCTAGCTGTTCACCAAGTCCCTCCCATCCACATCTTATCTGTGCTATACTTACATTATAATTATTATAGAACCAATAATAATAACTCTTGGAAATGTAATTATGTTTTTGGGCTTAAAATTAAGGATAAATTAAAGCCTTAGTACTGTATATTATTATATATATTTTAAAAGGTCCACTACAATTCATTATTCTAAATGTAGCACTCCTCATGCATGGGGTAGAGGAGCGGACTCATCCCCAGCAAGGAAAATGCTAGCATTGACCTCAGGGTGGATCCATGGCTGCATTGGAGATCATCATGACAAGGAGGGGCACCTGTCACTTTAGTTTTTTCAAAAATCCTGTGCTAGGCCACATAGGACCAAGGCCTTCACAGCACAAACAATTTGCACACATCCTCCCCAGGCTGAAGCCAAAAGAGACCTCACCAGGCCACTCCCCAAGCTCTTAAAGCCTCCCCTAACATGCATAACTGCAGGAAACTGCAAGTGGCAGTCAGAAGGGACATAAAGACTCAATAACACAAGATTTGTTACCATCCGAGAACTATGGCCTTAAGTGCCAGTGACACCTGGTCAGCAATTCTAGAACATAGGATAGAAGCGGAATGAAAAGCTTCATATTGTCTTAGGCAAACTACTACCCAGGAAATTTACTAGACACACCCTAAATAGAGGGTGGCTACATAAACAAGAAAGTACATGTGGCAGGGCCTCTGATCCATATAGGAGGCCAGATGAGGATCATAGCTATGAGAGGGCTATTGAATCCCCTTAATGGTATCTCCCAGAGTGTAGCGAGATCAGAGGTGTTTTTGTTACATTTGTTTTAAAACCATCCAGGAATTTGGTGCTGTACAGTGGTCCACTACCACATCCAATAGATTTAGGACATCAGAAGTTGAACAAGAAAAAAAATATAGCTTGTCCAATGGCACCACAAAGTGCTCACCTAGTGGCAATCTGGATGCAGGGTTGGATGCTTTTGCAGGTTTATCCACAGCCCATGGATCAGTAACTAAAGATCTGGTTCAGAAGGGTCTTTCTTATCCAAAAATACCCTTACCCTGACCCATTTAAGGGTAAAAAAAAACTGTAGATGAGTGTGTAAGAAAGGAGCCAAATGACCTAAAAAAATCAGGAAGTAACAGAGGTTCCCACCATTAGAATTTGTAATCTGTCTCAACATCGACTGTCATTGGCTGAGAAATCCCTCAATAACTCATTCCTCCTCTACAAGGACCTACTGTACATAAGTTTATCAGACAATAAAAAACATAACAATAAAAATGTAAAACATAAAAAAAAAAATCCTGGGAATGTGGGAAAATTAGACTATGGGGACAAGGAAGATTTGGGTTGTTTAGAGGAGCTCCTAAAATAAAACCAGAAGGCTTAATTTTCAGACTCCATGAGAATAGGTAAGGTTGATGTTGTTTTTTTAAACAATTTAAGCCAAAGTCCATCTTCAATCTAGTACATGCAAAAGATCCCTTTATTACAATATTTCAGGAGACTGTGATGAGTGAATAAAACTATTTCTGTAAAAATAGTAAGATTGGAATCAATCCACTGGACTTTAATCTCACCCGTCGGGAACGATTGGCCCTTAAATGAAGCCAAGGACCCCACTGAGGCCTATCAGTTGGTATTAAAGGATCTTTTGAATACAAGATTCTCTGAAGGGGTCATTAATAAACAGGAAAAAAATAATTTTTGTTTAGTGAGTTTCCCTAGGTTACCTATTTTTACCAAATACCAAAAGTCATCTGAGGTGGCCTATTACTGTGAATATGGGAAGTTTATAATCCCCTGTTGCAGTAAATTGATTGTTTCTTCCCACCATTAGTTCAAGCTTTGCCAGCTTTTGTTCTGGATCCAGGACATACATTGTAGATTATTATAAACGTGAGGAGTATAGGAGGCTATCACTGGATGCTAGCTCCTTATACAGTATACTTGTATTGAACATTCATTAGGGGTCCAAGCAGTTAGCTTCTTTTTATATACATCTGCATTATTACCTGCAGTTCAATGTAATTTCATTTTACATTGTATTTGATGTACATTAAGTTACAATTACTTCTTGTATCAATCAGAGTATTTTTTACAGATGCGTGGGACTGCTATGGGGGTGGGGTTTTCCCCTAGTTATGCCAATTTGTTTATGGATTTCTGGGAACAATTTATTTAGTGCAGAAGCCCATTTGCAGCAAACTTGATCTTCTTTATCACGTATATTGATACAATTCTGATCCGCTGGAATAGTTCAGATGAGGAATTGGTTTTACTTATAGAATACTGCAATAACTCCTTTGGGATAAAGTTTACATATGATACGGATCCTGATAGACTGGTATTTCTGGACCTTGAGTTGACTCATGATGGTGCTGGCAATATTATCCCAAAAACTAATTTCAGGTCAAAGTCTGGCAACTCGTATATACTGGCTCAGAGTTGACACCACCCAAGGTGGATTAAAAATAATATCCCCCAGGGCATTTTAGAACAATGGCTCCAATTGAAAGGACTCTGTCACAGGGTGGCATTTTTTTATGAGGCCAACCTGTGATAGGAGTAGCCTTATATAAGTATTCTGATTCTGACACCTCTCTGGTTAGTAAAAGTAACATATGAGACTCCAGAGAAGAGTGGTTTTATACACAATATAATTTTAGGGGCCAAGAGTTTCAGCCACATTTTGGACTCTATTGTTGCAAGATCCTCCTCTTAGATAATGCTTACCTGACAAGGCCCAAAAGGTTTTCAAGAGACCTTGTTCAATGAAAAATATGATAGCAGTAAAAAATGCAGAAGCCAAGAAGTCCACATGTACTTTATACTTTTTGGACGTGAAAGGTGTGGGAGATTGAGATTTGGTGCATGCTCATTTATAATTCATATGAAAAAGCAAATTCTAAATAGAGAATGTCAATTTGTTATTAAGTATTTCATTACCTGATCGTTGTGATTTACTGTCTTTTATGTGTAGTTATGGCCTTCTTTATGTGGGCCACACTACTAGGACACTAAGAGCAAGGTTTAGGGAACATAAACAAAATGATAACATGACACTAAGAAGAGTATAATTCAGCATCTTGCCAAAAAACTAAATTCGGACCCTGCCTATTTATTGATTTTTGGTATTGAAGCAATTCCACTGGACTTTCCTGTACAAGAGAGATTCAGAAGGTACTGTATCTTTGCACTTAATACCTTATCCCCACATGGGTTAAATTAGGAGTTTGAAAGACATACTTTTAACCTGTCATTCCTATATCTTTATTTTCTTTTTTGACTAATTATTCTGTGTTTATTATGTATTTATTAGCAGTTGTAATAATTGTTGAATATGTGATGATCTCTATGTATTTTTATGACTACTGTGTAGCATGCTCATGCATCCTCAATTTATTTATTTTTTTCTATGGATCTAGGCTTTAGGCTCTATTCACACTTGTGCAACTTATCATGTAACTTTGGACATAAAAATTGCATGACAAGTCGTTCCCCATGTTTTCCCAATGATAACCATTCATATATGCACGACCTAATGTTGCAGCAGCTTCAAAGTAGTCAATGCACTACTTTGGTCCGACTTTCATGCACGTTGAGGGCCATAGACTTCAATGTTAACCCTCAGAAGTTTCAGGGAAGTCGTATCTGAATGTTAAACAATGTAGCTTGTGTGCAACCATTATCACTGGTCAAAGCCAAAGTCATATTCCAGCTGCAGCCATCCAAAGTTGCGTCAAAGTTGCACCACAGTTGCACGAAAGTTGCACTCCAAAGTCAGTGCAACTTTGGAGTCATGAAAGTGTGAATGAAGCCTAAGTCCATTCCCTTTTTATAATATATACCTTTTTTATATTTTCATAATATATATTATAGTCACAAAAAAGTGCAACGCTCTCCTAAAGTGCATTCAAATTTAAGTGCACAAATAAATATCTGAAAAAAAAGTGTAAAAATCATCTATATATAATAAATTAACGTGAGTCCATCTTTTCTTTTAAATATATATACAGCCCATTAATAAATGATTCAATGTCTGTGAAAAAAAGGTTGCAGTCCCATACACTAGAAACTCTTCAGTAATTGCCTCTGATCGCCACAGTGCCCTTCACCCCACCTATAGGTGTCTTCTCACCTGCTTGAATGGACCTCACTAATTAACAGAGATGTATAGTAACGAAGTAGAACTACTTAAGTACTGTACTTAAGTACCGAAATGCGGTATCTGTACTTTCCTAGAGTAGAATTTTTTTCTCCTACTTCTACTTTTACTTCACTACATTTTTTCGATGATTTCGATACTTCTACTCAAGTATTTTTTTTTTGTGCTGCATAGTTACTCGTTACTTTTAAAAAAATTACCAGTGCCAGAACAGTAGATGGCAGGTTGCATAAAGCTCAAAAAAATGTGTATAATGTCATTTGTAAATCAGCGCATACGAAAATAAAGGCTGTGTATAATAAAAGCTGCTATACCAAATCTTTCCAATAAAAAGAAAATATGAAACAAACAAATAAATGGTGCTACAGCGCTTAAAGTGCATCAAGAAACTACTAACAAACACAGGTTAATCATTTGAATAAATCATTTGAAATAATAAAAACAATATGATGTTCAAACTTTTGACTTATTTCTTTAATAACTACATAACACAGTACTTGTACTTGTACTTTCAGTACTTGAGTAGAATTTTTTTTTCAAAACTACTGGTACTTTTTACTTTTAGTACTTAAGTAGCAAATTTTTTGAAAAAACTACTTGCAATACTTAAGTAAAAAAAATGTTGAATACTTTAGTACTTCTACTTAAGTAACTTTTTCTGCGAGCACTTCCACTTCTACTCAAGTAATTTTTTGATCGAGCACTTGTACTTTTACTCAAGTAGAAATTTCGAGTACTTTATACAAGTCTGCTAATTAAAGGAGGTCTATATGCGCTTTGCAGTGTTATAACTGGCACCGCTCCCACTGGTTGTACACTCCAAATCTGCGGCTCTCAAGAGCTCTCAGCATGGTGTCAATCATATAGGAGGCAAGAAGAAACTTATCTCTAATAAAAAGTATTTATTTCTATATAAAAATCCACTCACATTTCAGAAGTAAAAAAGGAGCATTTCTTCTGCATACACAGCTCCACCTAGTCCCAGCATGATTACGTCACCTACCACTCCACACATAGCGCCCAATGGGCTTTCTCAAAGGTTCAGGCTAATGGGCTGCATCACATAGAATTTGATTTTAACTGTTTTTTTAGCAATTCATAGATCAGTCTGGAGTAACTGTTATTTGTTACTCTTAAATTATTTTATTTTTGTCAGTATTTATATAATATTTTGTATATATACAATTTAGTAGTAGAAGGATCCAGTGGTGGGGTTACATATATTAAAGGATGATCTAGATTTATTTTATTTCTTTTTTAATATTTGTTATGCTTCATTTAGAACCTAAGTTATATATGGAGTACATGGGGCTATACGCTATTATATATAACCACTAGATGGAGCTAGTACACACATTATATATACAGAGCTTGTGATAGAGGCAGCTCCATGTGTATAGATAGCTCACATATCGATACAAACACTGCATTTTAGATATTAGCAGTAAGGTTCTCAGCTTGGAGGATAAAAAATAAAAGTATATGGTCTGCTTTAATAGCTTGTATCAAGTTTAATAAGATCTGTGAGGCTACGTTATCATGACGATGGCCGTTTGGCAGTTACCATGGGAACTGGGCTGCATAAAAAGAGGAAGCATGATGCAGTCTACTTGCTTGAACCTTTGAGAAAGCCCATTGGGCGCTACGCCTGATGTGGGCAGTAAGGTTATCACGCTGGGACTAGGTAGAGCTGTGTATGCAGGAGGATTTTATTGTGAAATGCTAATTTTTTACTTCTGAAATGTGAGTGGATTTTTATATGGAAATAAATACATTTTATTAACGATTTGCACTATGGTTCTAATTCATCCCAAATGTGTTTTATCGGGTTGAGGTGCAGGCCAGTCAAGTTCCTTCACCCCAAACTCGCTCATCCATGTCTTTATGAACCTTGCTGTGTGTAGGGCCCTGCCCTAAACCCGATAGAACACCTTTGGCATGAATTAGAGCAGAGACTGCGAGCCAGGCCTTCTCGTCCAACATCAGTGCCAGACCCTACAAATGCACTTCTGGAAGAATGGTCAAACATTCCCATAGACACACTCCTAAACCTTGTGGAAGCCTTCCCAGAAGAGTTGAAGCTGTTATAGCTGCAAAGGACGTGCCAACTCAATATTGAACTGTAGTTGGCACTGGGATGCCATTAAAGTTGATGTGCGTGTAAAGGCAGGTATCCCAATACTTTTGACAATATAGTGTATATGTGAGCCTTGCCTGCTGCTGTTCCTTAGATATTGACATATGCAAAGCTAGTGTATAGCTAAATCTTTTCTAAATAATTTATACATAGAAGTTTCTGCCTTCCCTATAGTCATGTGATCATTCCTCATCTCTCTGTAAGTGCAGCGCTCTGTGTATTAGGTCACCACAGATAGAACTCCAAAGCCTGGCTTACACTAGTGTGATTTCAGATGCGACTTGAGCCGCACAGAATCACATTGTGACGGATCACCCTGTCCCTGGATTGTAAACCCCTTCGTTTCATTTTCCTATGAGTTTGGGACATTGGCCTTTTATTGCATTTTATTTTCTCTTCATTTATCCTCAGAACAAAGGAAGATGGCAGGACTCATGGCATTGTGTTAATGTAATGTAATGTTACAGCCCATCCCCCCCCCCCCCTCCTGTTCCTGTGTCTAAGGGTGTGGATTCATGACACAGACACTTGTCTGAGCTGGAGACATCTCTCCGCAGGGGGTGTGTACTAAGACTGCCTGGTTCAAATGTACAAATGTTCAGTTCTCATTGGTTGGCCTTTGTCTCATCCCCCCCCCCCCTTGCAGGGCTAAGGGGAGTGCCCCTTAGCTGTGTGTAACTGTATGGTTTGGAATGTAATAAAGAGTTTAAGCTCTGCATGGCTAACCCTCAACACCTGTGTGGATCGTCTCGTGATTGAGGGGGTTACGGGCTGGGTATGGCTTCTCCGCAGGCTGTGGGTGCGTTTGGAGGACAGGAGACGCAGTTTCGACGGATGTGCCCAACTGGGGTACAAAGATCCGTTACATTGGTTGGCAGCGGTGGGATGTCTCCTGCAGTCCAGGACATCCAAACCACCACCAGGATTCAAGATCTGGGCAGCTGCCGAGGAGTGATACGGGGACCAGCCAGCATGAGAGCGGAGTTCGGGAGGAGGCTGCAAGGCATGCGGAAGCACCATCGGGGACCAGCGACAGAGCACACCAGGCTCGGCTGGGAGGATGTGATCCGCCGGCAACTCTGGCATGAGGCGCTAAGCCACGAGCGGCACCATCAGGGGAAGATCCTTCCCTCCTCCACAGAGATGTACCGGACGCAGTACTGTGCGCGAGAGGTGTTCCTGAGGGAACGACCGTGAGATGAAGGGAAGACAGAGCTCGGAAGATTGGTCTAGGAGGAAATGAGGCTGGACGCCAGCTACAGAGCCCTTCGGTGGTTCGCAGCTCAACTGTGGCCAGGTACAGCAGATGGCAGCCCGACAGAAGGCGTTGGCTATGGCGGCGTGGGGCTGCTCCATCAAAAAATGTACGGAGACCCAGACTTTGGGAGCGATGAGGAGTGGCGGCTGGAACACATTCTGGATTTCCGAGATGAGGTGCTGGACCTCCCCGACGAGGTGTGTGACCTGGAGGAATTGGAGTTCCTGGTTGAGCAGGAATGGGAGCTCGAGATTGCCTACAAGCGGCTGTTTGACGGTGATCAGCAGCCTGGCATGGCTCCCGTTGCCTGGGACTGTCCGAGAGAAATATCAGACAGTCACGAAGATGAGAAGCAAATGGGGCCAGGGGTGACCCTGCGTTTTCCCGTACTAACTGCAATGGAAGAAGCAGCGATGATACAGAGGGCACTGCGAGCGCTAGAATGCCGAAACGCACTGGAGGTCCCCCAGGCAGCAAGACAAGCTGATAGCATGAAGGTCTCAGAAGGGGGAGTTGAGACAGGCGCTGGAAGGTTGGAAAATGGTGATCAGCAGCAAGTCCAGAGTATCTCATCTGGTGCCCCAGCAGAAGCGCTGGCTACAGGGCAGAGTGCCCCTGGCATCTGCCCAGCAGCAGGAAAAGAGTTGGATCCGGAGAGTCTGAGAGAGGATCTGCATGAGCTGTTTTCCCAACAGCAGATATCCCCACCGGGAGTAGAGGAAGCAATTCTCCCTCCCCAACAAGTGGACACTACCCCAATGTTTATCCCCCAGCAGAAGCGCTGGCTACGGGGCAGAGTGCCGCTGGCCTCTGCCCACCCTCAGAGGTAGATCCAGGGAGTCCGAGGGATGACCTCAGTGAGCCGTTTCCCCAGCACTTGGACACTACCCCAGTGGTTATCCCCCCAGCAGAAGCGCTGGCTACAGAAGAGAGCGCTGATGGTCTCTGCCCAGCATCAGAACAAGAGATGAAGAATCTGGGAGACAGTCCCTGCAAGATACCTTCTCAGCGGCTGGTAACTACACCAGGAGAAAAGCAAGTACCTTTTTCTCCCCAAATGCATAGCCCTACCAGCCTACATTCCCTACCAGCGGAAGAGCTGGCATCAGGGCAGAGGATTATTCAGCTCCCCCCAATATCTGCAACCCAGCCCCGGATCAGAGGAGTGCAGACAGTTGTTCCCACTCTGCAGCGGCTGTTTTTATTCATGGGAGACCCTATGTGCAGTTTTGCTCCCCAGCGCCAGAGTCGTACTTTTACTTTTCCTGGTTGCCTGGGGTGGAAGTTTGTGACTAACGCAGGTCCAGACCAGTTGAGGGTCAGAAACCTCGTTAGTCTGTTTTTAAAAGGGGAGAAATGTGACAGAACCCACTGTCACTGTGTGTTTTGGAGGGGACTGTGCGCAAGCCTCCTACCGACAGACTATGGGCCAGAAGATACTGGAGTTTGGCGCTGCAGCCTTTTGACTTTACCATCCACTACTGGCCTGGTAAGCAGAATGGCAACGCTGATGGGTTGTCCCGGCAAATGGAACTCAGCCCCTAACCTAAATCCGGACATCCCCAAGTTGACCTGAAAAGGGTCAAGCCGGGTCTGCCGGAGTGTTCCACAAGGGGGGAGCACTGTGACGGATCACCCTGTCCCTGGATTGTAAACCCCTTCGTTTCATTTTCCTATGAGTTTGGGACATTGGCCTTTTATTGCATTTTATTTTCTCTTCATTTATCCTCAGAACAAAGGAAGAAAGCAGGACTCATGGCATTGTGTTAATGTAATGTAATGTTACAGCCCATCCCCCCCCCCCCCCCTCCTGTTCCTGTGTCTAAGGGTGTGGATTCATGACACAGACACTTGTCTGAGCTGGAGACATCTCTCCGCAGGGGGTGTGTACTAAGACTGCCTGGTTCAAATGTACAAATGTTCAGTTCTCATTGGTTGGTCTTTGTCTCATCCCCCCCCCCCTTGCAGGGCTAAGGGGAGTGCCCCTTAGCTGTGTGTAACTGTATGGTTTGGAATGTAATAAAGAGTTTAAGCTCTGCATGGCTAACCCTCAACACCTGTGTGGATCGTCTCGTGATTGAGGGGGTTACGGGCTGGGTATGGCTTCTCCGCAGGCTGTGGGTGCGTTTGGAGGACAGGAGACGCAGTTTCGACGGATGTGCCCAACTGGGGTACAAAGATCCGTTACACACATGACATGGGAAATCACATATTTCCTATGGTGCCTGTTCACATCAATATGACTCAGCACAGAGCGATTTTGGAAAAGGTTCCTGTACCACTTTGGCGCAATTCCAGTGCGATTTTGGCCCAATAGAATATACAAACTTTATCAAAGCTGCATCCAGGTAACGCTATATAATCGCACTGAAAGTTGGATCAAATTTGTATCGCAGCCTAAGCGCATCAAACGTTAGAACATTACCAGTAATGCCATATTCCAAGCATAGTTTCCCTGTATTTTGGGATTTCCGGTAGTGAGACAATTGCAGGAGCAGGGAGATGAGATTCCGGCAATTCCTTTCTATAAAATGAGTACCACTGCCATAGTTGCAAGAACAATTATTTCTCGTAGACTGAAATGGGAAGGTCATCTCAAGTAGCTAATGCAGCTTCTATATATGTTTTATCATTTTAAATTTTTTTTTTTTTAACAAAACCAAATTGATGAACTGAGAGCAGCGAGATGACAGTTAATGCGCGGTAAGAGCGCAGATAATGGAGCTCTGAGACAATTACTTGCCTCTTGTACTCAGTTAATAAATAGCCCCGGCGGCCTGGTTAAATCACGTTGTTTTGATGAAGCGAGTGCGAAGACAATTAGCTCCTCGCGCTGCACTCTCCATTGTGCAACGTCTACAACGCGCGGCGCGCCCGCCATTTCAATAGCAGAAAATGAGGCATTAGACAAAGGTAAAACTCTCTTCCCCAGATCACTCCATTCCTGGTAATAGCGGCTGACAAAGGAGCGGACACGGGACAATGGCGACAGATGTTTCATCCGTCTTGTTTGCCGGTGTCGCCGCTCTCTCTACCTCTCTAGCAGGTTTCTTAAATGCACAATTAAAAGCACAGAAAATCCTTTGTTCGCCACGCGCCATCTGCCAGCAAACGTGTGATGTGTGTGTTTAAAAAGCCTTGTAATCGCGGCCATCCTCCGCTAATCGAAAATGTCTATATTGTTCGAGGTTCCCACAATGAGCGCAGCAATTACACCGCACTTGTATCGCCTGTGAAGTCATTTAATGGACATCTGTTCGGAGCTTGTTAGGGAGGTGACGCCGGGGATTGTGGGATGGCGCACATACGCTCTTTCTAGTTGACATTTATCCTTCCGTCTAGGCTCACTCCGCATCCACGGGAACAGATGGGGGGAAATCAAAATGTAATGTATAGACAATTTAAAGTGTCACCATATGGAGGATCAAAGATGCACAATTTGCCAAAAGTAAAGGAGACCTGGGAACTGTTTACCTGAAAGAAGGTGAGCTGTTATCAGATGGAGCCTGAAATCCCCCAAGTTAAAGAGTACCTGTAAAAATACATAGGCTACAATTTCTGCCTTGCTTCTAAAATTACTAGTTTACTGGCAGTCATGCTTAAGCCTCGTACACACGCAACGAATTTCCGCCAACCGGTTGTCCGTCTTTTGTCCAGAGTGGTGTCTGTTGGTTGGAATGTGCCTAGACTGCACACGAATTTTCCCGTACGACAGAATTCTACTTCAGAAGTGATGTCATGTGTTGGATTGCTTTGTATGTGTTCTTTCATCTCTGAGCATGCCTAGTCTTGCTCATAAGATTTTTCCCCATCGAAATCTGTACTAATGAGTCGAAAATCGGACGTGTTTTGATGGTCGACAAAAATTTTATAGCCTGCACACCAGGATTTTTTCGGCCGAAAAGTCGGAGTCGGTTGTCGGAAGCACCATACTAACAATCCGAAAATCGGCAGATCAGTCGTCGGACGAAAATTCCCGGCCGAATTTCGACTCGTGTGTACGGGGCTTTATCCCCTTACTTCCAACCTTTGCAACAAGAATAAGAACATTTTCATAAGAAATCAGCAATAGCTACCAAAATATGTTTTCAGCGTAGGTTTCCTTTAAAATATATATTTAAAAAAACATAATATTTTTTAGGGAGACAAATAGCATTAAGTGTGGAACAGCTTTACAAGTCTACACAAATGAATTCATGGCTTGTCACAATCAATACACAGCAACAGTATCAGTTTTAGATAAGCTCCACCTTTTATCAATAAAAAGTCCTCCTAAGGGCTCTTTCACACGGGCGGTCCGATCAGATCCGCCTGTCAGTTTTTTAGGCGGATCTGATCGGATCCTCCATGCAGCTCTATGGGGCAGCGGATGTCAGCGGAGACACCTCCGCTGACATCCGCTGCCATCCGCATCCGATCCTGTGCTGAAATCTGAGCGGATGGAAACCGTATTTTTCCATCCGTTCAGTAATCGGAGCGGAGCGGATCTGATGAGAGCGGACAAGCGGTCCGCTCTTATCCGATCCCCCATAGAGGGCAGCGGATGCTGAGACACCTCCCTCTCCGCTCTGCAAGCGGAGACGGAGCTGTCATCCGCCCGGCTCAGCGGGGATCGCGGATCGATCCCCGCTGAGCAACACGGATCCGCCTACGGAGGCGGACCATGTGAAAGAGCCCTTAGGGTCCAGTCAGTAACTTTGCCTTGGATGAAATGATGTCATCAGTCTGCTGCAGGCAGGAGGAAGAATATCCTCAGTTTCCTCCCCCACAGTGATCAGACTACAACATTTTACCTTTGTAGCAAGTCACAAGGGGAGAGGCTGCAGCAGGGGCTGATTGTCAGATATTTGTGAATGCAGTCAAGAACTGCACAGGCACAAGGATTTACAAGATCGTGTCATTTCTAAGCAGTATTGGAAGTAGAAGGCCATATTAGTTGAACAAAGTTGGTGCCCTCCTTCTGGAGAAAAAAACAGATGAAGGCATTGTCAGGGAAAGAACTAAATTGAAAAAAAAAAAAAACCTACTGGAAATGGTCCATATATTATCTAAAATGATAAAAGGATAGCTCTCGCGCTAAATCACACAAAATATAAATGTGATACCAGTGTGAAGATCAAATAAATATTCAATATTAAATGATGTATAAATACATATGCTGCAGCTTAAACCACAAAATCAATATAAAAGAAGTGTGAAAAATAAACTCCCACAAGCTGTGCAAAAACACTCCAAAGAAATAAGTGTTCAAATAAATACAATATTGCAACAAATAAGGTGGAATTGTGCACAAAATAAATCACATGTCACAAGTCCATTAATCAAATGTGCTAAAGTAGTGACAGCCTGTGAAGAAAGGAGCTCCGTGCTGAATGTTGGACACCACTTAAATCCACCACCTGTGTGATCCCTCTCCCATCAGCTGGTAACTCACCCCAACAAGATGCCCCCCATTTTCATGGTCAGGGCTACAAGCGCAATGACAAAACACTGTTAAGTGTAGGGGTCCTCCTTAAATGATATCTTCTCTCGCATGTACATATAGGGAAAAACAAAGGGAAATCCACTAGTGCAATACAGTTTTAAAACTCCAATTTGTATTGTTACATAGTAGTTGCACTCACATAAACCAAAATCAACAGCGCATGTAAAATATGGGGTTTGGGGTGTTCCCCACGTCCTCACCAACTCCACGCTATTGTGCCAGACATGGAGGAACCGCCACCACTTCACCCGTTCACTTCTCCGGTCTGCCGTGTAGCCACGCCCTCAATTGTGCACAATTCCACCTTATTTGTTGCAATATTGTATTTACTTGAACACTTATTTCTTTGGAGTGTTTTTGCGCAGCTTGTGGGAGTTTATTTTTCACACTTTTATATTGTCTAAAATACCTGGGTATTTATCTTGCATCCATCATTGGTGACACTTTCTGAACCAACTTTCCTCCATTCCTCACGTAGATTAGGAGAGACTTTGTTAAGTGGTCTACGACTTTATCTTGGTTTGGAAGGACTAATGTGACCAAAATGAACATCCTCTCTTGCCTTTTCTACTTTTTTCAAACATGTCCGATAAACATTCCTTGATCTTTCCTAAACCAGCTCAGGAGGTAGTTTGGGAATTTTCTCTGGGCAGGCAAAGCACACCAAATCTCCTAGTTACTCCTGACTCAGCTTAAGGCTGCCAGTAATATGGGCTTGCTGGACATCTTTATATATCGTAAGGTAACACATATGGCCCAGATCCTTAATAGGTGGCATCCCTCCTCTAGTAAGCAGTGGGTTCACCTGGAACAAGCATTCTCAGATTGCAGTCTTGGGAGTTTCCTGTGGCTACAGCAAGATGTACCCAGGAACCTCTTTTCTCATCTAACCATTGGTACAACACTGTCCTTCCTTATTCATCACCTGCAGGCTCCCAATCCTGACAGAGTACAAGCTGTCTGGACTAACTTCAGTATTAGGTCACTCCTAGTTTCCTCTGGGCTTCCATGATCGGTCATTTACCTCCGCTGTGCAGCAAGGCTCCTATCGAACATATGAACATGTACAGTCAGGATTCCATATTACAACAAACCGGATTACGTAAGGTACAATGCTGCATAGTATATTAACAACTAAATAAAGTCTCTACTAATCATTCGTGCGAGAAAAAGAGATATTTATTAACTCGAAAATTTTGAGAACCATTCTAATCAATGTTGATATAATTTTAAAATAGAAGGATATTTCCGGATGCTGAATGCAAATAATAATTCATACCTGGACTCAATCGCTGCTCTTAAATCTGGTACCTTGAACTCACAGTCCTTTCAGTGTCTAACGAAGGACAATCGTGCTGCTATAAAGAGATGTGGATTGCCACGTTTCTTAGTGGAGGAGGAATAGCTTCCACTCCCAGTGTTATGCCTCGTACACACATACCGATCGTCGGCCGAACGATCGGCCGTCTTTTGTCCAGGGCTGTCGTGTCTGTTGAAAACTGCAAAAGACTGCACACGAATTTTGTCGGCCAACAACAGCCGACTGCAGAAGTGATGTCATGTGATGGTTAACTTTCCGTGTGTTTTTTCTTTTCTGAGCATGCCCAGTCTTGCAAATCTGCTGATTGTCGGACGAATTCTGTACTGACTGGCGAACAATCGGCCGTTCTGGTGTTGGCCAACAAAAATTTTAATGCCTGCACGACAGATTCTGTTCGGCCGAAAGTGCGCTGTCGGCTGTCGGAAGCATCATACTAACAAACCTACAATCGGCCAATCGGTCGTCGGCCGAATATTTACGGCCGACAATCAGTACGTGTGTACGGGGCTTTAGTAGGGCAAAGCCAACAGAAATTGAAATTGGGAATTTCAGAACCTACTCTACCATCTATAGAAGCCCAAATGTTGGAAATGTTGGAGGTTATGTAGAGCAAAAACATGTTAACTTTCAGCTGTACCCCACACTGTCTGTGATTTTTTTGTTTGAAAATTTTTCTAATTTAAATTTTCACAATAAAGTTACAAACATAGAGACAGATTCAACATTCAGCACTACAACGCATCAGCACCAGTGAACAATGCATCTCCCAAACCAATTATAGTGACACATTTCTTGTAAAAAGGTATATGAAAAGAAATAAAGTAAGATTTAAAGGCAATACCTCATCACCCCAGAAATACCAACAGTAACTGAGTCAGGTGCCCATCAAGGCCTACATTTATTCAGCATCTTGCCCACAATACGAACATTTAACCTAGGAACAATTAATCTGATGCTGTAGAATTATCATCTATCCAAACCGCCCCACAACTTTTTATATTTATTAGGGTACCCCTCTATTAAGATACGGTCTGTGATATCTTATGGAACATACAATAAAGGTTAAAGAAGTGCAGCGGATTCCAGATCCTTTTTTTCTCTGTAGCTTTGCAGGCAAGCTGTGCTAGCAACTTCACCACAAGTGGCTAGTAAATGGACAGCTAATCACTCACCTGGAGCAGCTTTGCTTGTGCTGGATAGTCAATGACAAGACCAGAGGATATAGAAAAAAGTACCTGAGTTTACACATCCTATCCAACAGTTAGGATACATATGCTATGTGAACTTAGATATGCAATGTGGTGTTAGGTAACATCTCAGTAGAATTTTTTGGGTACATTCCCATAGGTTTACACTGCGATTTACTGGACATGAAACAGTTAGAGCCCTCATTCACTGCTTAGGTTGGTACTCAGGAGGTGATTTACTAAAACCATTGTACACAGAATCTGGTGCATCTGTGCAGAGTAACCAATCAGCTTCTAGGTTTTATTGTCACAGCTGATCTGAACAAGCTCAAGTTAGAAGCTGATTGGTTACTATGCACAGCTGCACCAGATTCTGTGTGCACTGATTTTAGTAAATCTCCGCTAGAGTGTCAAGATCTTTATCCCATGCGGTGATGGAAGATGACTTAGTAAATTTGGACCTGTTATTTAGAATTGAGTAGAACAGTGAAGTACCTTTTGGGTTGTTGCAGGCTGACTGAAAGTATTGAGCAAGTTGCCACAGCAAAGAACTATAAAGCTTCCCTCTAGAACCGGGATATGCAAACTGTGACCCTCCAGCTGTTGCAAAACTACAAGTCCCACCATGCCTCTGCCTCTAGGTGTCATGGTTGTGGCTGTCAGAGTCTTTCTATGCCTCATGGGACTTGTAGTTCTGTAACAGCTGGAGGGCCACAGTTTGCATATCCCTGCTCTAGGAGATAAAAAATGGGCTATCTGCACATATCTGTAATGTTCACTGTCAGGTAGATTAAATTCCATTTGTAGAGTACTAAACATTTTTATAGCTGGACCTATATAGAGATCGTCTAGAAGCCTTATCCCTGATCTGAATCTCAGAAATTGGCATCTTAAGGGAATAAGTAGGGCTAATGTTTCTATTGGGAATAATAGTGGTGTGGTTTCAAGAGAGCTCGGCTGTGTATTACAACAGCAAGGACCTTTTTGTTTTCAACATTTTATTAGAGCAGGTCACTGGGGCTCTCTCTCAGACACTCAAAACTTGTTTGATCCTCCACTCCTGTTGTGGAAAGCAATGCAAGTTCAACATTTCCTGATCCATAATTGGGGACAGTTCGTGTCACTACTGACCCCGACAAAGTTTGAGAAACTCTATATGTCACAAGAACCAACTCCGCACAGCGTGTCAGTGTCCTACCAGATTCTGACTTCTTTGGCCCCCACATCACATTAGATGGAGGCACACTTGGGAAAAATTTGTATTTTTCTCACCATAGCTCGTACACACCCCTTTCCCATTTCTCTTCTCCCCCCTACCTTTCCAACCCTTCTCTCCTATGTCTGCTGTCTCCTTCTGGTCTGATCCATCTAATCTTCTTACTTTTTTTTTCTATTTCTCACCGTAGTAAAAGCTATCTACCCTTGTGGGACCTGTATGATTTCCTGATAGCACCGAGAAACTTAAAAATTCTAAACTCTATTTCCTTTCTTTGATACTTAGTATACATGTTCTAAGCTTTACGGGAAATATTTCCACTAGCTATTTTGGAACGGGCAGGTTGGGGACTGAATTGACTGAGACTGCTAAAATGTGTAAGTGTTCAGTGTGCCGTTTCTGTAGACCAGTGGTCTCCAAACTGCGGCCTAGGGGCCAGATGTGGCCCTTTGCTGGCCTTTACCCAGCCCTTTGGTCACTATTCCTCCCACCAATATGAGGCACTGTTCCTCTCACTGACACCAATGATGGGGCACTATTCCTCCCATTGATACAAATAAAGGGGCACTATTTCTCTCCATAATACCAGTGATTGGGCACTATTCCTCCTCTTACTGACTACAGGAGGTATGTAATGTATTTACTCCCACTGACCACAAAGCCTAAGGCATTGTTTACTCCCACGGAATACGGGACATTTTCTGTACCCACAAGCCACAGTCCAGCCCCCTTATATTCTAAAGGACAGTAGACTGGCCCTTTGTTTAGAAAGTTTGGAGACCCCTGCTGTAGACAAATGTGATCAACTTTTTAGTCTTGGTCCATTTTGGACACGTTCTATGTTTTACCTTGTTTTAAGCAATGTGTATTTAAAAACGCAACCTGTAAAATTTTGTGATCTTCAAAATGTTCCTGCATGCCCTTGAAACTGAAAATAAAGAATTAAAAAAAACACTACCTGGGAAATACTTTTTATTAAACACTGTTTATTGATTTTTCACATAAACCCACAAATGAACACAAAACATCTGGAGTGTTTCGGGATGAGACAAACACTTCACATAGTAATCATCAGCCATTGGTCTGATTATAATGAAATAACTGCATAATACAGTACAGATCAATCAATATTATTGCTGGCACAGAACAGACAACTACAACCCCTACAGCTGCCAGTCCCAAATATTAAAGTACATGGAGGGTGAACAGTGAAATGTCCGCAAGTGATGCCGTCACCGGTGGTGGAAATATCGTGGCTTTGGTTTTTGTTATATCTGGAACTGTTAGGAAAAGTGTATCAGTATACATTGCAATGACCACAATGTGCTGCGCAGAAATGTCAGCTCAGAAGCATCTGAAACTATTGCACCACGCATGGTGAATTTCAACCATCCTGGATTTTTCTTGAATCTACTGGCTGGTTTAAAAAAGAGAGAAGCCCCAGAGCTGTAAATCTTGTTCTAGGTTTACTTAACTAGTTATTGGGGTTGATTTACTAAAGGTAAATCAGCTGTTTACTTTGCAAGGGAAGTTACATTTTGCAAGGGAATTTTTCCCAAAGCTTAGTGAATGTGGTGAAATTTCACTTTGCAAAGAATACATAATCATGTGCAATGGAAAAAAAACAGCATTTTTGCTTGCATATGATTTGATGATGAAATTCAATAGAGCTTCACCTGATTTACTGACCTCTGCGTAAATTGCCATGAAAAGTGCAACTTCCCTTGCAAAGTTATGAGGCTGCTCCTTTTAGTAAATCAACCCCAAAGAGTCAGTGACCTGGAACAGGTATACCCCAGTGAGTCCCTGCTTTTGGACTTGCATGCTTGTGCAGAATCAGTTACAATTACAAAAAGAAAACTGGCAACAGCATCTCCCATATTTTTAGGTTCTTTTTTAAAGATGTAAAAAAATAAAAATAATCAGGGGAACTGCCAAATGGGTGGCAAATGTTGGGGGTCAAATGACCATTGTACGATGCACACGAAGAAGTTTCTGTGAACATTCATGAAATGATATAAAATCTTCAGGACCGTATCAGAGCAGAATATATTTAACCGCTTTACGACCGCCCACTGCAGTTATACAGTGGCAGGCAGCCGCTCCTGAGCAAATCACCGTAGCTGTACGTCACTTGCTTTCAGGAGGCTAGCAGCATGCTCCCACCCCCGCTCCTCAGCGGGGAAGCCGATGCAGCGGACAGGCAGCTCCGATTGCCGCCTGACACCAGCGATCATTCCCCGCTGAGAGAGAACAGTCAGCTGTTGTAAACACAGCTGACCGTTCTTCTCCCTGAAATGATCATAGAGCCCATGTGATCCTTCTATATAGAATCACATGTCTCTATGGTCATTTCAGAAGCCACGCCCCCCCCCCCCCACAGTTAGAATCACTCCCCTAGGCTCCCACTTAAACCCTTGATCACCCATAATGTTAACCCCTTCCCTGCCAGTGTCATTATCATAGTAACAGTGCATATTTTTAGCACTGATTACAGTAGTAATGTCATTGGTCCCCCCAAAAGTGTCACAAATGTCAGTTAGGGGTCTGATCTGTCCGCCGCAATGTCACAGTCCCGCAAAAAATCGCAGATTGCCGCCATTACTAGTAAAAAAAAAAAAACAATAAAAATGACATAAATCTTTCCCGTAGTTAGTAGACGTGATAACTTTTGCGCAAACCAATCAAAATATGCTTATTGCGATTTTTTTTACCAAAAATATGTAGCAGAAGACAAATTGGCCTACAATGTTAAAAAAAAAAAAAAAAATTGAGAATGTCATATAGCAGAATGTGAAAAATATTGTTTTTTTTTTTTTCAAAATTGTCTTTGTTTATAGCCCAAAAAATTAAAATCGCACAGGTGATCAAATAACTCCAAAAGAAAGCTCTACTTATGGGGAAAAAAAGGGCATCAATTTTATTTGGGTACAGCATCGCACAACCGTGCAATTGTCCATTAAAGTAACGCAGTTCCGATTGCAACATAGGGCCTGGTCAGGAAGGGGGCAAATCCTTCCGGTCTTGAAGTGGTTAAAGGGTAACTCCACTTTTGTGGGGAAAAAAATAGCAAATAAAGAAAAAAACAATATAGAGTATACAATTGCAACACAAATCATATTGTAATTGAATGTTATTAAAAATGACCTTTCCTTTTCACTCTGCAGCTGTTGTAATTTTCTTTAAAATACAATGCAATATGGCTACCTGGAGGTGTACTGACCACACTCCAGAAACATCATTTCCTGCTTGTGTGATTGGCTCACCAATTTTCCCAGAAGTCTGCCTAAGATACAAGTCAGATTTCTGGCATCCCCTGCAACATAAATGTCATTTTTGGTGAGATTCTCCCAATAGGAACATGTCTAAAGGGATGCAGGCCCAGCAGATTTCCTCATTAGTGCTCTTCAGTTGCCCCAGCTGATAGATAATTGTGAAACTGCTCCCATTTGACCCACTCAGTACAGAGGAACAAACAATGATTTCTTCTGAATAACAAAAGGTAGGAATCTACAGTACAGTTTGTTAAAATCCTTGTAATGTATATAGATCACCCAGAGGGAAATGTTTTTTTCTCAACAAAAATGGAGTTACTCTTTAAAATGAAACTGAGAAAACAGGGAGAAATTGTCCAAAACTGTAAGTCTAGGTTCACATTTGTTCGCAAATGTTTGCACTTTCCTGACACGCAGAGAAATGCGCTGCATTTTGGCAAACACACTGTGGTTCAATGTTGCGCGGTTCTGGAAAAGAGTCAGGAACTTGCGGTTTTGGGAACTTTTCTTTTATTATTTACATAATTTCCCCTGAATTTCAGGATTACTCTTCCTCTGAAGGTTCCCTGTTAGAACAATACCACAGCGAAAATCCAGTACCAGTGCCTGTTCTCCCAGAGTAGTACTAATACCAAGCCAGACCTGTCATGTACCGCAGAAGAAATGCTATCACTCTGAGCGGTGAGCGAGATCAAGAGTTTCCATTTCCACCAAAATGCCAATGAAAATCAGGAGATTTTCACAAAGTGTTAGTATTTTGGAAAAATGGTCAAACAAGTGTGTGGAATTAAACTGGTTCATAAGGGTGCATTGGACTTTAAAAGTTCCCAAGGGGTTACAAAGCTCCTCTTATCCATTCTGGACCATTCTTGTGCAAAGAAAATGAAACATTGCCCCTCATTAGCCGCATTATGTTATAGCTTTTATTTATTTATTTATTTTTTTGGTTTGTTTTTTCACAAAATAAAAAACAAACAGCAAAAAAAAAAAAAAAAATAACAGTCCAGAAATAACGAATAAATACTTAAAAAATGGGAAAAATACAAAACGCTAAATAAGAGAAGCTAAACTACCAAAAAAAAAAAAACCTCTAAATAAAATAAAAAGCGCAAATTTCTTTCCTAAGCAGCAGAGCGAGGGAAATTAAAAGTTAAGAGCTTGGAGAAAATTCATTGGCAAAATTAGTCACTTCGCAGTTAAATCTATTCCACTTATCCCTAAGCACCATGCTTGGGACAAGGTCATTTAACACCCAAGACAAAAAGCCAAAGTACCCCCCACCCCACCCCATGAGCTGTGAACTATCTCAGCAGCATACGTTGCGGGTCCTGCCCATTTTGCTCTTCTCTCCTGTTGAAGCACCTAAGGCAACTGCCTCCTCTGCCTATCCTTTGGCCTGGCCCCGGCTAAGAAGCACCTCCTGAAACTGGGCAATGGCGGGACGGGAGCCCTAGTTATAACAGGTACCAGCTGTCTCAAATAATAGTTCTATTTTACTGAAGGAATGGGGTCCATTGGCTATTACCAAAATAAGTCTACTCATTTCTAAATTGTAGTGCCAATAATTTCGTATGATGATACAAAAGCTATACAGCCAACATGATGATTGAGTTGGATCTTCGGCATCACTTTGTGCTTCACAAACCTTGTGCTTCATCAGATATTGCTCTGCGAGAATTTAAAGTATAAAACACCCTAATTAAAATGTCTTTTAGCTGCTTCAGATACAAAACTGTTCACATTTTTGTGTACTTCTCACCACAATGTAATAAAACAGATCATCTAAAACCCTGATTAATCCACATTAAAGCAAGTACAGAGTGAAGAGCCTTCACATTGTGCCCTGATAACGGTGCATTGGAGGAGAATTTATCATCGACACTTTGAGCACATTAATACGAGACACCTCATTTAAGATATGATTGGGAAAAGTGCTTATTGTGTTTCACAGATTTCTACAGCTAGAAAAGGTTTCTATTAGCTAAACCCATGGATAAGAACATCAATTCAACACCCATAATACACTGGGTGACATAATACAGCGGGCTCTATTTGTATGTCTTGTGTTCACAATTCGGGAGTTCATCTAGGAGCTGCCCACCACTACGGTCCAGGAATTCTCCGTCCTTCCATACTGGAATCATAAAAAACATTTAAAAGTGAACTTACAAATAATATAAAATATGAAGTCAAACCAAAAATATGACAGTGATAATGCAAAATGTAATTTAAATATTACAAAATAAATACATTCAATTATTTAGACTAAAAACTTTTACGCTTCCTTTACCCATGGAGCTAAAATTTTCTGGCAATTCCCACCAAACATGTTCTTATTGAAAACAAAGACCAACAGACAGATGTAGTCCTGAGGCCACTGGGTCTAAAAAAAATTATATTTTGCAAACAAGAACATTTTAATAAAAAATATTAATTGTGTGTTGATTGAGGGGGAAAGGGGAACAAGCAAAAATATTATATGCTAACATTACATTTTGGCTTTAAATCAGTCCTTATAAAAAAAAAATTGTGATTGCACTTTGCTCCTTTCCTAAAACTGAAAAAAAAAAACTGTTAACTGTACAAAGCATGGGAAGCGTTTCTGCCTCCAAACAAGGCCAAAGAATGTAATAACTCACCTGGATATCGGCCAGCTCTTTCAATACACGAGCAGCAATTTTAGGTCCATTCTCCATTGTTGGGATATGTAAATTCTGGGGAAAACCAAAATACAAGGATTAAAAAATAGTTACAAATACAAATGAAAATATTACAAATCACTAAGCATTTTACTTGCACGCGGTTGCTCTCCGCTTTTTAAAGAGGTTGTAAACCTCCGAATTTTTGTTTTGAAAAAAAAAACACCTGAAAGACAAACACATAATGAGCTAGTATGCATCGCCTACTAGCTTATTATGAAATACTTACCTTAAAACGAAGCCCCGAAGTGCAGACCGCTCACCTCTCTCATGGGTGACATGTTCTGTTGCCCTTCTTCCGGGTTTGCGGCATCCGGCCATCTGATTGGCTGGAGCCGCGATTACGTCACTACCGCGCATGCGCGTGGGAGCCGACGGTCACGGCACGGGGCTCTGAAGGAACGGCACCAGCGGACGTTCCTTCAGAGCGCATGCGCCAGTGATGTCACTGGCTGCATTTAAGGTAAATATCTCCTAAACGGTACATGTTTAGGAGATATTTACAGTACCTATAGGTAAGTCTTATCATAGGCTTACCTATAGGTACAACTTGCAGAGGAGTGTTTACTTCCTCTTTAATAAAAATCATGCCGCAGGTTTGGACAACTCTAGTCTATTATTCTTTATAAACTGTAAAAAAAAAAAAATGATTTTAAAAACAATTTTAATTTTTTTATCCACCTTTATTCCATTTTTTTTTTTTTGGCTTCAAGAATATCGTTGTAGAGGCAGTTATTACATAAAAACGTAGCAATAAAATGAAATTAAAAAAATAGTTTGTCATTTTCTGTTTCTCATTAAATAAAAGCTTCCGCGTGCTCTCAAATGAAGATACTCTACAGTGTGGCACATCGAGCGGCATCCATATTGTCAGACAAACTGATGATATCTACTAGGGCTGAAGCAACTATTCAACATAATTGATTATAATCAATAATAAAAATAGTTGTCAACTATATTCATTTCTGATTAGTTGGTCAGACGATAAGTTGGCCTGCATACAGAATGAATTATTCGTTTACATGTCATGTCAGTATACGCAGTGCAGTGCACTGTCAATACATGTCAGTAAGGCTTCGTTCACATCAAGGCGTTGCTATTTTTACAGGCATTTTTCTGGCATTTTTGCAGCGTCTGTGTGCACGCATTTTGAGTTGACAAGTGACCAATGAAAAGCAGTAAAAGGCCTGCAATTTGCCAAAAAATAAGTTCTTGTACTTTTTTGAGCGACAGGTGTTTTGCCTAAGGCGACAGAACGCTCAGATGTAAACAGGGGCTATTGAAATGAATACAATTTGTCTTTGTTTTTAGAGCTAAAGGCTTAGATCAGAAAATCACCCAAAAATGCCTAGATGTGAACGGAGCCAGAGTGCCTGAGAACTTGTGATTGTGTGAGCAGCAATGCCTCATGGGACATGTAGTCCTGGCCAGGAGAAGGAAGTGATTTAAAGTGATTTTAAATGCAGAGGGGTTTTTTTTACCTTAAAAAAAAAAACCTTCTGTGACCATCTCTCCCCCCCCCCCACCAATAAATACTTACCTGATACTAATCTCAATCCAGTGTTGTGCCCAAAAGCCATTGGCTCCTGCTGCTGTCAATCAATTCCTGTTAGGAGGGAGCAGGGGGTGAGCCCGAGCAACACTGTGTGTGTTAATAGAAGCACGCAGTGCATCTAGGGATGAAGCTTGCATGAGTGCCCCCATAAGAAACAGCTTACTATGGGGGTACTCTGAAGGCAGGAGGAGCCAGGACCGAAAGTGAGAGACCCCAGAAAATGAGGTAAATAAAGGGCTAATTTTTGGTTTTAACCCCATCATGACAGGTGATAAAAAAACATGTTTCTGATACTCAATGTTTTAGTGACCGTAAACACAGTTAGCTTGCATCAAGCTACCTGCCTATGACAAGGGACTCTGTCATTCATAATATTATTACAGTCCTGTCTGAAAATCCGCAAAACAGTGTTTTAGGTCTTTTTTTTTTTTTTCTTTAAAAAATAATTTTGATCTCTGAGTCTGATGATTTGATGTATAAGTATATATTTATATATATATATATATATATATATATATATATTTCTGTTATTCTTAATGTGGATAACTGGTTAGTTATATTTTCCACTGCATATACTGTAGATATTCAAGAATATTTTTTTTAAAACTTTACATATTATCTAAATTGCACGCCAATTTTTATCAGATTTATTGAGTAATCAAAAAAAATTTAGACTAACTAATTAAACTCAATAACCTCACCTCATCCTTGTACTGTATAGTTCCAACTGGACACACCACACAAGCCGTGCCGGAACCGAACATTTCCTTCACCCGGTTTTCTTTCAATGCTGTTAATAATTCTTTCATAGTGATGTAACGCTCAGACACCTTAAACTCACCCTGTGAAAAGGCACAAAACACATGTCATATCAGGATACTTTAACTAGCTGTCTCTAACCTCTTGAATTCTGAATAAACCTGCTTGATGATTTCTGGCTTTGGATAAAATATTTTTTTATTACATTCTTAATTTCCTATAAGGGATCTACACTTTAAAAAAAAACAATGAACCTTTTCTTTAAACATTTCTGTCAAATTTAGCTACAGGGCCTTGAAAAAGTATTCATACCCCTTGAAATTTTCCACATTTTGTCATGTTACAACCTAAAATGTAAATGTATTTTATTGGGATTTTATATGATAGACCCATACAAAGTGGCACATAATTGTGAAGCGGAAGAAAAATGATAAATGGTTTTCAAAATGCTTTACAAATAAATATGTGAAAAGTGTGGCGTACATTTCTATTCAGACCCTCTAAATCAATACTTTGTAAAACCCCCTTCTGCTGCAATTGCAAGTCTTTTTGGATATGTCGCTACCAGCTTTGCACATCTAGAGAGTGAAATTTTTGCCCATTCTTCTCTACAAAAAAGCTCAAGCTCTGTCAGATTGGATGGAAAGGATCTGTGAACAGCAATTTTCAAGTCTTGCCACAGATTCTCAATTGGAATTAGGTCTGGACTTTGACTGGGCCATTCTAACACATGAATATGCTTTGATCTAAACCATTCCATTGTAGCTCTGGCTGTATGTTTAGGGTTGTTGTCTTGCTGGAAGGTGAACCTCCGCCCCAGTCTCAAGTCTTTTGCAGACTCTAACAAGTTTTCTTCTAAGATTGCCCTGTATTTGGCTCCATCTATGTTCCCATTAACTCTGACCAGCTTCCCTGTCCCTGCTCAAGAAAAGCATCCCCACAACATTATGCTACGGTGGGGATGGTGTGTTCAGGGCAGAGTTGTATAAAGTACTCGAAACCCATACTTGAGTAAAAGTACAAGTGCTCGATCAAAAAGTGACTTAAGTAGAAGTGGAAGTGCTCGATCAAAAAGTGACTTGAGTAGAAGTACTAAAGTATTCAACATTTTTTGTACTTAAGTATTGCAAGTAGTTTTTTTTTTTTTTAAATTTGCTACTCAAGTACTGAAAGTAAAAGTACCAGTAGTTTTGAAAAAAAAAAATGTTACTCATGTACTAAAAGTAAAAGTACAAGTACTGTGTTATGTAGTTATTAATGAAAGAAGTCAAAAGTTTGAACATCATATTGTTTTTTATTATTTCAAATGCAGCTTTTATTTATGCATACAGTAGCATTTATTTTCGTATGCGCTGATAATACACATGTTTTGAGCTTCAGGAAACCTGCCATCTACTGTTCTGGCAGTGGTCATTTTTATAATAGTAACGAGTAACTATGCAGCACAAAAAAAAAATATCAGAGTAGAAGTATTGAAATCATCGAAAAAATGTAGTGAAGTAAAAGTGGAAGTAGGAGAAAAAAGTTCTACTCTAGGAAAGTACAGATACCGCCTTTCGGTACTTAAGTACAGTAGTGAAGTAGTTCTACTTAGTAACTATACATCTCTGGTTCAGGGTGATGTACAGTGTTAGTTTTCTGCCACACATAGCGTTTGGCTTTTAGGCCAAAAAGTTCAATTTTGGTCTCATCTGATCAGAGCACCTTCTTCCACATGTATGCTGTGTACCCCACATGGCTTCTCGCAAACTGCAAATGGGACTTCTTATGGCTTTCTTTCAACAATGGCTTTCTTCTTGCCACTCTTCCATAAAGGTCAGATTTGTGAATTTTTGATTAATACTCTCTTTGCCCGGCCTGTCAGTTTAGGTGGATGGACATGTCTTGGTAGATTTGGAGTTGTGCCATACTCTTTCCATTTTCAAATGATGGATTGAACAGTGCTCCTTGAGATGTTCACAGCTTGGGATATTTTGTTTATAATCTAACCCTGCTTTAAACTTCTCCATGGTTGTAGCATGACAAAATGTGGAAAATGTCAAGGAAATTAATACTTTAGGTGCTTGGCTAAAGACAGGGAGAAATTTAGAAAAGTGCTGCAGTGCTCTCTGTGCTCCCAATAGTCTTCAGCTGAATGGGTTAACACTACCTCGCCTCCATCTACCAGGGAGCTGACAGGCCAATGGAGCTCAAGAGACTTTATGATCGCTAGCACTGAATCATGGCAGATGAAGTTCAGAAAGAAACTTTACTATGGCAGTCTATGGACCATTGGACTACAATTCCCAATGCGAGCCAGGTATAAGGGGAGAGATCTGTATTTTCACAGGCTCAATACCAAGGAATTTTCTCTTTGCTACAAGCAGATCGAGGTGTGCACATGGCTGCTCCTGTGTGCACATCAACCTGCTACTAGCCTGCAGCTCTGTGCTGAGGACTGGAGTCATTCCAGGCAGATCCAGAAGTGGGCTAACATCTGAACAGTGGGACCCAGTTGCTGTATCACTGGAACAGGTGAGAGGACACTGCTGCCACTAACCTGTTGCTGCTAGCAGAGACTAAGCACATAGAGATTTTGCCCATCTAACTAGCAGCATTATTTGCTGCATGCGGACTTTACTGGGACTGGACTCATGTGCACAACTATAAAGACTGGGCCCCAACGTTAGCCAGCTGAAGAACTAGGGCTAAAGACTTTACCTATTGTCCATAGTAAGAAGTGCCTATTGCCCATAGTAAGAATATAGCCTACTGTATACAGAGGAGTTATTGCAGCATTGATTATCATTGCTGTTACTGTTTTCTAATGCCAATACTTATTGCTTATTCTATGGATGACTGGGTTTACTCTGAATTTAGCTGCACAGAACTCCATTCTATGCTGCTATTGCCTAGTGATCATTTTGTCTAGTGAACTGTGATTAATCTAATCCAGAGGCGCCCAACCTTTTGAAGAGCGAGGGCCACTTAAGTGGCCACAATGAGCAGAGCGGGCAGATGACAGAACAGACATGGACATAGCCCGCTATACTCTATGGGCCCTCCAATCCGATCCACCCAGACAGAAGGGGACGGAAAGATTTTTTTTAGAGGATCGTTTGGAGGTAGGCGGGGGTAAATTGACACAAGTTTGTTTACATCTGCCCTTCCATAGAGGAGAATGGAGGGTCCGATTGGACCTTCTATTATATCCTGCAGGTGTGGTGCACTTTCTGAGAGCGCACCAAACTCGCAAGTAATAACAGAAGTCTATGGCTTGGTGCAGGTAACCCGCAAGTGCACTTCACTGCACCTGCAGATCAGTTTGAGAGTAGCCCAGTAACCAGTGCAGAACAGATATGTCTATATATACACTGTGATTTTAAAAAATATAATGACCTTTAATAATAATTTTCCATTCAAGAATTTCACTTGCTACAAGTATTGTCAGCTGTTGCTGTCCCAGGCTGAGTACATTTTGTATTCCCCCTCCCTGTGACAGGAGCCGCCACTATACAGGAAGCATCGGCTTATGCGGCTCTGGGCCCTCTGCAGCTGTGCTTCCTCCAGCGCTGGCTCCACTCAGAACACTGATGCTCTGGGATGGTGGGTCAGGAACCAGAGATTTGGGCTTACTGTCCCTCTATCCCAGAGTAGGATGCCACATCAGAGGGCTCGGTTAGGCACCCCTGATCAAATCCTTTACTTACTTATGTGCATAATGCTATTTACTGAAACCCGTGACAATATATTGGATTAATTTACCACTAACCAGTTTGATGTCTGTTTTTTGATATTGACCATAAGTTGTTTGCAGGGTATCTACATTTGTGCTCCCAGTAGCAGTGCAGTATCAATTTGCTTAACCTGGTGGTTCAGTAGGGCTAAGGTTGTTTTCAGAGTCGAGGCAGAAGAACAGAGAACCCAATCTACCAAGTGGTTCCTGCGGGGGTAATGCTACACTTGCAACAGAAAGGTTACAAACCCCATGAATGCAGTAAAATAAACTCTCATTCTGATTTGTAATACTGTACCTAAGCCTGGATTTAATGCATACTGCCATACCAGTTTTAGTATCCTGAGATCATAGAAATGGAGATCCATCTTAAATATCACAGCAATCTACTACCACCAGGGGTCATCAGTGTTCTCTGTATGCACTTTAGAGTATCTCAGAGCTTTATAAATATATAATACCGGTAATACTAGTGTGTGACAGTGGTGGGGACATTAGAGTATAAGCTCCTCTGATGAAAAGACTGATGTGACAGGCTCAGTGTTCTCTGTACAGCAGTATGGAATATGTCAGAGCTATAAAAATGTATAGTAATAATAGTGTGTGACTGTGATGGGGACGTTAGAGTGTAAGCCCCCCCCCCTGTACAGAGACGGATATGAATGGATTAGTGTTCTCTGTACAGCACTGCAGAATATGTCAAAGCTATATAAATGTATAATAATAATAATGGTGTATGACAGTGGTGGGGACTTTGGAGTGTAAGCTCCTCTGATGCAGAGACTGATGTGACTGCTCAGTATTCCCTCTACAGCACAGTGAAATATTAGGACAGAAAATATATACTGGTGATCAAAATTAGAGAAAAATTTATGAACACTTGATTTTTTCAGAAATAATGTAATCTTCATTGATAAACGTTTGATGGAATTTTTGTTGTGGCTATACCATGCTAATAGAACAGTGTTTTTCAAAATAACCAAGGCACTTCAACTAAAAAACATTTTATTTTGTAGAAAACGCAATGATCAAAATTAGAGAACAGCAATGAGTGTAGCACAGAGAACGATTGCAACTAAAATTTCTGAAGGTTACAACAATCAACAATTAGTCGGAAGTGTATAGGCCCTTTCTTTTGAATGACTTCAGCCATCTGCAGCCACAGGACATCACTAGTCTCTCACACTGATTTGGTGTGATTTTGTTCCACTCTTCTTCCAGTCTCTTCCCCAGTTTGGTAACTGTAGTGGGTTTCTTGGCCATAACTTTGTCGCCAAGGATTTTCCAGAGGTTTTCTAATGGGTTTAGATTAGGACTCTGGGCTGGCCATTTCATTATTTCAATGTTTTCAGCTTCAAGGAACAGTGGCGGAGCCAGAGGGCTAGCTGGGGTGGCAATTGCCACCCCAGACGAAGTCCTTGCCACCCCTGTTGCCACCCCGCTGAAAACATTACACTCATAGTTAGGGCTGAACGATAGTCGATGTGATATCGACTATCGTGCTGCGAGCGTGGGCGATAGTCACATCGCCGAACATACGATACTCAGTGGTTGTAGAAGGTAGCAGAACAGAGCCCGACATCCGTCCCACATGTTCCGCCTGCCTGCAGCTAGTTCTCCTGACTGAGCGGTGAGCAGCGGCGCCGTGAGCAGCCGCACAGCTAACCAATCACGCGTGCCTGCACACCTGATTGGTTCCCTGTGCCGCTACTCACGACATGATTTGTTCGCTGTGCCGCGCTCACCGCTCGGTCAAGAGAACTAGCTGCGGGGCAGACTGAACATGTGGGATGGATGTCAGGCTGTGATCTTCTACCTTAGTTAAGTCTCTCTGCATTGAAGGGGACACGGCATGCTGGTCACTACATTGATGGGGGGGTACGCTGGTCACTACATTGATGGGGGGTACGCTGGTAACTACATTGATGGGGGGTACGCTGGTCACTACATTGATGGGGGGTACGCTGGTCACTACATTGATGGGGAGGGCATGCTGGTTACTACATTGATGGGGGGCATGCTGGTCACTGCATTGAAGGGGACACGGCACGCTGGTCACTGCATTGATGGGGGGGCACGCTGGTCACTGCATTGATGGGGGGCACGCTGGTCACTGCATTGAATGGGGGCACGCTGTAGTAACTCTGCATTGAATGGGGGCACACTGCAGTAACTCTGCACTACTAAAAATCCGCGACGAAGAGGATCCTCCACAAAAAAATATCACCACCCCTTTGCCACCCCTGTTTTAAAAGTCTAGCTCCGCCACTGTCAAGGAACCGCTTTACCCGTTTTGCTACGTGACAGGGGGCATTGTCGTACATAAAAATTGCTGGCTAATTGGGTGATGAACGTAGGAAAGGAACTGCATGTTGTCGAAGAAGCTTCTGGTAAACATTTGCATTCACTCTGCCATGTTGCTGTATAAGAGGCCCAACTCCTGCAGAAAACCTCACCCAAATTATGACGCTTCCCCCTTCCCCTTTTACTGACTACTTTACACACTTTGGGTTCAGTCTTTCCCCAGTTTGACAAGGAACATCGGACCCAAATAAATTAAACTTGCTTTCATCACTAAAGTGGACTTTGGTCCAGTTCTCCAACAACATGCTCCTCAGCAAATGTTAGTCAAGCCTTTTGATTCTGCTAATGAGAGGTTTGGTCACTGCAGAGTGGGCTTTTAGTCCGAATTCTCTTAAACGGCGAGACACTGTATAAATTGACAGATCCTTACTCAAACAATCGCAGCTGCAGTGTTGAACTGATTGGCCATTGAGATTCTCCGCATTATCCTGTCCTCTCTTGCACTTGTCTTTCATTGACAACCAGCCTTCTTGGGAGACTTATATGAGTTTGTGACATTGTAAAGATGAAATATTCAATAAATCACAGATTTGGAATGACAAACTTCTCTTGCTTTGGCTCAGAGGGTCATCTCTTTGGCTTTCTTCTGGACAACCTTCTGCCCGAGGGTTTCAGTCACTTTAGAACGGCTCACCGTCTTGCAAACTCAGTGAAAACTGGAAAGTTATGCTGCCAGTTAAATAGGGTTTGTCAGATAATTAAAGAAATTAGTACAAGGTGCCAGATTAACACCAATACCAGGCTGGGAGGCATCTGCAAGTGTTCTCTAATTTAGTACAAGGTGCCAGATTAACACCAATACCTGGGAGGCATCTTAAAGTGTTCTCTAATTTTGATCAATGTTTTTTTGTTCTCTGCTTCAAAATATATGTAACTAATAAATACAGTGGGGATCGAAAGTTTGGGCACCCCAGGTAAAAATTTGTATTAATGTGCATAAAGAAGCCAAAGAAAGATGGAAAAATCTCCAAAAGGCATAAAATTACAGATTAGACATTCTTATAATATGTCAACAAAAGTTAGATTTTATTTCCATCATTTACACTTTCAAAATAACAGAAAAAAAAAAATGGCGTCTGCAAAAGTTTGGGCACCCTGCAGAGTTAATATCTTGTACTGCCCCCTTTGGCAAGTATCACAGCTTGTAAACGCTTTTTGTAACCAGCCAAGAGTCCTTCAATTCTTGTTTGAGGTATCTTTGCCCATTCTTCCTTACAAAAGTCTTCCAGTTCTTTGAGATTTCTGGGCTGTCTGTCACGCACTGCTCTTTTAAGGTCTATCCATAGATTTTCAATTATGTTGAGGTCAGGAGATTGTGAAGGCCATGACAAAACCTTCAGTTTACGCCTCTTGATGTAATCCCCCGTGGTTTTCGAGGTGTGTTTAGGATCATTATCCATTTGTAGAAGCCAACCTCTCTTTAACTTCAGCTTTTTCACAGATGGCAAAATTTGCTGAAATTTTATTGAATCCATTTTTCCTTCTACTCGTGAGATGTTCCCTGTGCCACTGGCTGCAATACAACCCCAAAGCATGATTGATCCACCCCCATGCTTAACAGTTGGACAGAGGTTCTTTTCATTAAATTCTGTGCCCCTTCTACTCCAAACGTACCTTTGCTCATTCTGGCCAAAAAGTTCAATTTTAACCTCATCGGTCCACAGAACTTGTTTCCAAAATGCATCAGGCGTGTCTATATGTTCATTTGCAAAGTTCAAATGCTGATTTTTGTGGTGAGGACGTAGAAGAGGTTTTCTTCTGATGACTCTTCCGTGAAGACCATATTTGTACAAGTATCTCTTTATAGTGGAATTGCGTACCACAACTCCAGTGTCTGCCAGATCTTTCTGGAGGGATCGTGCAGTCAAACGTGGGTTTTGAATTGTTTTTCTCCCAATCCTGCGAGCTGTTCTGTCTGATATTTTTCTTGGTCTTCCAGATCTTGCTTTAACTTCCACTGTTCCTGATGACTGCCATTTCTTAATTACATTCCGAACAGAGGATATTGACATCTGAAAATGCTTTGCTATCTTCTTATAGCCTTCTCCAGCTTTGTGAGCGTCATTTATTTTCAGTTTTCTAGACAACTGCTTAGAAGATCCCATGGTGCTGATTGTTGGGGCAAGGTCAGATGAGTCTGGGCATTTAAAACCTTTGAGATTGACATCACCTGGTCTTCCCAGACGATGATTGAGAACAATCCATGACACTGGCAGGTCTCAGCCTTGCAAAGGGGGCAGTGCATGCTATAAATTCTGCAGGGTGCCCTTGTTTTTACAGAGGAGTACTTACCCATTTTTTGGCGAGGTCTAGTATACTATGCCTTGTAACTCCAGGAAGAATGATACCATCTAGGGGTGGAGTAGCCAGTTCTAGTTCTGCAAAGTTACAAAGTAATTCATTTAGTTATTTTAATTGCTGGCAATACAAAAACAGAATGTGAAGGTTAGTGAGAATAAAATAATTGCTTCAATTTAACAAATCATTTGCAGATTTTGAAACTTTGAGTTGCTAAAAGCATTGAGAATCTTTACACAATACATTGCGTCAATATTTCCTTTATTTTTTATTTTTTTTAATCATATCAAAAGCAAATTCTCTTTTATTTATTTCATCTGCACATCACTGAGTACTCAAACTGAACAGGATATTGCTTTTATCATGATCAGCTAGTTAAAGTGAATATTCACACAGTTTATTGTGTGAAGATTTCCAACTCATTTAGTAAATCAGCCTAGTTGTATATTGTATGCTCCCTTTGTCAGCTGATTCCTCCAATGTGCCATCACTGGCTGTACCACCTGTTGGGTCACATCTTTTATGAATGGGGTGCAGAGGACCGCCAGTTGTCACACTAGCAATAAATCCACCAGACTGAGGAAACCTCACCTAGGGGCTGCAGAATGAACCCAATACAAAATGTGAGAGATCAGCAGTTGCATAGGAAGACGATATGGGGATATCTAGTAAAGGGAAGTGTATTTCACTCCTCTCCTGTCATGGCAGCATCTGAGGAAGAGTTAAATATATCTCTCTGCACACATACCACTTCTTATACAGTAGATTTAATCAGGGCTGCTGTTAGAAATCATGGGGCCCTGTGCAGCATACCTGACAGGACCTCCTCTTTCTCTAAAAAAGATCAAAATGTTCGCTAAAAATACACTAAAATCATTAGCGTACACAAACACAACAAAATATATACAATTCCTAAAGGATACAACTGTATTGAGTTAATAAATAAAGCTCTATGTGTGAATGAGGTCTTGGGGATCATTCATATGGGCACTGTGGCCTATACAGTGTGAATCAGCAGTTTGCTTATATGGCTGGAGCTGTGTGCAGGCAACCTATATTATGCTATGGGGATGGAGGAGCTGTATAAACACAGCCACAGATCCTAATTTGACAGGCATATGGGTGCAGGTATAAAGCCCCAAACACAGACACTGTGCATCTGGGGTCACTCACCCACACCTGCTGCTGTGTTCTTACAGCCGCTGTATCCTCATTGAGTAACAGGTGGCTCCAGCCACATGAACGAACCACTTACTCACACGGCCAAGGTAGCTGAATGAGCCCTTAACCTCCCTGGCGGTATGATTATGTCAGGAATTCTGTACCAAAAGCGGTACAATTTTTTTCATGGAAATTTGTCGTTATGTATTATAGGCCTACAATTCTTAGTAATTACTGACTTAAACCTGACCAAAACAAGACTCTAGTAGACATCCCAGATGTGATAAATTTGAAACACAAACGAATTATAATCTAATCAATAATATAATTTTATTATATAATATATAATATATATATATATTATATTATATAATAAAATTATATTATTGATTGTGTGTATATATATATGTGTGTATATATATATATATATATATATATATATATATATATATATACGTGTGTATATATATATATATATATATATATATATATATATGTGTATATATATATATATGTGTGTGTGTGTATATATATATATATATATATACATACATATATATATATATGTGTATATATATATATATATATATATATACATACACACATATATATATATATATATGTATGTGTATATATATATATATATATACATACATATATATAATATAAATGTTATGTGTGTGTTTGTGTTTTGTGCAACGTTCAACGTTTGAATTTCCCTCCCTAGTTCCGCTCCCATGCAGCATTGCTGCTGCAGGGAACGGAACTAGGAAGTCATCACACCGACGGAGGACGGACGAGCGGCAGGGATCTCAGATGGCTGACGATCACAGCAATGGGAGATCATCGCTGGATCGCCAGGAGAAGGTAAGACACCGCTGCGCGCTCTGCCCATCCACCCCGAGCGTGACTCGGGGATACCGATAACAGCATGGAAAATCCACCCCGAGTCACGCTCGGGGTTACCGCTAGGCAGGTTAATTATGTTTTTTTACAATTTTATTTTCTATATTTTTTACGCTATGGAGAGAGGGTGAGAGCTTTTGTGAAACATCAGGGGTCTAAACAGTGAGTCTGTTTAGACCCCTGATGGCTCACTTTTGAGACAGAGAAAAATACTAAAGTGTTTGTTACCCTAAAAAACAAAAAAAAAATGGATCCTGTTCACTTAAAGCATGTTATACAGCACCACAGTTCTTGTGCTGTGTAACTGGGCCCCCTGTATGACGTGAAATACCTGGCTGATCCTGCCTGTCTATACCCTCCCTCCTGTAAACTGACCATGGTTTATCATGGCTGCTGAGCCCTGACACTGTGGTCAGTTTAGGTGCTTCTGTAATCCGCAGCTCTCCTCTCTGCTCTCCTGTGTCTCCTGTGTCCTCCTTCCCCCTCCCCTTCCTGCCTGTCCACTCCACGATCCTCCCTTCCTGCTGCTCTCAAATCTATACTATGATCATGCCATCCCCTCTATTTTATAACGTCATGTGTCCCTGAGCCTGTGCTATATGAAAAAAAAATCTCGGCTCTCTCTCCTTCCCAACTAACGTCAGCGGGAGTGCTCAGCCCCACCAGACTGCCGGTGGGAGGGAGAGAAAGAGAAGCGACACAAGGAGGTTGGAGCTGCGAGAAGGGGAAAGGGGGAGTCAGGTTGAGGACCATGTGAGTACAGGGTGGTGATCGGAGCAACAGGAAGGGGGGTGGCATATTTACTTGAACTGATCCCCCTGTAACTTCCCCAACAGCAGCTGAAAGCCAGAGGAGGGGAGGGGGGGGCAGAATCCTCAGGGGGATCGGTTTCAGTGATAGTGCCCCTGCTTGCTGCTCTTTTCCACCCCCTTCTCCTGCTAGTCAGCTGCCTGGGCTCCCCTGTTGAACTGATGGGCCCCATACAGGAAAGCCTGCGCTATCCGCTTATTGGCAGTGCTGGGTGTAAGATCCAACAACCACTGCCAGACAACAGAGAGCCCTGAATCCAGGAGACTTTGGATATACTGTATACGCAAAATCATATTTCCTAATATCTAAGTGATATCTAATATTATGCAAGGAACAGATGCCGCAATCAGAGAGTGAGATAGAGGAAAGAGCAGAGTCATCCAGCAGTGCAGAGTATTTCAGGAGAGGAGAGTGAGATAGAGGAAGGAGCAGAGTTATACAGCAATGCAGAATATTTCAGGATACAAGAGTGATATAGAGGAAGGAGCAGAGTCCTCCAGCACAGCAGAGTATTTCAGAGAAGGAGAGTTAAATAGAGGAAGGCGCAAAGCCCTCCAGCAGTACAGAGTGTTTCCAGAAAGGAGAGTGATATGGAGGAAGAAGCAGAGTCATCCAGCACAGCAGAGTATTTCAGAGAAGGTGAGTTAGATAAAGGGAGGAGCAGAGACCTCTAGCACAGCAGCGTATTTCAGAGAAGGAGAGTTAGATAGAGGAAGCCGCAAAGCCCTCCAGCAGTGCAGAGTATTTCCAGAAAGGAGAGTGATATGGGGGAAGAAGCAGAGTCCTCCAGCACAGCAGAGTATTTCAGAGAAGGAGAGTTAGATAGAGGAAGGCGCAAAGCCCTCCAGCAGTGCAGAGTATTTCCAGAAAGGAGAGTGATATGGAGGAAGAAGCAGAGTCCTCCAGCACAGCAGAGGATTTCAGAGAATCAGAGTTGGATAGAAGAAGGAACAGAGTCCTTCAGCAGTGCAGGGCATTTCAGAGGTGGAGAGTTATAGGAAAGAACATTTAAAAAAAAAAAGTTCTGGCATTGTCAGACTGATTTTTTTTTTAACTTTAGATTTAATATGCATAACAGAGAGCTGATAGGGGGATATTTACCAGATTCTGAAAATGTAATAGGACCATAATTAAGACTTGGAAACAGAGACATTCTATCTAGATCTCCTGGGCTGTGTGAGGTCACTAATACAACATTGTCTTTGCTTTTTTCGTATTTTCTGTAGGAGAGGAACATTTAAGCCCTAAATTGGATTTGAAATGAATTTGTATTCAGACCATCTGCCCCCACCCAGGGCTGTGCTCTCTGTTCTGCTTTGTGATTCTGCAGCACACACGACTTCTACAATAAACTCACTCAGTACATTATTTAATGATAATTCAATTATCACCCAATGCAACATGATGGATGGAATATATAAGGTATGTTTAGGAAGAAATAAAAGAAATAAAGTATCAGTTCCATTGTTCTTTTCAGATCTAACAGCAAAGCCAGAAAGTTTGCTGCATTTATTCTGCCATTCAACAGCTGCATGGATCTACCCTCAGCCTGTGACTGGACAGTAAAGGAGAAGCAGTACAGTGATGAGGACCATAGGTGTGCCCACAGGGTTTGCCGAGTGTGCCTGGGCACACCCTAATCACCTTGTGCGTATTACCATTGTCACTGTCTGCAGGCAGGGAGATGGGGAAAGATCCCCCTCCTATAGGCTCTACCGTAAGAGAAGTGCTTAGGCACTGCTCTTTAACTGCGCCAGCAGGGTGGTCAGTGTGCTGGTGTCATATATATGAAGACGCACGCATGCATGTGTGTTTGAGCTTTGGGGTGCACACCCTAATGCAATAGGCTGTGCACACCTATGAAGAGGACGAATCTCTACTCTCTCCTTTCATTGTATTTCTTGTACTGCAACATAACTGATTGTTTCTTTGTGCTGCTTCTTCCTTCACCAGTTTAAGATCTGCTGTACAGAGATTGTAAAAAGCTGATACCAGGTCACATTCAGGTACACACTCTGCTTGCATTTAAAAAATACATGTATTGATGTTTTAGCTCAGGGTTTCTCATCCAGGGTTCCTCCTGAGGTTGCTAGGGGTTCCATGAGAAATGGGCAATTTCTGCCTCTCAGATGAGTTCCCAATGACACCATTGTTCCTTTTAGCTATCTGTAAGGAGGTAATTCTTCCTAATGATGACAAGAGTAAGGAGCATTCATCCCACTGACTGTCACACTAATGTGCCATGAGTTGTAGATTTTTCATTTTTAGCAGGTGTTCCCCGAGACCAGAAATTTATTTTAAGGGTTCCTCTGTGTTGAAAAGGTTGAGAAAGGCTGTTTTAGCTAATATAGCGCAGCATTGGTGTGTGTCTTTTATATCTGCCTGGTGTTCAGCTTTAAGTGCAAAGACTGCCAGGCAAAAAGTATTTCCAGAAACAGAAGTGAAGCAGAGCAGTGAAAGCTCCAGTTCAAGTTTCCTTTAGGATGCTTTTACACTGATCCATTTTTTCTTCCACTTTTTCGTTAACCACTTGCCGTCCGCCGCCCAACTATATACGGCGGCGGTCAGCCCCTTCCAGGCAAAGTGACATACCGGTACATCACTAGCCTGGGAGCCAATAGGGGGCGGGCGAGTGCACGCTGCCGGAGGCGCGCTCCCGCCCCCGCTCGTACCCTAAGAAGCCCGCGCGTGTGACCGGCGGACCCGATGTCCGCCGGTCACTCGCGATCGTCGGGTGGAGAGGGAGAAAGGCAGGTGGCTAATGTAAACAAAGCCACCTGTCATTCTTCCCTGTGTAAAAGCACAGATCATACGGTCCTGCTATGTAGGACCGTTGATCTGTGCTGTTACACCACTAGCCACATCCAATCACAGTTAGAAACACGCCCCTAGGGACACACTTAACCCCTCCCTCTCCAATAAAGTTAACCCCTTCCCTCCCAGTGTCATTTTTACAGTAACAGTGCATATGTATAGCACTGATTACTGTAGTAATGTCACTGGTAACCCCAAAAGTGTCAAAAATGTCAGTCAAGGGTCCAATCTGTCCGCCGCAATGTCGCAGTCCCGCAAAAAAAAAAAAAGGCAGATCACCGCCATTACTCGTTAAAAAAAAAAAAAAACAATAAAAATAATAAAAGTCTTTCCCTTAGTTAGTAAAACGCAATAACTTTTGCACAAACCAATCAAAATACGCTTTTTGCAATTTTTTTTACCAAACATATGTAGCAGAAAACAAATTGGCCTAAAATGTTAAAAAATTTTGATTTTTACATTTTGGGGGGGGGGGATTTCGTATAAAAAAATGTGAAAAATATTGTTATTTTTGCAAAATTGTCGCTCTTTTTTCATTTTTAGCGCATGATCAGAAAATAGCACAGGTGATCAAATACCACCAAAAGAAAGCTCTGTTTGTGGGAAAAAAAAGGACGTCAATTTCATTTGGGTACAGCGTCCGTTAAAGTCACGCAGTGCCGAATCGCAAAATAGGCCCTGGTCAGGAAGGGGGTAAAATCTTCCGGGGCTTAAGTAGTTAAAAAAAGCTAAAAAAAAAAAACCACACGACACTGTAATCCTATGGAACGCTTCACACCGATCTGTTGCGGGTTCACTGCATTTAGTAAAATTGGGCTTGCTGCATTTATTGCAATAAAAAAAACTGCACCAAAAAGCACCCCCAATTGAAATACATAGAAAACGCATCAAAACTGCATCAAGAACGCACCTGCGGTTGCATTTTTGATGCAGTTTTTGAGTCACATGTCCTGTAAAAAACGCACTGTAAATGTGGTAAAATAGCAGTAAAAACATGGCAAAAACACATATGTGTTTATGCTATGGATCAGTTTGAATGTGCCCTTACAGAGATAAATAAACTACCTCCATTTTCATTTGTCCAATACAGGAAGAGGTTCATTGTCCCAACTTCGGTGATCTGCTCATTCTCCCCATATAACCAGAGGACCTGCTGACAGCCGGCATCCTGAGCCTCATACTGCGCAAAAATGGCGTTCCCATAATTCCTGGGGAGAAAACAGATAACACACGTCTATAATGTGCATCTCCAGATCAGTGAACCACAAATGCTGACCAGGAAACACAACAACTAACCGGAAGTCTAATAGGTGATATCCTTTTCCCTTTTCCATATTAAAGTGTTTGTTACCCCAACATTTCATATTCCTGATATGTGCCTGCTGTACCATGTACTCGTATGAGAAAGTATCTTGTTCGCTTTGTATTGCTTTCTTTGAGTGAAATCGCTGGTGTTCCTGCCAGTCCTCTTGCTTTCCTTTTAAAAACTGACCACGCTAAGCAGGATAGCACACAATGGTAAGGTCTGGGGTTTGGGAGCTCAGTGTACTCTCCTCCAATGATGAGACTTGTCCTAACCCCCCCCCCCTCACCCTCACCCCCAACACAGCCTATCACAGTGTACTGCTGCTTCTCCTTCCCCCAGTTCTTATGCAGCTGAGAAAAGAGGGAATGTGGGCACAAAGGTAAAAAAAGGTATTTATAATGTTTTTTATATCCATACAAAAATGTTTCGCCTTTTATTTCTATTGTAAACTGAATGGCTTGTTGTACAAGGTGATCATTTACAGCAGGGCTTGCAGAGTTCTTCCATGTGTCTCTGAGCAATCATCCTGTGCGGTGCAACTTCCCTCCTCCCTATGTGCACAAAACACTTCCAGAACAATCAGATCAGGGGTGCAAATAATTTATTTTCTGCAGGACCCAAGATGTGCTTAAAGCTGGGTTCACACTGAATTCAGAATGGCTGGCAGCACGGGGTCCGGTGCATCACCGTGCACCGTTTCAGGTCCGAATTAGGTCTGAATTTTTGACTGACTTCGGACCTGAAACGGACCAGAAGACGCACAGGACTTCTCTGCAAACCGACACGGAGCTATGTGAACCAGCTCCATTGAGAGCCAGGCACAGTCTCCTGTCATATGAATTAGATGCAGGGAAACCAATTCGCAACAGTGTGAATCCAGCCTAACTGAATCCCAACGGCGGCCATTTTTAAAAATGTTTTATCCTTAAACAGATGGGGAAGGGATATTACCTCTGTCAGGTTTCTAACCCTCCCCCGGGGTGCCAGTTCACTTACCTTGTTCCTCCAGACTGACAGGCGGCAACGGCTTCCCCCTTAGTCTCCTCCATGTCCCCTCTTGGCGACCGTCTCCTCCCTTCTCCTTCACAAACAGGATGCCTTCTCCTTTGGCCAATTGGGAAACAGGTCTCAGGACCCGCTTCCTGGTTGGCCGGGAGGAGAATCATTGTGGCAATAGCAAATATTCATTTGCTATTGTCACACAACTGGGTGGGGTCAGGACGCAGTGCTCTGCGCCCCGAGCCCACCCTTTTTTGAAGCCTATTAGAGCCTCTGGCTTTAATCATGTGCTTCAAGAAAAAAAAACCCTCACTGGAATCCATGCATCCAGTGCCCTGCATGTAGATTAGGGGACCGGATGCTTAGATGGTGGGGCAGCGCCCCTGCGCCCCTAATGGACGGGCCGCCACTGTTGAGAACATTTGTTCAATTTTCTAATCATTACTGGGGTGAAATTGATGTCCGTTTTCAACCCCAGTATTGAGAATATTCAAAGAAGCAGGGTGGAAAATGTTTCTCAGTCGAACGAAATTCTAACTGTGAATGTGTTTTTTGTTCAAAAAATTACATTCACTCCAAAACAAAATTTTGAAGTTCTTTCAAACAACATTTGTCAAGTCATCTAATCGAATGAACTAAGAATTTTTGTACAAATGCGGATGCGTATATTTGTACGATCGTTCGTTCTAGGATGTACTAGTGTATGGCCATCGTAAAGCAAATTGTTCTGTCTGGAGTGAAGTGGAGTACACACTATAAGAAAATTGGGTGACCGATCGTCCGATTTTCCTCATTGTTTCACAGCAAGTGGGAACCGAGGAAGAAAATAATGTATGAAATTTCTCTTACGACAAAGGATTTTTTTTTTGTTTGTTTATTGTTTCTGATCATGCGAAGTCTTTTAGGCTCCGTTCACATGTAGGCGTTTTGGGGCGTTTTTGGGGAGTTTTTCTGCTCTAGGATCAGCTCTCAAAACGACCAACAGGACAAATCCTATTGTCTGTGAGCAAAACGCCCAACGCTCAAAAAAGTACATGAGCTTCTTTTTAGGTAGATTACAGGCGTTTTCCATTGGTCTCTATTCAATCTAAAAACGCCTGCCCAAAAAACGCCTATAAAAACGCCTGTAAATCGCTGTAAAATCGCGGTAAAAATCGCAGTAAAATCGCAGTAAAAACGCGCAAAAACGCTACGCTCAGGTGTGAATGTAGCCTTATATTTCTGAAAATGGTACGAAAATGGTACGCATGAAATAAAAATCGTTCACTCTGGTCCCGAACGAAAAATTTTTTTAGAGTTTCTCCTTTCGGAAATTTTAATTCGGAAGGTCGGAATCAGCAGTCGAAAGTTATGTACACACTATCAGAAAATCGTACGATCGTTCCTCGGACAAAAATGTTTGCCCGATTTTCTTAAAGTGTGTTCTAGCCTTTAGATTTTAACATGAGACCATTCCAGGCCATGCATGGTTACACAATGAGCCGTTATAAAGGTATCTGGTCAACTCAAGGCAAAGATATGGTGTATGGAGTTTATTATGACAATTTAGGACAGACGCTACAATAAGTTACAAAGAAACACGCACCCTCCAACCTTGCTGTCTCCGGTGCCTCCCTTCCAGGAGCGGACGTACTTTGGATTGGCCCATAGTGACACTGGATTAAAAGCCCCACTTTGGAAATAAGCCCCGACTGGGCTGAGGATGACGAAGAGCATGGCCTTGGATGGTCTCTTTATACCTAGAGAGGCCTGCAAACATAAGAAAATCTCTGATTTCACCTGAAATTACCGTAGGGAGAGTGCTGACATATACAGAAGCCAAGCCGAGATCAACAATCAGAGTTTATCTATTAAATCTGATCTCCAGCCTTCCTTTCAGTCTTGCACAGTTTTGCAGATTCCTCTCCTATACTGAAATTGCTTACTCTGATTTCGCTGCACACTGTGAGCTTCCCACAGTGGGCGTTAGAAACTGTGGGTAGAGTCTGCCTCATTTCCTGACTGCAGGATGACCATCATCATGTAACTTTTTACTCCTCAGCCTGATTGTCCCTAGCCCACCCCTTTAATTCATTGGATTTCAGCTTCTTAGTCCGTAGGGTTCAATATTGAGTTGGCACACCCTTTGCAGCTATAACAGCTTCAACTCTTCTGGGAAGGCTGTCCGCAAGGTTTAGGAGTGTGTCTATGGGAATGTTTAACCATTCTTCCAGAAGCGCATTTGTGAGGTCAGGCACTAATGTGGACTAGAAGGCCTGGCTTGCAGTCTCCACTCTAATTCATCCCAAAGGTGTTCTATCGGGTTGAGATCAGGACTCTGTGCAGGCCAGTCAAGTTCCTCTACCCCAAACTCGCTCATCCATGTTTTTATGGACCTTGCTTTGTGCATTGGTCCAAATCATTTGGTAGAGGGGGGATTATGATGTCGGGTTGTTTTTAAGAGGTTGGGCTTGGCCCCTTAGTTCCAGTGAAGGGAACTCTTAAGATATCAGCATACCAAGACATTTTGGACAATTTCATGCTCCCAACTTTGTGGGAACAGTTTGGGGATGGCCCCTTCCTGTTCCCAAAGGTGTTCTATCAGGTTGAGGTCAGTCAAGTTCCTCCACCCCAAACTCCCTCATCCATGTCTTTATGGTTCTTGCTTTGTGCACTTTTGGTGGAGGGGGGATTATGTTTTTTTCAGGGGTTGGGAACGCTTAAGACATTTTTGGACAATTTCATGCTCCCAACCCTGTGGGAACAGTTTGGCAATGGCCCCTTCCTGTTCCAACATGACTGCACACCAATGCACAAAGCAGGGTCCATAAAGACATGGATGAGTGAGTTTGGGGTGGAGGAACTTGACTGGCCTGCACAGAGTCCTGATTTCAACCTAATAGAACACCTTTAGGATGAATTAGAGCAGAGACAGTGAGCCAGGCATGGTCCACATCAGTGCCTCATCAATGCACTTCTGGAAAAATGGTCAAACATCCCCATAAACACACTCCTACACCTTGTGGACAGCCTTCCCAGAAGAGGTGAAGCTTTAAAAGCTGCAAAGGGATGGCCAATTCAATATTGAACCCTACAGACTAAGACTGGGATGCCATTAAAGTTCATGTGTGTCCTGAAGAAGGAGCGCATGCTCCGATAACGCGTCGCCGTAGCATCCCGCATCACCGCCAGGAGTGACGTCAGGATCCCAGGACCCACGAGTGCCAGCGTTCCACCAGTTGGCGGGGAGCCCGCGGACACCACCGAGGCCGTCCCTGTACACACGGAGGAACCCCCCCTGCCGCTCTCACCGGGATCCACTGCCTCCACCACAAGGACCCGCTCCAGTGATGCTCCTGATGATCAACATTACTTGACTAACTGCATCTTATTCACCGACTAAATGTGAGTGTAATACTGCTGCACATACTTCAATAAATGTCTTGCTGCACTTAGAAGGCGCTGCGCTGTCTTCTCTCTTATCTCCCCCCAGAGATCTCTTCTGTCTCTTCCGCCGGCAGCCGCTACAGTGGACAGCTACCCCCTGAACTGTTTGGGGGTCCCCCTACCCCTGGTGTTTCCCTTCTCCCTTCCCCCCTCCCCCGGGTCCCCGGGGCCAGACTTTTTTGAGACCTCTTCTTGCGCCAATTCACCACTAAACCATTTAAAAAAATCATTAGCTTGTTGATGATGAGGAGGGATGACCACGGAAGGCAAAATATAGACAGAATAAACCTCATCTTTAATCATTTTTAAATAGGTATAGCAGAATTAGAAACCAATGAATTTTTTTATTGCCGTTTTTATAAAATAGGTTTTACTTATTAACTGATCCAAGTGCCGTTAACTGAAATCTGATGGTTGCTATAGTTTACTGCATCACAACCATTTTTTAGACACTACTGTCAAATGTATTGATCAGTTGCTAGTAAATATAAAATAGTTTTAGTGGATAAAACTAACAGATAGTTTTCTGATAAAAAAAAAAAAAGTGGGCCCCAGAGGCCCGGCAATCAATACTTATCAGTCATGCAATGCCCTGATTGGTCACGAAAATAATCCTGTACAGTCTGGCCATATACCAACCTATGGCTGCAAATCAGATTGGGGTCTCACCTCGGTGCCCATAAAAATTGGGCGGACGTACAGACTGGCATCGGTGGACTTTGGCACCCATTCTCTGTCTATGTTGATTAATTTCTTGATGCACTCCAGAAGTTCCTTCTTATCAAAAGGCTGAAAACACAAATTAAATTCAGAATAAACTTCTTTGGGAAGGAAGACATTTTCCTGTGCACAGCTTACTTCCTGTCAGCAATCCCACAGACCTACATTACAGCCCTAAATCCCTGCTAAAGGACTGCTGAATATAAATTATACGACAGAGCATTTATTATTATCCATACTAAGGTTTCTAGAGGATTCAATAACAGGATATATTTAAACGGTTAGTCCCCTAAAAACTGAATTTTTGTAAAATCTTACCTGTAAAATTCCTTTCTCTGAGTCCTCCGACAGTCGCCGCCTCTTCATATTCGTCACATATGGGGTATTAGACTTTGCTCCGAAGGAGTAGCTAGGCAACAGAATATGTTAACAATAAAGCTTTTAACATATCCCACCCTCAAGGGGTGGTCCCCTCAGTCAATACCCTCCTACTTCCTGCAACCATATCTCAGTTTTAGTGGAATAGCAGTAGAGTATACAACCAAACCCCAAAAGAGGGGCGGGGGCGGCGACTGTCGGAGGACTCAGAGAAAGGAATTTTACAGGTAAGATTTTACAAAAATTCCGTTTTCTCTTACGTCCTCCGACAGTCGCCGCCTCTTCATATTCGTCACATATGGGGACGTCCCAAAGCAGTGCAAACATGAGGGGTGGGAAACGCATCCGCGCCGAAAGGCAACGCAGTCTCCGCATCAAAGAAAGGAACCTTACCAAAGGAAGGAAACCAGCTGGGCAACAGCAAAAGACAAGTGCTCAACAGGAGCAACAACCCAGGAAAAGACAAAAAACCAGGGGATACAAAACTTATCCCAACAGCCAGGAGTCCCCAACAAGGGACCCTAGGGAACAGCCGCACTAAGAACCTTGCGGCCAAAGGAAGCATCCGCCGATGCCTGAACATCTACTTTGTAGAATTTTGTGAAAGTGTGCACGGTCGACCAAGTCGCCGCCTTACACACCTGGGCTACAGAAGCCCCATGACGACAGGCCCAAGACGTACTCAGAGATCTAGTAGAGTGCGCCTTCACAGGCACAGGGGGAACCTTCCCCTGCAAAGCATAGGCCTGTTCAATGGTCTGCCTGATCCATTTGGCGATGGTAGAGGCCGAAGCCGCCATGCCCTTCCGAGGACCCTCTGGAAGAACAAACAAGGAGTCCGTCTTTCGAAAAGACTCAGTCGATTTAAGGTAAACCCTTATCGCCCGAACAACATCCAGAGAATGCAATCTCACCTCCTTTGGATGTTTAGGCTTCGCGCACAACGAAGGCAAGACAATATCCTCATTAAGATGGAATTCCGAAACTCGTTTCGGAAGAAACGAAGGATTAGGTCGCAAGACCACCTTATCCAAATGAATAACCAGGTACGGAGACTTGCAGGACAAAGCCGCCAGCTCCGACACTGCGAGCCGAAGTGATCGCCACCAAAAAGGCGACCTTTTTGGACAACATAGACAACGAGATCTCCCTGATCTGTTCAAAAGGAGCACGTTGTAACACAGATAGAACGAGATTCAAGTCCCAAGGGGGCAGAGGATCCCGCCTAGGGGGGACCAGATGCCGCACACCCTGAACAAAGGTGCCAACCAAGGAGTTGGAAGCCACGGGACGTTGAAACAGAACGGCCAGTGCAGACACCTGACCCTTTATCGTAGCCAGCGCCAAACGCTGATCAACACCCGTTTGAAGGAAAGACAGCACACGGGAAACCGAGTACGTGCGGGGTGAAAACCCCCTGGACTCACACCAGGCAAAATAGGCCTTCCAAGTACGGTAATAAACCTTCCCTGAGGAAGACTTCCTTGCGTTGATTAAAGTATGAACGACCTCTGGAGAGAGACCCCTCTCCTTCAGGACCTCGGTCTCAACAGCCAGGCCGTCAAAGCCAGCGACTGTAAAGCAGGATGGTATATCGGTCCTTGAGACAGTAGATCGTCTCGAAGAGGCAGACGCCACGGGGCGTCGACCGCCAGATTCACGAGGTCTGCGTACCAGGACCGGCGAGGCCAGTCCGGTGCCACAAGAATCACCGTGCTGCGTTCCGAGTGTAACCTGCGAAGGAACCTGGACAGCAACTGAATCGGTGGAAACGCGTACATCAGCCTGTACTGATGCCACGGGGCCACTAACGCGTCCGACGCGTCTGCCCGAGGGTCGCGCGTCCTTGCCACGAACCTCTTCACCTTGTTGTTGAGACGAGACGCGAACAGGTCCACATCTGGAAGACCCCACTTCGCGCACAACATCTGGAAGACAGCCGGGTGGAGAGACCATTCCCCCTGATCCAGGGTCTGGCGACTCAGATAGTCCGCCTGCCAGTTCTCCACCCCCGGAATGTGAACCGCCATTATCGCCGGGACATGAGTCTCGGCCCAAGACAGAATGTCGGCCACTTCTCGAGCCACTCGGGCACTCCTGGTGCCCCCTTGGTGGTTGATGTAGGCCACCGCCGTGGCATTGTCCGTCTGCACCCGAACCGGGCAGCCCTGCAGCCGGTCCGTCCAGCGATGAAGACAGAGACTTATCGCACGCAATTCCAGAATGTTGATCGGAAGGGAAGACTCCCCCTCCGACCAAGTCCCCTGGGCGGACAGAACGCCCAGAACTCCACCCCAGCCCGACAGGCTGGCATCCGTGGTGATTACCGTCCACGAGATCGGACGAAACGACTTGCCCCCAGACACCAACGGGGACTGGAGCCACCACAGAAGGTTTCCTCTGGTGCGATGACTGAACGAGATTTGAAGATCCAGAGATTGAGGTCGCCCGTCCCACCTGGACAGGATCTCCGCTTGGAGACCCCGCGTGTGAAACTGGGCGAATGGAATCACCTCGAAGGCCGAGACCATCAATCCCAGACATCTCATACACGTCCGCAGAGACGAGTGCGGAACGTCCCTGAGGGACCTGACTTCCTCCTGGAGAGTCCTGAGTTTGTCTTCCGGCAGGAAGACCTTCGCCTGCACCGAGACCAGAATCATTCCCAGATAGGGAAGACGAACCGACGGACTCAGTGTCGACTTTGGAAAATTTATCGTCCAACCAAACTCCTGCAGAGTTTGCATCGTGACAGACAGGTCCTTCTCCAGACCCTGGCTGGTCGCAGACCGAACCAGAATGTCGTCCAGATACCCCAGGACAGAAACGCCCTGGGCCCTCAATAATGCCAGAACCGGTGCAAGCACCTTGGTGAAGACCCGCGGAGCCGAGGCGAGACCAAAGGGCAACGCCACGAACTGGTAGTGATCCTCCGCAATGGCAAAACGAAGGTATCTCTGGTGACCCTCGAAAATGGGGATGTGAAGATACGCATCCTTCAAATCGATGGAGGCCATGAATTCCCCCGGAACCAGGGCAGCCACCACCGACCGCAGGGATTCCATGCGGAACTTGCGAACCCGCACAGAGCGGTTCAGAGCCTTCAAGTCCAGAATTGGACGAACCTTGCCCTCCTTTCTGGGCACGGTGAACAGATTGGAATAAAACCCCCGAAACCTGTCCCGATGAGGCACCGGAACCACCACTCCCTGAGCCCTCAGGTCCCGCACCGCCAGGTGCAGGTCCCGCAAGCGCTCTGGAGACAGTTGAAGATTTGAGGGAAAAAATCTGCTCTCCGGCCGAGAGAGAAACTCGATCTTGTAACCAGATCGAACGATTTCCTGAACCCATCTGTCCCGCACACAGGCCAACCAGGGCTGAAGAAAACCGAGCAAGCGTCCCCCCACCCCAAAACTGGGTGAGGGCGCCCCTTCAGGCCGAACTGTTATGGGCTGCAGGTCCGGATTGGCCGGACTTCTGTTTACCAGACCAGGGCTTCTTCTGAGAGCCTTGACCTTTGAACGGTTTGCCCTTGTAGTGCGGCCGAAAGGCACGAAAGGACCCCTGAGGGGGCCGAAAATTAGCATGCTTCTTCCCAGAAGCCCCCTTAGCCTTGGGGAAATGGGGCAAGAGAGTGCTCTTACCCCCGGTGATCCCCTTAATCAACACATCCAGGGACTCCCCAAAAAGGCGAGACCCATCATAAGGTAGATTGGCTAAGGTCTTACGTGAAGATTGGTCCACCGACCAACATTTTAACCAAACCAGGCGGCGAGACAACACCGCCACGCTGTGCACACGTGCAGCCAACGGAACCAGGTCCAGGTCCGCATCACACAGATACATGACACCCTGGTGGATTTGATCCACCATATCCAGGGTCGCCGGCGAGGCCGAGTCGGCCACTAGGACGCGCCTAAGCATCTGCGTCCAACTTGCGATCGCCTGGGCCGCCATGAGAGAAGCAAACAGAGCCTTAAGCATAGAACCCGTAACAGAATAAGTATGACGGGCAAGAGACTCCAGTCTCCTATCCGTGGCATCACGGAACACAGGGGAATCCTCTGCAGGAATCGCAGTGGCTTTGTTCAAAACCGCAATTGCGTGATCCACTGGGGGAGGCACACACCACCTTTCATCAGTGGAAGGCGAAAAAGGATAACGCAGCTTGAATCTACTTGGTACCGCAAAAGGTTTGCGCAGATTGCGCCATTGATCCTTAACAGCGCGCTGAAAATCATCATTGCAGGGAAAAACCTGCGGCGTCCTGCGTTTTCTCTGCGTCCCATAAGCCGCCAAGGCAGCGGGGGGACACACTTCGTCCTGCAAACGCAGCGTTTGCTTTATGGAAGCAATCAACTCATCCATGATTGCAAGCTCTTCAGGCGAGCCAGGGGGAGAATTATCAACCCCCTCAACTTCAGCCTCCACCTCAGACCCCACTAGATCAAGAGAGGAGCGGGACCCCGATAAGGAGGCCCCCGCCATAACAGCCCCATCACCTTCACCCTCAGAATCAGAGGAAAGAGCAACTCTGGGCCTTTTAGTAGATTGAGCAGCCACCAGCATCTGCACCTGAGCAGCAAGGCCAGCCACAATAGTGGCTAAATCCCCCCCTGGGGGGGAAACAGCGGTCCCCTGGCTTTCCACCAATGCTGTAGGAAATTTGCCCTCCTGAGAATCCATTGCCCCTGTAATGCCAGACAACAAAGGGTTAACTGCCCCTTTTAAGCAAGCGCGGCAAGCGCAGCCCACCGCACCACACTCAAGCACAATAAGACCCCCACAGGGAATATGCAAACTGAACACAGGCAATGGATAGCAAGAACAGAAGGATAAAACCTGAGGAGACCCTCGCCGCTGCTGCTGCCTGGATCGGTGTTCCTGGAAAGAGGAAGTGATGCTGCCAGGGCGCTCTATGTAAGCCTATGGAGGCTACAAGAAAATGGCCGCCATGCATGTAAAACATGCGGCCGGAGCGAGTGTAGGCAAAATGGCGTCGTTTGGCGCCGAAACCGCCGCTCCACAGTGCATTAAAACACACATTACATTCCAAAATCAGAATACATGTCAGATCGCCGCAGCGATCGCTGTATATGCCCAAACATGCCAAAAAAACATGCCCCACAGCACACAGCTTCTCACACTGACCAGTCTGACACACACAGTGTCATACAGCCCCCCCCCCCCCCCCTTGCAGCCCACAGCATGCAGCCGAGAGATAGGGAGACAAGCAGTGTGAATAGAGGCAGGTTACACAGTCCCAGACTGACACCCCCCCAGACAGACAGGTCCCCACATAAATACACTTACCTCACATGGCGTGGGGGACCCGCACAGGCGAACAAGCCGCTGCACATGAGGCAGGGAGAGTCGCATTCAAGACGCACACAATGGGGGTTAAGAAACCGTACAGCGTCCAGTGAGGTAGCCACCTCACCAATCATCCCTGCACCGAACAGGGATGGGTCGTTCACTGTGCCAGGAGCGTTACCTGGCTGAACGCTCGATGGCAGACTGGGAAGCCACTGACCCACGACCTGCGACCAGGGGGATCAGCCCGAGACCCAGTCCGCATGATCCTCTTCATCAGAAGAACTAACTAACGCTGACAAAATAACAGCTAAGTAAAGGTAGAGAGAAAACTCAAACAAAATTTTAAAAAGAAGAAAGAGTCTGGGACAGAAAGTCCCAGCACAGAGAGAGCCAGCCACTCCTGACAAGCTAGACATTAAAACTGAGATATGGTTGCAGGAAGTAGGAGGGTATTGACTGAGGGGACCACCCCTTGAGGGTGGGATATGTTAAAAGCTTTATTGTTAACATATTCTGTTGCCTAGCTACTCCTTCGGAGCAAAGTCTAATACCCCATATGTGACGAATATGAAGAGGCGGCGACTGTCGGAGGACGTAAGAGAAACTAATATTTCAGTGTTTGGTAGATGCTAGAGCAGGCTCAACAAATCCCAGGCACCAGGTTGCCATGGCGACTAGAAATCTCATCCTGGCACATGGGCTTTTATCAGAACATTCACTGTTGCAGGGATGCACAATTTGGGATTGATTTACTAAAGGCAAATAGACTGTGCACTTTGCAAAGTGAAGTTGCACTCTGCAAGTGCAGTTGCTCCAGAGCTTAGTAAATGGGGCAAGGCTTCACTTTGTAAAGAGTATCCAATCATGTGCAAGAAAAATAAAAAAAAAATGAATTTTTGCTTGCACATGATTGGATGATGGAAGTCAACAGAGTTTCTGCTCATTTACAAAGCCCTGGAGCAACTGCACTTTGCAAAGTCTTTTTCCCTTCATTAAAACAATCACTTTGTATCGCCCAATGCCCCGAGACATGCAGTTCCGGGAGCCAGGTGGGTAGTTTCTATTCTACATTTAGCCCTGCTGCGGACGAGCAACAGGGCTCACTTGTCAGGTCATTAAAGAGAACCTGTCACCAAAAATCATCACTTAGGGGACTTTTTGTCTCCTATGTGATGAAAAAAAAAGTTAGGTAAAAAAAAATTCCTAATTGTAAAAAGGTAAAGCACATAAAATTCCTAATTGTAAAAAGGTAAAGCACATAAAATTCCTAATTGTAAAAAGGTAAAGGTAAACCCAAGCACATAAAATAAAATTACCCCCCCCCCCAAAAAAAAATATTTTTTTAGGCCCCCCCACACACGCACGTGTTGGGGTGCCTACACATGAAAACGTTGATTGCGATACATGTTACAGATTGCCACGCACAAACTGGCTCTTAACTTTTTTAGCTGGCTCATAGATTCAAAGCAAATTTGTCAAGCCCTGTGCTAGAAAAAGAAACTACTTGAAGGTCTTCTATCCCTTGTGGTATTTATTGATAAAATCCAGTTGATGGATTGATGGCTCTACACATCTGCTGTGCCCATTATGAGGGGTTCTCACCATCCCTGTGCTAAGTTCCAGGGTCTGCACAACTGATGTGCCTTTTATGAGGGCCTCTCACCATCTCTGTGCTGAGTTCCCACCCTTTCTTTGCCCATTATGAGGGGTTCCTACCATCCCTGTGCTGAGTTCCCACACCTGCTGTGTCCATTATGAGGGGTTCCCACCATCCCTGTGCGGGGTTCCCTGGTCTGCACAGCTGCTGTGCCTTTTTTGATAGGTTCCCACCATCTCTGTCCTGAGTTCCCACACCTGCTGAGCCCATAATGAGGGGTTCCCAGCATCTCTGTGCTGAGTTCCCACACCGGCTGTGCCCATAATAAGGGGTTCCCAGCATCTCTGTACTGAGTTCCCACACCTGCTGTGCCCATAATGAGGGGTTCCAAGCATCTCTGTGAAGAGTTCCCACATCTGCTGTGCCCATTACGAGGGGTTCCCACCATCTCTGTGCTGAGTTCCTGGGTCTGCACAACTGTTCTGCCCGCCATGAGGGGTTTCCACCATCCCAGTGCTGAGTTCCCAGGTCTACACACCTGCTGTGCCCATTAAAAGGAGTTTCTACCATCCCTGTGCTGATTCCCTGGCTTTGCACACCTGTTGTGCCCATTATGACAGCCTCCCACCAACCCTCTCCTGATTTTCCAGCTCTGCACCCCTGCTGTGCCTAATATGAAGGTCCCTGTGCTGAGTTCCTGGGTCTGCACACCTGCTGTGCTTATTATGGGGGTGCTGTACCCATTATGAGGGGTTCCCACTATCCCTAGTCAGAAAACAGACATTTCTAGCTCTATAGCAATTGTCTGGGCAGAAAGCAACGGGACTATGACTGTTAGTAATATCCTGGACTCAGCAAGCATACATTGCGTGTGGATATGTATATTCCCAGGCACACTCCTTGGGTTGGACAGTGTATTAAATAAAATCTATACCCCAGAATTGATGTCCTTGCTGTGGCTTTAAGGTCTCCATCAAAGTCTGGCAGCTCAGCTTGAAAAACTCACCAGAAAAACCACAATGTGAAGGAGCCCTAAGGCCAGCCTGACCAGAATGAAGATCTGCTACTAGAAGACCTTCAGAGGCTATAACAGGGCGATAACCAGCACTTAATAATACGAACAGGAAAAATACAGACTGACATATTTTACATTCTCTGAAAGTTCTTAAGTCCTTACAGTCACACAATTGTCGGTAACTAGTCTAATCTGTTTACTGGTTTATAAGACGTTCTAATGTGCCGCCAGCTAATGCTGGGAAAGTCCTTGACTGCAATGTAAAACAACAGATCCATAATATAAAATGTGTTCAGGCTGCATTTATTCTCACGTACCGGCAGAGTCATTCTAGTGGCAGAACGCAGCATTCGATCCATGTTCAGTTGGGGTCGAAACAATCGGATCTTCCCATCCACACCACGGTAAGCCTTCAGTCCTTCAAACAGCTGAAGGAGAAAAGATACAAATTATTACAATGTCATACAACGAGTGCGTGGGATACAATGTGAAGTAAAGATATTACATTAAATTAAAGCTGAGCTTCAACCACTCCTTTAGTCTTTAAAGGTAGTTCTTCACTCTAGAAAAATAAAAAATCAGCAGCTACAAATCCTGTAGCTGCTGACTTTTAATAAAAAGGACACTAAGGGCTCTTTCACGCGGGCGGTCTGATCAGATCCGCCTGTCAGTTTTTTAGGCGGATCTGATCGGATGCCCCATTCAGCCCTATGGAGCAGCGGATGTCAGCGGTGACATGTCCGCTGACACCCGCTGCCATCCGCATCCGATCCTGACGGATGGAAACCCTATTTTCCATTCGGCCAGGGGATCGGATCGGATGAGAAGCGGACAGGCGGTCCGCTCTCATCCGATTCCCCATAGAGAGCAGCGGGGGCTGTGACACCTCCCTCTCCGCACTGCAAGCGGACACGGAGCTGTCATCCGCCGGCTCAGCGGGGATCGCGGATCGATCCCCGCTGAGCAGCGCGGACCCACCTACGGAGGCGGACCGTGTGAAAGAGCCCTTAGGAATAAAGTGCAGTCCTCCCCCGGGGTTTTTCACCTCAAGCAGGATTTTTTATTGCAGAAGAGATACGCAATGGGGTGGATTTACTAAAGGAAAAAAAAGACTGCGCACTTTGCAATTGCAGTTGCTCCAGAGCTTAGTAAATGAGCAGAAACTCTGCTGACTTCCATCATCCAATCATATGCAAGCAAAAATGCTGTTTTTTATGAGTAAAGTGAAGCCTTATCTCATTTACTGTGCTCTGGAGCAACTGCACTTGCAGAGGGCAACTGAACTTTGCAAAGTGCACAGTCTATTTGCCTTTAGTACATCAACAGCAATGGGGTTGTGCACTGCAAATCCCTTTAGTAAATCAACCTCAATAGGGCTGTGCACTGCAACTGCACTTCTAAGTGCACTTGGAAGTGCAATTGCTGTAGATCTGAGGGGAACATCTGAAATGAGGTGAAGCTTTGCTGATTTTTATCATCCAATCATGTGTAAGCAAAAATGCTGTTTTTTATTTTCCTTGCATTTCCCCCTCAAATCTACAGCGACTACACTTGTCGTGGACTTATAGTTTGCCTTTAGTAAATAAACCCCTATGTCTCTTCTGCAATAAAATACACTTACTTGCCTGTTTGCAGCTCCAGCATGTAAACTGAGCTGCACAGCGCAACTCAGCTTACAGCAGCTGGCCCATTCGCTGTGTGTCCCCTGCGCTGGAGTGACGTCATCTCACTCTGGATAATGAAGCTGGCCTAATACCAGCACACAGGAGAGGATGGCAGCTCCAGTGAGAAATGGGACTAATGAAAAAAAAGAAGTATAAACTGCCTTTAATTCTGTTTTAAACAGTTCTACAGGCTCCTCTTCTATACTAAAATTGCTTACTCTGATTTCACTGCACACTGTGAGACTCTCACAATGTGCATTAGAAGCTGCAGCAAGTCAGATAAAGCCCGTCTCATCTTCTGGCTGGAGAATGTCCAGCCTCATCTAGCACTTCCCCTCAAGCCTGGTTGTCCCTGCCCTATGCCTTTCATTGACTGGATTATATTTCTTTTGATTATGAAGGCTCATCATCACATGTGGGTGTTACCAAGGGTGGTCGTCATGTATTTTCAGCCTATCTGGGAATGCCCACTCATCCAGACTGATATCCACCCATCAAGGCATTTTGGTATTTGCGTAACTCCTCCCAAGCGCCAGTCAACTGCTTGCATATCAGGTCTAAGGGCTCTTAAAAGGAGTGCTAGAGAAGTACAGAGACCCAGTAATGATGTCATAGGGTCCACAATAAGGCTTTTAATGAAGGTTTTATTTAAAAATAAATTAGTTGAGGAGTGGCATTCGATTGCTCAGACAGCTTCGAGGCCTCCATAATAGAAGCAAATTACAAAGTTCTCTTGAGGTGGTTCATGGTGCCGACCAGATTGGCTATGTACCGGGAACATCTCCGAAGTGTTTAAAGCTGCGGACAGGATGGAACGGCATACCATATTTGGTGGCAATGTCCCAAGGTGAGACGATTTTGGATTAGAGTTTATAATTTCATTTTTTCTCTTACACTAATCAATCCAACCAAATTGCCCAAACATGCCCTATTGGGTTGCAAAGTAGTTAAAGCCTTGAGAAACCGTATCCACTAGGATCACCATAGCAAGAAATTGGAGGTCAGCAGCCTTTCCATTTGATCAGCTTAAACATAAGCTTTCCTGGCTTATGATAAATGAAAGGCTCGCTGCAATTTTAAGTGATAAAATGAATGTGTTTGAAAAGGTTTGGGAACCGTGGATCAGATATTTGAATGGTGACCCCCCCAAACTATTCCCAACTAATATGTCTTGGGTTGGCATGGGCCAGAGCACAGGGTCTTCCCCTTTCCTCCTCTCCTCTTCCTCCATCCCTCCCACCTTTTTTTGTGTCCTCTCTCCTACCTTTTCTTTCCATTTCTACTATTATGAGCTTGAAAGGTTTTGACTATGCAGTTTTAGGAATGGATGATGGGATCCCCCTCCTACAAATTATTTTCGATTAACAATGCAAACCCTTCCTTTGGGAAATGTACCAGCGTGTAAGAATGTATTAACCTTGTGTTATTCAATATTCTACATTGTTATGTTTCCTACTTTTTATGAAAACTTTCAATAAAAAATATTGAAATCATAAATGTCATTAGTATGCTGATGGTGGAGGAGTGGGGGAACCCAGGGAAAGGCAAAATATAAGCTGATAAAACTTATGCTTCAACTGTATGAAATACAATGTAAAAAATTAGGAATTTAAAATAAAACAATATATCTTTATGTAGATGTAACCCAATCTTTAAAATACACTGAAGCTTTAAAATAGTATAAATCTGCAGCTTTCAATAAAATAATCCTGAATGAACCTTCAATAAGGTCCTTGTCAAGGACAGGGCGACAACACCCTGTCACCCAGTTGTGCTCCTGCATTGCCACCTAGTAACATCCCAGGTAAAGCTCACACGTGGTCATTGGCCCCTACTCCCTAATCCCTCCATAATCAAAAACAACAAAGAAAGTTTTGCCCATAAAACCACTTTGAATATTTTACGTTGTGTTTAGCGCTTTCCGTCAGACCCAAATGAACAAAGAACAAGGGACAAAGCGATAGGCTTCCAAAACAGAGGCAGTTGGTGGATGTACATCATCAGCTCTCTGTAGTTATAAACAGCAACTTGATCCTGACCCCATACAGGCCAACATTGCTGATCCAAAACATGCAGCGAAGGGTAACAATCCTCCCGCTGTGAAAGCCCCAACACAAGGGTTATTCACGAGGGTTAATATCACCACACCGGCTGCAGCAGAAGCTTATGGCTAAAAATAAACATGATCTAAATAGGATCAAACTGCACCAGATTCAAGGATTTTAAAGAGGTTCTCCTACTCTAATCTGCTTGTGAAAATGTTTTTTTTTGGCTCTCCCCTTTATTCCACATGCAAACTCATTGGGGTTGATTTACTAAAGGCAAATAGACTGTAATCTTCACAAAGTGCAGTTACACCCTGCAAGTGCAGTTGCTCCAGAGCTCAGTAAATGAGCAAAAAAATAAAAACCAATAACGTGCAAGGAAAATTTAAAAAAACAGCATTTTTGCTTGCACATGACTGAATGATGGAAGTCAGCAGAGCTTTTGCTCATTTACTAAGCTCTGGTGCAACTGCACTTTGCAAGGTTCGCACTCTATTTGCTTTTAGTAAATCGACTGAATTGCATCAAAAAGGGGGGAAAAAAACACCTGTTCTGGGAGATCGGGAATTCTGCTGGGAGACGCAGATGAAAGGTCAGAATTTGGCATATGCTTGGGAATCTGCAGAAACATCCTGTCTGGTGTCAGAGGGTCAGGCTGGTGGTGTGGCACACATTAGGCTCCAAAATGCTGAAGTCCAACCAAAAATAACAAGATAAAAATTCATATTCTAATAAAAGATAAAAATAAACTGCTTTTGTTGTGTGACGGGAGTCACTTTGGGTGGGGGGCTCGAGGATCCAAGATTACTTTAGAGAGGTAGGGAAACTCCTTGTCCAGCTTCCCCGGTCCCTCCTGTATAAGTCACCCTGTGTCTATTAGGGGCACAGGGTGACCGAGAACCCAAGTTGGGTCTGCACTAACCAGACTCGCTGTACAACCACACCGGACTCAGCATTTCATTTTACCCCCGTTATCCTGGGTTCTATATGTGTGGTTTGTGTTGAAAGAATGAAGGGGCTCTTTCACTTGGGACAATAATATTTATGAACAATATCCCTCAAGAACTATATTATGATAAACTGGTTCAACCTTTTCAGGCTGCTTGTAGGAGTTTATCTCATAGACCATTGCAGATAGTTTGAGGTGGGGTGGGGTTTGGTATTGTTAAGTGCCTGTATCCCATTGTTCTATTGTTTCTATCTGCCTTGGGATCAACCTTTTATGGGATGTATATGTGTATGTGGATTAGCTTCTAGAGGGATGAGGGGGATTGTCCCAGAATGTATATCTCTTTGTGCCTGTGTTTGAATAAACAGTCTTATGCTTCTTACCACCCTACACTGATGTCTGGATAAGTGACTGGGCTAAAGGATCTTGGATCGTGCTGGTACCAGGCAAGGGATGCTTATACGGCAGACATACTCCTCTTGAGTACACGGTCCGTCACATGTTGCATTAGTCATTTATAAACCAAGGCTCTCCCTTGCAGTACTTCTTTTCCACCACAAGATGCCCTCAGTTTGTCACTCTGCTCTCTCCTGCTGTCAGCGCTTTCCTTATCAGTGCATGAACTGATTGGTTCCTTGTGTTATCCTTCCCTGCTCCCCACCCCCAACCTCCAACAGTCTGAGCTCTGCTGCACAGGACTGCAAGAGGCTGATCTGATACCAGGTCATACTTAGGTACTTACCCTGTAAAAAAATACATGTAATGATATATCAATGATTACAGAGCTGCATTTTTTTGTGTCTTTTACTGTATATCCGTCTAGAGTTCAGCTTTAATACTAAGTGATCATGGTTAAAATGCTGCAGTGAGTCTGAGTATTGATTCTGAATATGGTTACTATATTGATACGGGATAGTTGGATCCAATAAAACAGCCACTAACTAGAGAGACGCTGATAGGTGTAACTGCTGTTTTCCTGCTCACCTGGATGGCATAGTGAAGTGCAGAGCAGGCAGGGTGGATGGAAAGGTTCTGGAAAGGCTTGATGGCAGGTTTCTCCCATCCGTTCTTCACTGACCATTCAACAATGAACATGTGATCAGTAAATTGTGTGCCAAAGACCAGGGTGCTTGGGTCGGGCTTTTCTTTGGGTGAGGTGGTCAGTTCAATGGTGATTTCTGATGCCTGAAACACAGAAAAAAGATAATGTTTATTAGATGCTCTGCTATCTCTGAAGGACAGGGAAAATTTACCTCCAGCCATGATTGGCCAATACCACCGTAGTCAGAGCGGTGTGCTTTTTTCATTAGTGTCTGAAAATTATTATTTGCGTCTCTCCTTATTCACTGCTTAACCACTTGCTGAGCAGTCGCCATCGATATACGGCGGTAGGTCAGCAGGTTCCTGCAAATTAGCATACCTGTACGGCGGTTCGCAGCAGCGATCCTGGGGGTGCGCGCGTGCGCCCACTCGGCAGCGGGGAAGCTGATCCACAGGGCCGGCGGCCGAAATTGCCGCCAGGCACCCACGATTGCTCCCCGTGAAGAGAGAACGGCGGTCTGATGTTGTAAACACGGCAGACCGTTGTTCTCTCAGCTTTCAACACATTCCTCCTTTTTAGGAACACAGGTCTCTGTGTTGATTTCACAAGCCCCCCCCCCACAGTTGGAAAACACCCCCTAGGCTCACATTTAACCCTTTGATCGCCCCTGTGTTAACCCCTTTCCTGCCAGTGTCATTATTACAGTAACAGTGCATATTTTTAGCACTGATTACTATAGTAATGTCACTGGTCCCCCCAAAAGTTTCAAAAATGTCAGTTAGGGGTATGGTCTGTCCGCTGCAATGTCGCAGTCCTGCTAAAAATTGCCGATCGCCGCCATTACTAGTAAAAATAAATAAATAAAAATGACAAAAATCTTAACCCTAGTTTGTAGATGCGATAACTTTTACGCAAACCAATCAAAATACACTTATTGGGATTTTTTTAACCAAAAATATTTAGTGGAATACAAATTGGCCTAAAATGAAAAAAAAAATGATTTTTAAATATATTTTTGGGGAATGTTATATTGCAGAAAGTGAAAAATATTGTTTTTTTTTTATAATTTATAGCGCAAAAAATAAAAAAAATAAATAAAAAAAAAAAAAGACATCAATTTTATTTGGGTACAGTGTCGCACGACCTCGCAATTGTCCGAAAAAGTAACGCAGTGCTGAATCGCAAAAAATGGCCTGGTCATTAAGGGGGAAAGTCTTCTGGTCCAGAAGTGGTTAAAGGCTGCCATGAATGTACAATGCGACACAAGCACAAGGGAAGAAGGGGCAACTAATACAGTCAATACATTAAGAATTGGTCCACTGCAATATAATTAATAAATGCTTTTAGGTTCAATACTGCTTTAAAGGATAACTCCATTTTTGGGGGAGGGGGGGAATAGCGCATACAATTGCGACACAAACCGTATTGTAATTGAATGTTATTAAAAATGACCTTTCCTTTTCAATCTGCAGCTGTTATAATTTTCTGAAAATGCAATGCAATATGGGTACCTGGAGCTGTTCCGTACACAGAATGTGTACTGACCACACCCCAGAAACAAAATTTCCTGCAGATTTCTGGCATCCCTTGGAACAAAATTGTCTTTTTTGGTGAGATACTTCCAATAGGAAATCATGTCTAAAGGGATGCAGGCCCTGCAGATTTCCTCATTAGAGCCCTGCAGGTGCAGCAGCTGATTGATAATTATAAAACCATTCCCATTAGACTCACTTTCTCACATGGACACAGACAAACACACTGATTTCTTCAGAATAACAAAAAAGTAGAATTCTGCAACAAATTGGTTAAGCAATGCACATATATCTCACAGGGGGGAATGTTTTTTTCTCAACGTAAGTGGAGTTACGCTTTAAAGCGTATCTATGGTCAAAATGTAAAATGATATATACATTTCCACATTGTATTTAAATTGCTTCTAGCCTACTTCTATTATTCTGGATGATTTTGATGTTTGTAAACTTGCTTTGTGAAAATCCACACACATTTGCTTCCTTGAATTCTTTGACATGTATATGTCCTGTGAGAAGGGACGGAAGTCTTTGACATGTATATGTCCTGTGAGACGGGACGGTTGTGTTACACATTTCACAGAGCCCGCCCTCTGATCTACAGAGGTGCTGATAGGAGGAAATTCAGGAGGCGGAGTCAGTACAGGAATCATTGCTTGGAAGCAGCAAGTTACCATGGGATATGTAGTCCTTAGAAATTTAAACTAAACAGCACAGGAGAAGCTGCAAAGCATGCAGGGAATCCAGGACGTTGTAGAAAAAGCCGGCCAATAGACAGGCAGAGCTCACAACATGAAAGGAGATTTTTCAAGTAAGCTTATTATATTGGATTATCAATAATAACTATTGTTTGTAGTGTTATAACAATGCTGATGGTATTAAATGAAAGTGTTTACTGTGACTATAGAATTTCTTTAAAGCTGAGTTCCAGCCTGTAAAAAAAAAAATAATAACAATAATAAATGTCAGCAGCTACAAATACTGTAGCTGCTGACTTTTAATATAAGGACACTTACCTATCCAGGGATCCCGTGATGTTGGCACAGGATCCCTGCACGGGACGATCTGTCCATCGGCTCTGGGTGCAGGCGCTGGCATCTTCACTAAGGGAAATAGTAAGTGAAGCCTTGCAGCTTCACAGCCTGTTTCCTGCTGCGCATGCGCGAGCCACGCTGCGCTTTCTGAATGGTCCCACTGTCTTCTGGGGGAAGGAGCCATAAATTTCGTAGATCTCTGCATGATCCTATCTGGAAGTGAGAGTGGGTACCTGGTTTTGACAGGTATTCGCTCCCCCCGAAAGGTGCCATATGTGGCAGTGGAGGGGAGTAGGAAGCAAATAAGTGGAGCTTCCCCTTCTGGGTGGAGCTCCGCTTTGAGTGGCAGAGAGGCCAGCAAGTAGTGTATGAAGATTAGAAATGATGCTCTATCCTATTGTTTCAGATTGTCTGTTCATTCTGTGTTTGCCTCCCTTATAGCGTTTATCTGTATGATGTAGGGTCAGAATTATAGAGAAGCCATTATAAAAGAATCCCTAGTTCTCGGGGATGACTTCCCGTCCAATGACTTCTTTACGCCCTTGCACTTAGTGTCTTATGAATTCACAGTATCTGTTATGACCCCTCAATACAAGATCCTCACCCTCTGTTCCTTTAACATTTTGAAGCATGCAATCACATGCCCTCTTATGATGTGGGAAAATGTTCTCCTGCACAGAGGGAAAAAATGTATAACTGAGTCAACAAAAAGGAAATGACCTTGGTACAGCCAGTAACAGCGGGACTTCCAGGAATACAAACAGAGATAACGTCCTGCACTGGACAGATCGCACTGCAAGCAAAACCTCCATCTAAAAACCAACACCATTCTTCTTAAACGGTCCACCCACCTGATATCTCAACTTTTAGTAAATGCTGGTAATTTAGGGCTCATTTACACTTGCTCTGGTCACTAAAAAGCGATCCACATTCATATTGCTCTTTAGAGAGCATTTGACAGGTGGTGAGGAGGCATTGTATTGCCTTAAAGTAGAAGTTCACTAAACTAAAATCTGTAAATCTACAGGCATCCACGATCTAACACCAACCTATCCAGTCCCATAAAGAAGAAATCACATACCTTTTCTGAAGCTGATCTGATCCAGTCTCCAGCGGCTGAAGCTGTGTGCAGGAGACAGCCGACAACAGCTTGGAAATACCTGGGAAGTGACGTCACCTATAAATTTATAGTACTATGGGGCTTCAGTTGTCGGCTGCCTCTTCTGCACCCGCATACACAGAGAAGCCAACGCTGACAGCTCATTGTGGGACCGGATCGGCTTCAGAAAAGGTATGCATAGCGATTTCTTTTTTACAGGGCTAGATAGATTAGGCTTAGATTGTGGACGCCAGTAGATTTACAGATTTTAGCTTTAGGGTGAACTTCTACTTTAACCACTTGCCGACCGTCCGCCGCAGTTTTACTGTGCAGGCTGGCTCGGCTGCGCGGGAGTAATGCTGGGTGGTGGTAAATGATGATCTGTCAAATCAGAAAGCTTTGCTGGACATTATAAGCATGCTGAAGAAGAGCACAGGCCATTTCCACCATTCAATTCTTGCCAAACAGCGACTGAGGTGCATTCAGGAAGGCCTTGGCCTACCCAAAAACAACCTGATACAGGCTGTTGCAACACGATGGAACTCAACGATACACATGTTACAAAGGGTGCTGGAGCAGAAGCGAGCTTTCACTATGTATTCTGGTGAATATGGACTTGGAGCACATTCTTGTCCTACTGCAGATCAGTGGGCATAGTAGCCAACATTATTGAGACGCTCATACTCATTGAGGAAGTGACGCTGGAGGTGAGTCATTACGACTCATCTGTTTCCTCTGTGATTCCATCTCTGTGAGAGTCCTGAAGATACTTGAGAGAGAGAGTGAGAGTCCTGAAGATACTTCTTCAACAGAATGAAGGACCCAACATACGTGGCATCAAAGCATGTAGGCAGGGCGTGAGGGACAGCCTCGCCAAAAGATTTGAGAAGCATGAGGAGAATAAAAATGTTGTTCTTGCATGTCTTTTGGATCCTCGATACAAGAACCATCCTTTCTCTTCTGATGATTTATTGGCAAAGGCAAAACAATGGCTGACAGAAGATATTCAACAGAAGGTGCAGGAGGTTCCCCCTGACGAAAAGAAAAGTTAAGAAAAGAAGGTTTCTAATGTGGAAGAGCAGGATGCAGGAGAAAAATGTCCCAAAAGACAACTGACAGAAGAGAAAATTCATTGTGGTCAAATAGATTCAATGTTCAGCGTTTTATTGGGGCCTCATGTTATGCTTTCTGCACTATAATATTGTTTTACTTAACTGGGAGTATTGATTTGAAAGTGAGTAGTAGTGTCTGTCCACCAGTCCACTGAGTCTGTCCAATCCACTGTCTAGCTTGTGTCTATCTATTTTTTCTAGCAGTTTTGCACTGACTACGCTGTGCTGCAGTCAGTGCAAAACTTCTAGAAAAAAAAACTAGACAGTGGATTGGAGTCAGTGCCAGTGGACTACTGCTGCAGTAGAGCGCCACTCACTGCTGCAATAAATTTAAATCACTACCGCAGTAGTGCAGTAGTGATTTAAAATTATTGCAGTGAGTCAGTGCCCTACTGCAGCAGTAGGCCACTGACTCCAGTCCAATCCACTGTGTAGCTGTTGCCTTGCTTTTTTCTAGCAGTTTTTCACTGACTGCAGTAGTTGCAGGGAGTGCCATACTGTGCAGAGGTAGTCCTCCACTGACTCCAGTCCAATCCACTGTGACATGTGTAGCTGTTGCCTTGCTTTTCTTCAAGCAGTTTTGCACTGACTGCAGTAGTTGCAGTGAGTGCCATACCGCAGAGGTAGTCCTCCACTGACTCCAGTCCGATCCACTGTGTATACAGTATAAAATATGTAACTGTTGGCTTGCTTTTTTCCTAGCAGTTTTTCACTGACTGCAGTAGTTACAGTGAGTGCCATACTGCAGAGGTAGTCCTCCACTGACTCCAGTTCAATCCACTGTGACATGTGTAGCTGTCGCTTTGCTTTTTTTCTAGCAGTTTTGCACTGTCTGCAGTAGTTGCAGTGAGTGCCATACTACAGAGGTAGTCCTTTACATTTGTGAAAATATCGGCCAATATCGGCCGATACCGATATGCGATCTGCAAAATATCGGTATCGGCAACAAAAAAAAACGATATCAGTTGATCACTAGTTCAGACACAGCTTACACCATCCATCCTGGGGGGGAGGTCTGCGCATTGTCCTTGTCTTCATCCTGCACTCAGTAGGTCAGCTGTAGAGACTTTTTTCTTTTCTTCACCAGGAATCCTTTAGGCATGTCTGTGATAGAAGCGGTGCAGCCTTTTTAATGGGGCATCAGTGCGGCCCGGGGAGCAATAGCCCCCCTGCCCCCTGGCCCAGTCTTCCCCTGGGTTTGTCTCAGCCCTATCAGTAACCTTATTGGGGCTCCACAATACAAAAGAGCTGCACTATGGCAATCATCCATCCTACTGCATTGGTATGTATTTAATATATGGTATGGAGCACCAAACAACTCCAAGGAGCACCAGGAACTGTGGCAGATCACATATGCCATTGGAGCTCCTAGGGGAAACATTGGACTTCTGATTTTAATATCTCATACGTTGCATTGTGTTTTTGCCAAACAGGTTGAAATGGAAAAAGAAATCCCAAAATCTGATTTCCCCACTGCAGATCTGTAATCTACAAGAAGCTGTTTGTTCTGAGAAGGGATTCTTCCAGAAAACAACATAACAAAATGTTATCCTATTACAAGGATAATCCCACCAATAGAGCTACACAGAGAACCCAATACTGGGCATGACAGAATGGAACATTGGACTGTGCCCCACTCTGAGTCTCATTCCCTGTTAGAACAGCTGCTGATCACAAGATTTTCTTCTCTACGTCTGCCAGCTTCTGCAAAATGAGTTGCTAAAGTTAAAGCTAAGCTAAATAAACTCACGCTTTAAAGACAACCTGTAGCTAGGACATATAATGCCACCATTACCACTTGCCGACCAGTTGCCGTGTATTTACTGCGGCAAAGTGTCACTATATCGCAAAACGACATACCTGTACGTTGTTTCGTTTAATAGCCACTAGATGGCCCCATGAAGCGCAAATGCGCCGTGATTGGCTAGCAGGGATGTCATTTAATGGGTTTGGCAGACTCAATGCCACCCGCAATCATCCCTGGGAAAGGCAGAACGGCGATCTGCCTTTGTAAACAAAGCACAACGCCGTTCTGCATGGGGACAAGATGAAGATCTTGTGTTCCTGCTAAGCAGGAACCCTGATCTCTGTCTTCCCCCAATCAGTGAAATCCCCCCACAGTGAGTAAGCACCCCCTAGAGCCACACTTAACCCTTTGATCACCCTTGTTAAACCCTTCCCTGCCAGTTTCATTAGTACAGTAACAGTGCATTTTTTTAGCACTGATCACTATAATAATGTCACTGGTCCCCAAAAATTGTCAAAAGTGTCAGATGTCTAATTTGACCGCCACAATGTCACAGTCCCGCTAAAAATTGCTGTACTAGTAAAAAATAAATATAAATTCCATAAAAATATCGCATTGTTTGTAGACACTATAACGTTTGCTCAAACCAATCAATATACACTTATTGGGATTTTTTTTTACCAAAAATATGTAGCAGATTATATATTGGCCTAAATTAATGAAAAATTTTGATTTAAAAAAATATATATATTGGCTGTGTTTTATAGCAAAAAGTAAAAAATATTGTTTTTTTTTCATAATTGTCGCTTTTTTTGTTTGTAGCGCAGAGGTGATCAAATACCACCAAAAGAGCTCTATTTGTGGGGGAAAAAAAGGACATACATTTTATTTGGGTACAGCGCCGCACGACTGCGCAATTGTCAGTTAAATTAACGCAGTGCCGTATCGCAAAAAATGGCCTGGTCATTAAGGGGGTAAAACCATCCGGTCCAGAATTGGTAAGGTGAACCTTGGGATAAGCAAATATTCTTTAAATAAAAGAGGCATATGTATCCTTACCTGAATTTTGGTGTGCTTTGTATATTTCTTCCAGATCTGTACAGTAATCCAGTGTAAAACTTAGTGTCTGTGTAGGAGCTTCCTGTAATAAAGACCGGTCACTGCTACTCTCTCTCCTTGTGCAGGGTGACTGGTCTTGTCTCCTCCCCCTCCCATAGTTTCCTGCAGGCAGTCTGTAGTGAGTGGAGCCTGCTGGGCCTCTCCCACAACTCTGCCTTTTGCACAGGCTGTGCAAAGTATAGCGAAGTACAGCACAGCGATGATGTCACTGCTAACGTGACCAATTACTTATTTGGAAGCCTCTACCCAAAAAAAAAAAAGTACTTAAGGTATAAGAGAAAAAAATGGAAATTAAAAGAATTAAAAATATCCTACGCTCTGGCTTGTAGGCAAAGATAACGTCACTGAGAGAAGGAAAGGAAAAAGCTCCCAGGGTTTTTTTTAGCAGCAAATACCAATAGGACTAAAAGTGTATAAAAATTTTCATCTTTATTGAAAAAATGTTTTATAAAAAACTTATGTACAATTCAGAAGCGTAAAATATGAGCTCGGGGTACAAAGAACAGGTAGATCATGTCAAGTATCACAAATTGCTGAAAGCAAAGGACAATATCACAAAATCATCACATCCAGTGGACACCGACGCATTTCAACCTGTTACGACCAAGCGACTAAGCATAGTCCATAATTACGATTATGGACTATGCTTGGGGGGAGCAAGAATTGAAAGTACTCAAAGGTGATCCTAATGTTGGATTTAAAAAAAAAAAGAAATAAATGCCATTCGGTTAGGGTTTACATCTACAGACCCAATTACAAAAAAGTTGGTACACTGTACAAATTGTGAGTAAAAAAGGAATGGACTAATTTACAAATCTCATAAAATTACGGTATATTTTATTCACAATATAATATAGATAACATATCAAATGTTGAAAGTGAGACATTTTGAAATTTCATGCCAAATATTGTCTCATTTTGGATTTCATGAGAGCTACACATTCCAAAAAAGTTGGGACAGGTAGCAATAAGAGGCCGGAAAAGTTAAATGTAAATATAAGGAACAGCTGGAGGACCAATTTGGAACTTATTCGGTCAATTGGCAACATGATTGGGTATAAAAAAAGCCTCTCAGAGTGGCAGCGTCTCTCAGAAGTCAAGATGGGCAGAGGATCACCAATTCCCCCAATGCTGCGGCGAAAAATAGTGGAGCAATATCAGAAAGGAGTTTCTCAGAGAAAATGAGTCTGAAGTTATCATCATCTACAGTGCATAATATCATCCAAAGATTCAGAGAATCTGGAACAATCTCTGTGCATAAGGGTCAAGGCTGGAAAACCATACTGGATGCCCGTGATCTTCGGGCCCTTGGACGGCACTGCATCACATACAGGAATCCTACTGTAATAGAAATTACAACATGGGCTCAGGAATACTTCCACAAAACATTGTCAGTGAACACAATCCACCGTGCCATTCGCCATTGCCAGCTAAAACTCTATAGGCCAAAAAAGAAGCCATATCTAAACATGATCCAGAATCACAGGCATTTTCTCTGTGCCAAGGCTCATTTAAAATGGACTGTGGCAAAGTGGAAAACTGTTCTGTGGTCAGACGAACCAAAATTTTAAGTTCTTTTTGGAAAACTGGGATGCCATGTCATCCGGACTAAAGAGGATAAGGACAACCCAAGTTGTTATCAGCGCTCAGTTCAGAAGCCTGCATCTCTGATGGTATGGGGTTGCATGAGTGCGTGTGGCATGGGCAGCTTACACATCTGGAAAGGCACCATCAATGCTGAAAGGTATATCCAAGTTCTAGAACAACATATGCTTCCATCCAGACGTTGTCTCTTTCAGGGAAGACCTTACATTTTCCAACATGACAAATCCAGACCATATACTGCATAAATTACAACATCATGGCTGCGTAGAAGAAGGATCCAGGTGCTGAAATGGCCAGCCTGCAGTCCAGATCTTTCACCCATAGAAAACATTTGGCGCATCATAAAGAGGAAGATGCGACAAAGAAGACCTAAGACAGTTGAGCAACTAGAAGCCTGTATTAGACAAGAATGGGACAAAATTCCTATTCCTAAACTTGAGCAACTTGTCTCCTCAGTCCCCAGACATTTGCAGACTGTTATAAAAAGAAGAGGGGATGCCACACAGTGATAAACATGGCCCTGTCCCAACTTTTTTGATAAGTGTTGATGCCATGAAATTTAAAATCAACTTATTTTTCCCTTAAAATGATACATTTTCTCAGTTTAAACATTTGATATGTCATCTATGTTGTATTCTGAATAAAATATTGAAATTTGAAACTTCCACATCATTGCATTCTGTATGTATTCACAATTTGAACGGGTTTGTACTTTACATAGCATTTTTTCAATCTGAGGATATGGGAAGTGCTAATAATTAAATGAACCTTCTAATGTCAGCTTTAATAACTTAGTGTAGCCAATAAATGGCAGTGCTTAAACTTTACATTTCTGTACTAATACGCCAGTAACATGTTACAAGATTCTACTAGGACCTTTCTCTTGAAGTTTTCACTCTCCAGGAAGCAATCACAGAAGAGCAGTGTAACTTTCCCGTGCTCTACGGTCCCAGCGCCAAGAAAAGCGCCAGCTAGGACACATTTCTATGGTCATCCTGCCGCAGGAGGCAAGCTGATCCAGACAGCGGGAAGCGGAGGAGATGGAGCAAGACAATACAAACGTCTTCCAAAAACAACTGCAATCGCAGGAATGTGCGACTGTGCCAGATGTCGGTGGGAGTGTCAAGTCACACGAGGTCAGTTCTAGAGGAGGAGATGAGGCGGCGAACAGTACAGAACGACATTCTTGTGACAATCTAAACACAATATCGGCTGAAACGTTTACTTTACAATATACGTTTACTTTAAAATATATAATATTAAACAGTTGTATTGCATTGGTTGTGCTTGTTTTACCACACATTATGACAGAGTGAAATAATGATCTGCTTTTATTATTTTGTAGTTATTGAAGTTACTAATAAAAAAAATCTAAACATTTTAATTGAACAAAATATTTGCCCCCTTTTCTTTACAAGTTGTAACGCATAAAGAAGAACTTCACCCAAATGGGGAAGTTCCGCTTTAAGTCCTTCTCCAACCTGCACACCCCCCCACCACCATATTTGGCATATCTATTTTTTTTTTTTTGGGGGGGGGGGTACCTAGTTTTTTACTCACCTAGTTCTTCTTCTACCCTCTCTCCCCGCAGTCTTCTGGGACAAATCGCAGGCCCCAGAAGACTGCAGGACCATTCACAAAGCACAGCGCAGCTCGCTCATGCACAGTGGGCAGCTGGCTGTGAAGCCGAAAGCTAGTGAAGAACTAGCCTGGGCGAAGATGGTGCTGGATCTCTTGTCTGATGAGACCAAAATAGAACTCCATGGCAGAAAGTCAACACTGCCAACCAACCAAAGATAGCAAAATGATATCTATGGCAGAAAGTCAACAATGCCCACAACTCTGTTCACACTGTAAAGCATGGAGAGCACTATCCACACTGTAAACTATTAAGAGGACTATCCACACTGTAAAGCATGGTGGTGTCATCATGTGGCGGTGATTCTTTTCTTTTGAAGTTAGTGGGAAACTGGTCAGGTCCAGCAAAATACAAGGCATTTCCAGAGGAAAGACGGTTTGGGCCCATTTACAGACCCTGGTGTCCTGGTGCTTTTGTTAATGCACATGCATTAGCATGCCTTTTGCACATTAAAGTGAAACTAAACCCTTCCATCCTTTACAGCCAAGGAAGCTGCCATCTTAGCCTCTGTTTGATCTGCAGTTGCCATGGTGCTGATGCCATGATCAGGTATATCACTAGCCTATCCCTAGCCTAGCCTATCCCTAGCCTATCCCTATCACCTATCACTAGGTGGTTTGACATTGCATTTGAGAGCACATACGACTGTGACAGTCATCGTTCATGGCATGCTTTGAACATAACTATTTTGGGAAACAGCCAAATTGATGGGTTTAGTACTGCTTTAATATGCATTGCATTAAAGCGGTTATAAAGGCAGCAGCAGTCCTCCTAATGCATACCAGATTCGCTGAGAGCCTGAGACAGCCCCTTCACAGCTCAGCGCTCCAATGAAGGAGGAGGGGGCAGAGCAGAGAGCTGAGACTGACAGTGATGGAGCTGTCAGAACCAAGCGATCGGCGGTGTTCGATCGCTCGGTTCTCAGTGTAGAGACACCAGTGGACCGATGCTGCATCTACCTAGGTAAGTACACTGCTCAAAAAAATTAAAAGAATGCTTTAAAAACACATCAGATCTGAATGGGGGAAATTATCATGCTGGATATCTATACTGATATGGACTGGGTAATGCGTTAGGAGTGAAAGGATGCTACATCATTTGATGGAAATTAAAATTATCAACCTACAGAGGGCTGAAAATCAAAGTGAAAAAATGATGCAGCAGGCTAGTCCATTTTACTGAAATTCACTGCAGCAACTCAAAATGGTACTCAGTAGTTTGTATGGCCCCAACATGCTTGTATGCATGCCTGACAACGTCGGGGGGTGCTCCTAATGAGACGACGGATGGTGTCCTGGGGTATTACCTCCCAGATCTGGACCAGAGCTTTACTGAGCTCCTGAACAGACTGAGGTGCAACCTGGCGATGTCGGATGGACCGAGACATAATGTCCCAGAGGTGTTCTATTGGATTTAGATTGAGCGTGGGGGCCAGACATGGGAGTAAGTCACACATGTGCAAGTCACAAGCAAGTCTCAAGTCTTAACCTTCAAGTCTCAAGCAAGTCCCAAGTTACTGTGGCGAAAAGCAAGCAAGTCAAGTCGAGTCCCTGCCAGAAGTCAAGCAAGTCAAGTCATTTATTTTGGTCAAGTCACAAATCAAGTCAAAATATTGCTTTAACACATCTTGAGAAAATGCAAATATTTAATAACTTCAAAAAGTAAAGTCATTTCGAGTCATATGTCTCAAGTCAAAGTCAAGTCTCAAATCATGAATACCAAGTCAAAGTCAAGTCGAGTCTTTTATTAATTTTAGTCAAGCAAGTCTCAAGTTTCTTAAACTGGTGACTTAAGTCTGACTTAAGTCAAGTCATGTGACTCAATTCCCCCACCTCTGGTGGGGGCCATTTAATGGTATCAATTCTTTCATTCTCCAGGAACTGGCTGCATACTCTCGCCACATGAGGCTGGGCATTGTCGTGCACCAGGAGGAACCCAGGACCCATTGCACTGCTGTAGGGTCTGACAATGGGTCCAAAGATTTTATCCCGATGCCTAAAGGCAGTCAGGGGCCATTGTCTCGCCTGTAGAGGTCTGTGTGTCCCTCCATGGATATGCCTCCCCAGATCATCACTGACCCACCACCAAACCGGTCATGCTGAACAATGTTACATGCAGCATAACATTCTCTATGGCTTCACAAGGTGCCAGTGGCAGACCTGCCAATTCTAGTGTTCAATGGAAAATGCCAATCGAGCTGGTGCTGGGCAGTGAGCAAAGGGCCCACTAGAAGACGTCAGACCCTCATCTCACCCTCATTATTTTTTTTTCTGATTGTTTGGTCAGAGATGTTCACACCAGTGGCCTGCTGGAGGTCATTTTGTAGGGCTCTGGCAGTGCTCATCCTGTTCCTCCAGATACAGGTCCTGCTGATGGGTTAAGGACTTTCTATGCCCCTATTCAGCTCTCCTAGAGTAACTGCCTGTCTACTAGAATCTCCTCCATGCCCTTGAGACCTACTGGTCATGGCATGTATTGAGGTGCCATCCTGGAGGAGTTGAACTGCCTTTGCAGTACAACCTCTATAGGGTCCAGGTATCGCCTCATGGTACCAGTAGTGACACTGACCCTAGCCAAATGCAAAACTAGTGAAAAACAGTCAGAAAAGATGAGTAAAGATGAGTAAGGAAAAAAAAGTCAGTGGCCCCCACCTGTAAAACCATTCCTGTTTTGAAGGTCATCTCATTGTTGCCCATCTAGTGCACCTTTTGTTAATTTCATTACCACCAAAGCAGCTGAAACTGATTAACAACCCCTATGCTACCTAAAGAGGAAGTAAAGCTTCCTCTGTAACTTGTACATATAGGTAAGCCTATGATAAGACTTACCTATAGGTTCTGTAAATATCTCCTAAACATGCACCGTTTAGGAGATATTTACTTTGCATGCAGCCAGTGACATCACTGGCGCATGCGCTCTGAAGGAACGGCCATCTGTGCTGTTCCTTTAGAGCCCTGTGCCGTAAACGGTGACGTCGTGTCTCCAGCAAATCAGATGGCCAGAAGACGCAAACTCGGAAGGAAGACGAGTGAACATGTCGGCCGTGTCAGCGATGAGCGTGTGGTGCTGGGGGGTTTTCGTTCTAAGGTAAGTACTCATAATGAGCTAGTATACTAGCTTATTATGGTGTACGTTTAGTAAACTGAGAAGTTTTCTCTCAGTTCAATTCTCGGCAGTTCTCAGAGAAAAAATATCTCCTCTGTCACCCAGTTTAGAAGGCGGAGAACTTCACTTCTCACAGGGTGATCAGAGGAGAAGTTTTTTCTCTGAGAACTGCCGTGATCTCTGTATAACTGGGTGGACTGCCTGTAATCTCACGAGATTTTGTGAGATTACAGGCACTGCTAAATTTAAAAAGTGAAACTAAAGTTTAAAAGAACTCGTAATGACATGTTCTGACACATGAAAACATATATATACACACACACACACATGCACGGTATATATACATACAGTATATAAATATATATATATACACATACACACACACACACATATATATATATATACACACATACATACAGTACATACATACATACATGCCAATCTGTATGCAATTGCACTGTATGTTGGCAGATTGCATGCAGATTGTACACCAGACCACAGGCTATCGTTTGTGGTGTGTGGGTGTGGGGACAGTGGGAAGAGTGATCAACACAGGGGTTCTGGCTTGTAGGATAGCTGGAGGAATCCTAGTAGTGTGTGGTAATTGCTAGACTGCTCCCCAACCCTTAGAGTGCATCAGATTGTATGTAAGATTTGTATCTGCCTGTGTGTGGTCAGCCAGCTGGATTGGACTGGAGTCTCCCTCTAGTGGTGACCGAAGGCAGTGCAGGCTGTGAAAGTATTGCAACCAATCTAATTACTTAAGCCCCGTACACACGTACCGATCGTCGGCCGAACGATCGGCTGTCTTTTGTCCCCGGGCTGTCATGTCCGCTGAAAAGTGCAAAAGACTGCACACGAATTTTGTCCGCCGACTGCAGAAGTGATGTCATGTGATGGTTAACTTTCCCTGTGTTTTTTCTTTTATGAGCATGCCCAGTCTTGCAAATCTGCTGTCTGTCGGCCGAATTCTGTACTGACTGGCGAACAATCGGCCGTTCTGGTGTCGGCATACAAACATTTTAATGCTTGCACGACAGATTCTGTTCGGCCGAAAGTGCGCTGTCGGCTGTCGGAAGCATCATACTAACAAGCCTACATTTGGCCGATCGGTCGTCTGCCGAATCTTTTCTGCGACAATCGGTACGTGTGTACGAGCCTTTAGTAGGAATTTTCTTTATTTCCGTTATCCCCTTATACTGCCCAGTCACGATTCATCACGTCTCGTTTAGCTAGTCGCCGTGGGCGTGGTTGAATCGTGACAGATTGGTTTCCTCCCACACTCCAAAGACATGCTGGTAGGTTAATTGGATCCTGTATGAAAAATTGGCCCTGCTGTGTATGTATGTGAGTGATGCCTCGTACACACGTACCGATCGTCGGCCGTAAATATTCGGCCGACGACCGATCGGCCGATTGTATGCTTGTTAGTATGATGCTTTCGACAGCCGACAGCGCATTTTCGGCCGAACAGAATCTGTCCTGCAGGCATTAAAATTTTTGTTGGCCAACACCAGAACGGCTGATTGTTCGCCAGTCAGTACAGAATTCGGCCGACAAACAGCAGATTAGCAAGACTGGGCATGCTCAGAAAAGAAAAAACACACGGAAAGTTATTCATCACATGACATCACTTCTGCAGTCGGCTGTTGTTGGCCGACAAAATTCATGTGCAGTCTTTTGCAGTTTTCAGCGGACAGGACAGCCCTGGACAAAAGACGGCCGATCGGTACATGTGTACGAGGCATTAGGGACCTTAGATTGTAAGCTCCTTGAGGGCAGGGACTGATGTGAATGTGCAATGTATATGTAAAGCGCTGTGTAAATTGACTGTGCTATATAAGTACCTGAAATAAAAAAAAAAATATATATATATATACATACATACACACCAGTACATACAGTATATATATATATATATATATATATATATATATATATATATATATACACACACAGATATATATGTGAGCACTGGGACATTCACAGCAGAGATCTCCTATTTCTTCCTGCTATCTCCACCTCTGAGCTGGAGAAGTAGGAAGAGGAGATCTTCAAAGAGAAGCACAGTGATCAGGTGACATCATGTGTTACTAAACTGGCCGTTTCTATTGCAGTGAATGCAAGCTGTTTGTGTACTGAGATGAGAAGAGAAGAATATGTTCTCCACTACTCTTCTCAGTATTTTAAACCTGCAATGCTCTGAGACAAGCCGTGATCATCCAGATCTCGGCTTATCTCAGTTTACTAAACGTACACCTATGCCTTTGGGCCCTTTCACACGGGCGCTCCGTATGTCCGCAAATCATCCTATTTTTTTGCGGATGATTTGCGGACATAATGTAAGTCTATGGCATTGCGGATGTCAGCGGAATACCATCCGCTGACATCCGATTTTCCTCCTGTCAGTTCTGTTCCGTTTTTTGGAACAGAAAAAATCCTATTTTTGTTCCGTTCAAAAAACGGAAAGGAAGGAAAATCGGATGTCAGCGGTGTCATCCGCTGACATCCGCAATCCCCCATAGACTTACATTAGGTCCGCATATCATCCGCAAACGGATGGGATGATATGCGGACCTACGGAGCGGATGACAGAAATGTCATCCGCTCCGTGAAAAAAAAAAAAAAAAGTCCCGCAGCGGACCTTTCAGACGGAAAGCCCGTGTGAAAGAGCCCTTAGTCTTTCAGGGTTTTATTTATTTATTTATTTTTGAGGGTATACAACCTCTTGAACTGACCGCATCAATATCCCAGGAATTTAATTGACTTGATGCTATACTCTGAATAAAAAGTGTTCCTTTAATTTTTGTTGAGCAGTGTATAAACCTAAAAAAAAAAAAAAAAATTCCCATACATCTCTTTTAATGCATTCTATGCATTATGATAAAAAAAAAAAACCTTCTGTGTGCAGCCCCCTCTCGATCTAGTGATGTTGCACAAGAGACTCTGCTCTCTGGGACTCGCCATCCTGATTGGCTGAGAAACAGCCGCCGGCCCCATTGGCTCCCGCTGCTGTCAATCAAAGTCAGCGAGCCAATGAAGACAGAGAGTGGATGGGCTGAGCCATGGCTCCATGTCTGAATAGACACACAGAGCAGTGCCTTGGCTCTGGTGCCCCTAAGGCAAGCTGCTCGCTGTGGGGGCACTCGGCATTAGGGAGGGGTCAGGAGCGCCGGCAAGGGTCCCGAGAAGAGGAGGATCTGGGCTGCTCTGTGCAAAACCACTGCACAGAGGAGGTAAGTTTGACATGTTTGTTATTTTTAACCCCCCAAAAATAAAAACGAGACTTTAGTATCACTTTAAGTGAAGTGCACGCATGGAGTCAGCGCTAGGTGCACGGTGGGACCCCGGCATACCGTTACTAGGAGCGAGGAAGCAATGATACGCTGGAGTGGTGGAGAGGGCAATGGCACTGGCGTGTCCCTCCTAAAAGCACAAGTGACTGTAGTGATGTATATTTACATTGGGAGAGTTTATTAGAGTTCATTTGCCTGTTCAAGTAAAGGTACCCCATGTGTAAGGCAGTTACCCTAACCAAAGTCCCTAACATAGCCCAGAAGAACCCACCCCGGGGCAGGCCTCTTATGTGACCCATAGAGAACATGACGATCACCCTAACCCTGCCCACAAACAGACATGCACCAGCCTTGACAAAGCAACACACCAAGGTAGTGCTTTGCCATGCGTTGTGGTGCACTGCCCTAGTGATGAATGACAGAGCAATGCATTTCCTTACTGGTATGCTAAATGCTGGATGTTATCTGAGTCACTGACTCGGAACAGGAACAGAGATAAAGAATTCTGATACTTTTCTAACACTTACCAGCATGCTTTTTCTGGGCCTCTTACTCAGAAATAATAAAGTAAAACAGCCAGACACCTAGCATTGTGGGAAGCAGCCCAGCAACAGCGGCCCCCATACTTTCCTGACAGATGTATTCTAAATGGTCGTGGAAGCAATGTCCTGCCTTCAACACAGCTGCAGTGTTTTCTGGATAACATCAACAGATAATTGGTTTATTATACTTGTAGCGTGGAGTTTAAGTGATGCTGCCAAGATTCCTGTCTATTTCTGGGTACATGCTCAGCACTGGTGGTTGGTGAAAGAGGAGAGGATTCGTCCTGGCTGAGAGACCTCAGAGAGAAAGTCTCAGTCTGCTGAACAAACACCATATTTTACTGAGCAGTTTTCTGAGACTCATCCTGGGGGTTCTGAGATCTGCACAATGTATATGTGACAAGATGGAGCAAGGAGCAACTCCAACAGTTTAAAACTAGCAAGGAAGATGCCCATGAGAAGGGGCATGGCAGATTTCTCAGTTCTCACCCCAGCCATTAAAACTTTCAGCATTTTAATAAATGCAGAAGACTCTGTTACATCAGTTCACAAATACCCTCTGTGACATGAATGCAGCCACACCAGAACATACACTATATTACCAAAAGTATTGGGACGCCTGCCTTTACATGCACATGAGATTTAATGGCATCCCAGTCTTAGTCCGTAGGCTTCAATATTGAGTTGGCCCACCCTTTGCTGCTATTACAGCTTCAACTCTTCTGGGAAGACTGTCCACAAGGTTTAGGAGTGTGTCTATGGGAATGTTTGACCATTCATCCAGAAGCGCATTTATGAGGTCAGGCCCTTTTTTTGGACGAGAAGGTCTGGCTCGCATTCTCCGCTCTAAGTCATCCCAACGGTGTTCTATCGGGTTGAGGTCAGGACTCTGTGCAGGCCAGTCAAGTTCCTCCAACCCAAAATCACTCATCAATGTCTTTATGGGCCTTGCTTTGTGCACTGGTGTGCAGTAATGTTGGAACAGGAAGGGGCCATCCCAAAACTGTTCCCACAAAGTGGGAACATGAAATTGGCCAAAATGTCTTTGTATGCTGACGCCTTAAGAGTTTCCCTTCACTGGAACTAAAGGACCAAACCCAACCCCTGAAAAACAACCCCACACCATAATCCCCCCTCCAACAAATGATTTGGACCAGTGCACAAAGCAAGGTCCATAAAAACACGGATGAGCGAGTAGGGTGGAGGAACTTGACTGGTCTGCACCTCAATAGAACACATTTGGGAGGAATTAGAGCGGAGACTGCAAGCCAGGTCTTCTCGTCAAACATCAGTGCCTGACCTCATAAATGCACTTCTGGAAGAATGGTCAAATATTCCCATAGACACACTCCTAAACTTTGAGGACAGCCTTCCCAGAAGAGTTGAAGCTGTTATAGCTGCAAAGGGTGGGCCAACTCAATATTGAACCCTACGGACTAAAACTCGGATGCCATTAAAGTTCAGGTGTGTGTAAAGGCAGGCCAACACTTTTGGTAACATAGTTTATACTGCATTAAAACTGATTGCAAGCTTACTGGAAGTGACCCCTATACCTTGGTTAAAGGGTATATTTAGGTATTACTTAAAATGTATCCCCAAATCTCCCTATCCCTCTCTAGACCATGTCCCAGCATTATTATTTATTTATTTTTTTTCCTTGTTCCTATAGCGAAAACAGCTTCTCTTATGCCTTGTAAAATCATTACAGGCATGTTACATTTTTGCAGGTGCTGCTGCTGCGACATCAGTTCTGATTTACATAGACATGCCCCTGGAACTACATTTCCCAAGAGCCCTTTCCCTACACCCAACGTATGTGTGAATGAAGAGAGGGATGAGGATAGGTGGAGTTCTATAGTCCAGCAGCAGGCAGGACTGACAAAACTGCTAGGAGCTCACTGGATTTCTGGCAGGATAAAGTGTCACTAAACCCATATCTTAAAAAAAAGAAATGCTGTATTACATGCTGTTCATACTCACTCAGTCACTACGAGATTTGTTTTCTGTATTCTGAAAAAAAACGGTTGTTCCTGCTGCTCTATATCTCCACCTTCTGACATATCCCCAATTCAGCTAGGGATTTTGCCGCTGTGGTGGCACATGCTCAGTTTTCAGTGAGTTTCTATGCTAAACATTTCCTCCCTCTCACATCTGAGCAGCCCATGTGACTATAGAGTCACACGTGGGCGTATACACAGTGGTAAATTACAGCCCACTCCCTCCCTCCCTCCTCCTCCATGGCCACTAACCAACTAAACACAATGGGGGCAGGATATTACATGTATATTAATGGAGGCTTCACCTCCCTCTTACTCTAAGACACAGGCTGGAGGGGCGTGACACAGCCTGTATCTGGTAAAAATGGATGGAGTGTGGAAGGGTGAGAACCGGCATCAAGTTTCTCTAGTGGTCTATGTGGGAAATTCAAAATCCCCAAAACCTTCTGATTGAGACATCTGTTCCGGTGACAACTGTACCATACACTGGTATGCATTTCTTATAATGAGTGGCCCTGTCGGCCCCTTGCCACTCAACATCCTTCAAATGAAAAATGGAAGAAACCAGGCAGAAAATTGCATCTAATCAGATGCAGTCACTGTTCAGGTATTCTGACAATAGCTGGTGCTGGCTGTCTGAATATGATAGACACAGTGGGAGATTTGTCCACCTTAGTAGTACAGCGTGAATAAAGGAATTTGTAGGCTGAACGAAAAAAATCTAATAGTGCATGGCCAGCTTTGGAAATTATTTCCCTTCAACCTGGACAGATTTTATTTAATTTCCTATTGTGTCTCTGGGACAGGAAGTACAGGGAAATCTCACCAATAGGATACAGACTGAAAAAAAAAAAATATTATGAAAGAGGCTCTAATCAATCCAAACTTCACAACCCCATGCCCCCCCCCCCCCCCAAAAAAATATTTATTTACATTTTTTTTTTTAAAAAATTGGTTTTTAGATACACTTTAGGATACAGTAGAACAGGAGAGATCCAGACTTAAAACAGAGACCTCTGCTTTATATGAACCGTCTCCCCTTATATGCTCTGGTTATCATGCACATAAAGGGACTTAGCCAAAATATGACATAAATACAGTAAAATGTATCCTGGGTTTGAACAGCTGTGTCACACCCAGCCGCACTCCCAATGAATCTGCACTATAAAAATGCTGCTGCAAAACCAAACAGGAAAATTGGACAATAATACTTAGTATTGGGGAGTTCAGCAGAGCCATGATGGCTTTGACACATATTTTCCCCTTTGCTGTTTCATATTTTCAAACACTGTAGGTGACAATCACTTTTTCAGGTCTAATGGCAGCAGCAGGGCCCTATACTTCTAGAAGCTTCCGTCTGGGAAAATTGTATACAGTTGTGCTGTATTTAGGTGCCCCCAGGTTATATGATGTGTTATAGAAGTTAAGCAAATTGACTGTTCCTAAACGTGGATGTAAACACAGGCCAACAGTGATACACACAATGTGGAAAGTGCCAGGAGCTCACCTGAAAGAAGGTCAGGGGACGGAAACTAAAGGTCTAACCAGCAAGCTGGACACGCTGGAGGTAATGCAAAACTGCTGCAAATTCCATCACCAAACAGACAAGTCAGTTGTCACAGCAAAAAGCCAGGAGGTGATGTCCACTCAAAGCCAGGATCAGCAAATGAGAAGCAGCACAAACCCACCAGATGTTATTCGTAGGGGCATTAGAGTGCAAGCCCCTCTGGTTCAGAGACTGATGTGGCTGGCTCAGTGTTCCTTTTACAGCACTGCAGAATATATCAGAGCTATATAAATGTATAATAATAGTGTGTGACTGTGGTGGGACATTAGAGTGTAAGCTCCCTTGGTGCACAGACAGATGTGACTGGCTCAGTGTTCTCTGTACAGCACTACGGAATATGTCAGAGCTATATAAATGTATAATATTAGTGTGTGACTGTGGTGGGACATTAGAGTGTAAGCTCCCTTGGTGCACAGACAGATGTGACTGGCTCAGTGTTCTCTGTACAGCACTACGGAATATGTCAGAGCTATATAAATGTATAATAATAATAGCGTTTGACTGTGGTGGGCTCATTAGAGTGTAAGCTCCTCTGGTGCATGGACAGATATGACCAGCTCAGTGTTCTCTGTACAGCACTATGTAATATGTCAGAGCTTTTAAATGTATAATAATAGTGTGTTACTGTAGTGAAATATTAGTGTAAGATTCTCAAGTGCAGAGATAGCTGTTACTGGCTCAGGGTTCTTTGTACAGCACTATGCAAAGTGTATAATAATAATAATAGGGTATTACTGTTATGAGAATATTAAAGTGTAAGCTCTTCTGTTGCACAGGCTGATGTGGCTGGATCAGTGTTCTCTGTACAGCACTACGGAATATGTCAGAGCTATATAAATGTATAATATTAATAATAGGGTGTTACTGTTATAAGGGCATTAGAGTTTAAGCTCCTCTGCTGCACAGACTGATGTGACTTGCTCAGTGTTCTCTGTACAGCACTATGGAACATGTCAGAGCTATATAAATATTTAACAGTGTGTGGCTGTGGTGGGACATTACAGTGCAAGCTCTTCTGGTGCAAAGATAATATTAGTTGTGTGGTTTATTTGTTGCAGAATTCCTCTATTAATAAATAATATGTATCAATCGGGAAACGCCTTATAAAAACACAGCACCCACAATGCAATATTCACCTTAAAGGCACCAGGTACGTGATCATTATCCCCGTTACTGCAGGGGGCGCCGTTCTCGCAGCCATTCTTACAGTTCTGTTAAAGAAAAAAACAAGAAGTTAGCCGGAAGATGAATTGGAATGCAATGAGCGATATTATTATTACAATTATTGTATTTTGTGACCACATGCCTTATCTGATCGATGTGTACACAGAACATTTATGGAGGTGACGTGATCTCTGATAAGTTCATATTTGCACAATATATTGTTAGATAAACACGAGCCTCACGTGCCAATATAATGTACCGCCAGAGTCACCTTCACATACAACACCGCAGAAGTCTGCGCTTCATTTTTGAACCCTAAAGAATCATTTGCTGCCTCTCCATTCAATCCGAATTTAGAATCTTGACTTTTCCCTGTGATCCTCCCACACACCGCTTTGTCTTTTCCTCGGCTTCATTTAGATTCCACAATACATCATCAAAGATGAACGTCTCGGCATGAGAAAAATGTGACTTTAAATTATAACTTAAAATAGAACTATAGGCAAAGCATTTTTTGTTTCATTTGGGATAGGGGAGGGTTATAACCCCTGTCAGATTTTTTTTTTTCGCCACCTGTGTCCCATTGCGGAGATTTCCCTTCCCTTCCTGACCTATAGCTAAACAGGAAGTGAGAAAAAATCCCTGAAAAATTAGGGGAATTCCTCAGGGACCCCCACGTCACCGGATTCCCATTGGAAGATTTCTCCCCTATTTCTTTTCTGGGGACAACCCAAAATGTGCAATTTCCTTTTTTTTTTTTAAATGATAATGGTAAACAAGACAAATGGAGAGGGTGAGTCTCCCTAATGGGGGTGCAGACAGCAATAAAAACTAGCAGGGGTTCTAATCCCTCTCCACTCTTAAAAAATGTTTTGCCTTTAGTTACACTTTTACCCCGGAGGATTTGGCTGCTCAATGACCAGGCCCTATTTTGCGATTCGGCACTGCATGACTTTAACGGACAATTGCGCGGTCGTGCAAAATTGATGTCCTTTTTTCCCCACAAACAGAGCTTTCTTCTGGTGGTATTTGATCACCTGTGCGATTTTTATTTTTTGCACTATAAACAAAAAAAGAGCGACAATTTTGAAAAAAAAAACAATATTTTTTTACATTCTTTTATGTGACATTCTCAAAAAAATGTAAAAATCAAAATTCTTTAACATTTTAGGCCAATTTGTTTTCTGCTACACATTTTTGGTAAAAAAAATCGCAATAAGCGTATTTTGATTGGCTTGTGCAAAAGTTATTGCGTTTACTTACTACTGGAAAGATTTATGTCATTTTTATTTATTTTTTACTAGTAATGGCGGCGATCTGCCATTTTTTGCAGGACTGCGACATTGCGGCGGACAGATCGGACCCCTAACTGACATTTTTGACACTTTTGGGGGTACCAGTGACATTACTACAGTAATCACTGCTAAAAATATGCACTGTAAAAATGACACTGGCAGGGAAGGGATTAACAGTATGGGTGATCAAGGGGTTAAATGTGTCGCTAGGGGCGTGATTTTAACTGTGGGGGGCGTGGCTTGTGAAGTAATCACAGAGACATGCGATCCTATATAGCAGGATCACATAGCCGCTGTGATCACTTCAGGGAAAATGACAGACGGCTGTGTTTACATCAGCCATCCGTCCTTCTCTGTCAGCGGCGGGAGATTGCGAGTGGCCGGCGGCCATCGGAGCCGCCTGTCACATGCACTGGCTCCCCGGCTGACGAGCAGGAGCGGCTGCCTGCCGCAGTAAATCTGTGTTGGACAGTCGTTAAATGGTTAAGGGCCAGTTCACACCATGGAAACGCAGTTCAGATGCGTTCCAGATGCATTTCTGCATGCACATTGTTAATGTGTTTTTGATACGTTTTTAGTACATTTTTTCATCTCTTTTTTTCTTCACCTTAAATGGGTACATATCCGTTCAGGTGCGTTTTTTGGATGCATTTACATGCATTCCACTGCATTTTTGACACGTTTTTTCATGTTCCAGTACAGTTTAGTGCAGAAAAAATGCAGCATGTTCTACTTTTTTTTTTCTGGAACTGGAACACACTGGAATTGACCACACTGGTGTGAACTATGCCATTGGAAACCATATAACCTACTATCCATGCGTTTCCGATGCAGAAAAAAAACACACTGAACTGCATGTGGTGTCAACTAGCCCTATGGCAAAACTCATTTTTTTATTTCTTTCTTTTTAGTTTTTGATAGATTAGAACACCTGTCTTATATTTTATATGATCTGTGCCTCAATTACGAAGATTCACCCAATGTGTCCTGTTTACCATTATCATTGAGAGTGAAAGTGAAAAAAAATCCCAAATTTTGGGTTATCACCAGAACAGGAAGTATGCAAGCGATTTACAAGCATTTTACATGTGTATTCAAGCCTAAAGTAAGTGGTTATCGATCCAACGATGTTCACGATAACCTTGGTTGTCCCGTGTCTCTCCCTCCTCATTAGCTGAGACAGCAGTGGGAACCCATTGGCTCCCACTGCTGTCAATCACAGCCAATAAGGAGAGAATTGGGGGTGGGGCTGAGCTGTGGCTCTATGGGTTTTATTGACGCATAGAGCAGCGACTTGGGAGCTTGCACGCAGCGGTGCCCCCCAGGGAAAGAGTTTTTTTTTTTTCTGGGGGCACTGCTTGAATGGGGAGGAGCCAGGGACCCAAAAAGAAGATCCGAGCTGCTCTGTGCGGTAAGTATAACATGTTTGTTATTTAAAAATAGAAACAAAAAATTCACTTTAAGCCAAAAGCACTAGGTGGAAGAGATCAGTTTTTGCAAGCTAAAAATGCCTGGACAACAGCTAAAAATGCCTGGAAAAATCCTGAAAAAATGAGCAATTTGTGCGTTTTCAGATGTACCCATTCAAGTTTAAGGGGCCAGAAACATCCAATTCTGCCTCAAAAGTAATTCATGCAGCTTTGAGATCGCCAAGCGTTGAGCTACAGACACCTGACCGCTCGTATGTCGACCTTTACAAATAGACCCCTGAAAGTTTAACTCCAGACAAAACTTCTTTTTGGGTTTTTTTTGGTCAGAGTAGGGGAGGGTTAGAACCCCTGTTGACTGCTATCTGCTTATTACCTGTTGCAGTGACAGGATGAGAAATCTGAAATGGTGATATTGACACCTATACAAAAACCGACAGGGTTCTAGTCTGTCTCTTCTCCGCTAAAAAAGTTGGGATCAAACACGTAGCACCCTCTAGTGTACAGTTTAGAGTGAGGAAATTTTATTTTGACTCACAGTAGCTGTGTGAGTCTGGTATCGGGTCGAGGTTTTGTAGGTCAGGCTGGAGGGCTCTACAAGTCAGGCCTCCAGTACCTCCCCCTGGTTCTAGAAGCTTTTAAAAGTTTCTAGAAGCTAGTGGGAGGAGGCAAAGAGGCCATAATTTGAATTTTTATATGGAATCTGGCCAATTGTCAGGCAATAGACCCGGCAGGGTGGCTGGGTTAGCCCATAAATATTGTGAAGCCCGGCTAGTAGCCAGTATAAAGTGGTTGTAGTCTGGTGGAAGAACAAAGAAAAAAGAGGGCAACCGACTAAGTGCCTATTAGATCAATAGACCTACTGCCACATCCCGAACAATAGAGATACAAAAACAAATAGGAATTCCCCATGGGACTTTAAAGGCAGTAAACAAGTGAAAATAGTATATAAAAAAACTATAAAAATATCATAAACTTTATACTTTTTTATATACTGTTTTCACTTGTTTACTGCCTTTAAAGTCCCATGGGGAATTCCTATTTGTAGTCTGGTGGAAGATGAAGTACTGAGGCTGTGTCATGTAGCCTGGTAAGGGGACTTCAAGGCTGAGGGAACTTATCCTCCAGGCTTGAGCTAAGGAAGAAGGACAGAGGAATCTCCACTACTCTACAATCTCTTCTAGGGGACAACCTGGCTAGCATGGGAGGACCTTGACAGCAGGAGACCTGAATAGCAGTCTTCTCAAAAGCAGCAGGATTCCATGGACACAGGGCTGTCTTTAATATTGATTGGACCCTGGGCAAATATTTTCTTGGGCCCTCCAAAATCCACTTATAACCTATTTGCAGGCAGTGCGGGCTCAAGGGGCAGCTGCTTTGGGCCCCACAACAATGACTGGGCCCAGGGCAGCTGCCCCTTTTGCCCTGTGTTAAAGACGGCCCTGCATGGACAGTGTGAGTACCTCTACACCCCCATGGCCAAAAAAGGGAGAAAGCTGTCAGATGCAGTATATCCAGCAAGCTTTACCAAGAAGCCAGGTGGGCTGGTGTTTCGAAGAGAAGGGACATGGAGCTCATACACAGGGAATTCCTAATGCCATTTTCAGAAAGACTGATCTTGTTCCAGAGGGAATACAGTCGAGGATTTGCTATTTTTGCAGTGTACATAGAGAAGGAAGTTGTCCTATAGTTGTTCAAGTCAAGTTGGGCATCCCATAATTCCTATTCCCCATCCAATCTCCCCCCCCCCAAAAAAAAACAACAAAAACAAGCCCATGGTCTGATTTCTGTCTCTGACCGAAAGTTGGAAAATGCATGTTGCCTGGCTGTGCAGGGATAGATAGATAGATAGATAGATAGATAGATAGATAGATAGATAGATAGATAGATAGATAGATAGATAGATAGATAGATAGATAGATAGATAGATAGATAGATAGATAGATAGATAGATAGATAGATAGATAGATAGATAGATAGATAGATAGATAGATAGATAGATAGATAGATAGATAGATAGATAGATAGATTTTTTTTTTACCTAGATAGGGTAAATTAGCATTGCATGGTATCACTGTAACACTGCAATATACTGGGAATGGTCAAAATCAATAATTCCAGCAACCTCTACAGCTTGTTGAACGTATCATTTTACACACACTATTCTGTTGGGGGGGGGGGGGGGGGATTGTTCCATCCACAAACCGAACTTATTCTATACGTGACCTTGATGCATTATCATGGCGTTCACAGACTGCGCACATTACCAGTTTTAGATGGTAATGGAGACATTATGAATGAAGATCCTTGTAATGATTAACTTTACGTGGACAACACAAACATGGGTTACCAAGCCCCGTCACGGTACATTACACTAAACCAGTTTTACACTCCTGTGAATTTTCTTTCACCCACATTTTACCGTGAAATTATGAGAAAGCCCTTAAGATAAAATAATATACGCAGAGCAAAACAAAGCATTCAACTTCGACCCAAAATTCTTGCAGATTTCATTCCTCATCAATTCTCCATCATGGCTGCAATAAAAAGTTTGCTGATAAAGATATCTGACAATAAATATAATGAATCTCTTAAAACGTTTAGCCTTGGATCTGCTTGAATGATTGTAAACCATAAACAGTACCAAGTTCCCAACACACTTCATTTTACTGTTATATAGAGGAGAGATTAAAAAAAAAAACACTGATGGGAAAGCCAAAATCTTTACTTGTCCCAGGAACAAGAGTTGAGGGAAAACTTCCAATGGAGAAGTCACTGCTGGTAAATGCTGTAAAAGAGGGGATGTATCCTTGCTTTATCAAGATTTATGCTTACTTCCTGTTGCATTTCTGGGACAGGAAGTGAAGGAAGATCTATCCATTTGGGCACACACAGGGAACAGGGATAGCTAGGGACTATGGGAATGAGGGTTGGTGGAGAAAGCAGAGGCTATAGCAACAAGGGGGGTGGGTGGGGAGTATTGGGAATGATGGGAGAGGGGCTATAGAGATTGAGTGGGTAGTGATAGAAGAGGAGGTGAAGGAAATGAGGAGTAAGGATGAAGCAGTAGGTTAGAGGAATTTCCCCTAGAGGTTGCTTTGGGTTCCTTAATCAACGAGCAATTACTGATAGGTTCCTAGTGACACCATCAATCTTTTTAGCTACTGTATCAGTAAGGGGAATTCTTCCCAATGACCACAAATGTAAGGTGAATTCTTCCTACTGACCCTCGTTCTAATATTCACTATATTACCAAAAGTATTGTGACGCCTGCCTTTACACGCACATGAACTTTAATGGCATCCCAGTCTTAGTCCGTAGGATTTAACAATGAGTTGACCCACCCTTTTGCAGCTATAACAGCGTCAACTCTTCTGGGAAGACTGTCCACAAGGTTTAGGAGTGTCTATGGGAATGTTTGACAATTCTTCCAGAAACGCATTCGTGAGGTCAGGCACGGATGGTGGATGAGAAGGTCTGGCTCACAGTCGAGGCCAGTGATGGCGAACCTTGGCACCCCAGATGTTTTTGAACAACGTTTCCCATGATGCTCATGCACTCTACAGTGTAGTTGAGCATCATGGGAAATGTAGTTCCAAAACATCTGGGGTACCAAGGTTCGCCATCACTGGTCTAGGCTCTAATTCATCCCAAAGGTGTTCTATCGGTTTGAGGTCAGGACTCTGTGCAGACCAGTCAAGTTCCTCCACCCAAAACTTGCTCATCCATGTCTTTATTTTAAGACATCCATGTCTTTAAGTCATAGTGGTTTGATAAAGCACACTTAGTTGTGTGAAACCTGTCATCCTTTTGTCCCCTGCATGATGCCTGTTACATCCTGTGCCTTTTTTTTTACGTTATTAATAAATTCTGATTGAATCTTATGGGAAGTGCGACCATTCCTCTATTCTCCTTACATTTGGAATCTGCAGTAGTGGCAGGGTGTGCACCCCAGCAGGACTTTGTTCATTTCAGCCTATGAGAATCACCTGGAGCAGCGCTTTCCGTCTTGTCATAGTGGTTGGGGTTAGTCCATCTGGGGCAGGGAGTACAGGAGTGCCACTTACATGCTCACACCTTGCCCCGGGGCTCAGGTATGTTAAGATGTATCACTCCATAGCAACCAAGACATCCTCACCTCAAACCTGTCTGTCATTTTTCAATTTGAATAGGGAGTAAAGATTTGATGACTTTGTATGAAAAGGAATGAGTTCAAGTGCACTGTTTTGTACAAGAGTGATGATTACTGTATGTGTATAAAATCTGTAAGAAGAAGCATTATAGAAAATGTTGCAATGAATACAGAAATATGATTTGTAGGACATAGAGCAGACAATGCTGGGGCAGAGTTTGGTCCTCAGGGCCCCTAACAAACAATCGGCTCCACAGTCACAGGATGCCATGGGAATAGTGGATCACATAAACAGCCCCCCCCCCCCCCCTTCGTCCTGCCAGAGGGTGAAGGGACAAAATGTATAGAAATTTCTGACATGAATTATGAGGCCAATGTGACGGAGGATCCTATGAGCAGCCAATGGAGGGGGGGGGGGGGGGGGTTAGGGTTATAAATATTAAGGATGTAATATAAAGTCATATGGCCGACATGTAATAATAATACGAGGGATATTGGAGAGCTATGCATTATACCGACACACTGATAATTGTACTTGGGTCTACACTGTATAGATAAAATGATATGCCTGGGTATGACCTCCATAGGGAACAATGGTAGATCTATAGTTCAGATACATCTATATACAGAGCCTGCAGCATTGTTATGATGGAGATTATATAAAATCTGACCTCTATAGGGGACAATGCTGAATCTATAGTTCAGTCTCCAGATACATCTACTGTATATACAGAGTCTGCAGCATCCTATATGATGGGGATTATTTAAAGTCTGATCTCTATAGGGGACAATGCTGAATCTATAGTTCAGTGTACAGAAACCTCTATATACAGAGCCTGGAGCATCCTATATTCTGGGCATTATAAAAAATCTGACCTCTGTAAGGGACAATGCTGGGTCTCCAGCTGTACATATGATACATCTATACACAGAGCCTACAACATCCTATATGATGGAATTATAGAAGATCTGACCTCTATAGGGATATATGCTGAATCTATAGTTCAGTGTACAGATACATCTATGTACAAAGCCTGCAGCATCCTATATGATGGAGAATATATATAAGATCCACCCTCTATATAGGACAATGTTGTGTCCATAGCTGGGTATACAGATCCCTCTATATACAGAGCCCTGTTTCCTCCTATATGATGGGGATTATATAGGTCACATGTGGATTATATAATCTCCTCTCTATATGCGATGTTATTGCTGTACGATGATAAGAAGAGTGATCGGTCAGAGAGAGGTTTATTCTACAGTCACGCGATCCCTATAATAAGCGCCCAGGCTCCTCCCTCCCCCGGGTGATGAGGGTTACCTGGTGCCCCGGTGCCCTCTGCCGCTGTGCCAGGCTCGCCATCCCGCTCCGCCTCCACCCGAGTGACGTCACCCTTCTTCCTAACCCGCTGCAGCTCTACCCACCGGTAACGTCAGAGTCCTTTAAGCCTAGGAGGAACATCTTACCCGGGTGTGCAGTGACGTCAAGACTCCCCCCCCCATATGGTATCAGTGCGCTCCGACTGAGCTCGCTGTAAGATCGGAATTACACTGTTCTGTCATTAGTAGAAATGATCGCATAAAACGTCATAGTGTGATGTCATAGTGTGTACATCATCATGTCAAAAATGACAAGTAATCATCGCTCTGTGCATCATTGATTCAATAGAAGAGCATCTGTTCAGTGTGACATCATCAATGCATGCATGACATCATCCCACACTAGCACTGCTGGAATGATTTCCCTTTACACTATATTATACCATCTCATTGCGCTAACATGCGCATTACTTCACAGGATACTGCAACACACGCTGCGTTGGCGCACGATGTGGCGCCATTCAACGTCATACAGTGTGTGGTATCTTCACGTTTTCAGGAGTAGAATTCTCTTTATATATATATATATATATATATATATATATATATATATATATAGATAGATAGATATGTATGTATATATATATATATATATATATATATATATATATATATAGATATATATTTTTATTTATTTATTTGTTTATTTTTTGGTGGTGGTCTGGTGGATCATGATGACCTTCCTGGCAAGTTCTCTCAATGTTTCCAGAGTTCCCCCTTAGATGGTTCCCTGGCATTGCACTGTGTGTATACCCTGGAAGGCCTGGCGCGGTGCCGCGACTAATCTGTGAACAACGTGTTTGCACAAGCTGATTACACTGCCACAACTCTGCCAATTCTTTACAAGTCGAGCGAGATAATACGTGGGCAGATGAGGTCGTACCCCAGAAAAGTCACATGGCAAAAATGTGGAAGGGATTTATGAAGGTTCTGGAGATGGCTGTACTCCACATGTGCCAGCGGGGATGCACCATCAATTATGGTTGGCTTGGTGAGCAAAATTTTTATTACTTGCCGCGGGAGGTTTCATAGACGCCACCCAACCTGAACTTCTCCAGCGATGAGGAGGGTTTGTTTTGGGTCATAATTATGAGTTCAGGAACTGTTCATGAAAGATTGAATCAGATAAGAGAAAAATCTCTGGAGCAGTCATGGCATGGCGGAACTTCTATAAAATAGCCAGTCCTTGCTTCTATCAGTGTCCATTGTTTAAAAGGGGTCAGAGTAGGTCACCCATTATTTAGTCCTGCAAATATTTATCCATGTGGTCTTAACCCATATCTGAAATGTGTTTGAAATGTTAGACTGTCTAAAGACCCCTAACTCATTACTTCCAGTGCCTGAAACACAAGACTGTATAAAGACCCTTAAATCCTTACATCCAGTGCCTGAAACACGAGACTGCCTAAAGACCCCAAACTTCCAGTGCCTGAAACACGAGACTGTCTAAAGACCCCTAACTTCAGAGCCTGAAACACGAGACTGTCTAAAGACCCCAAACTTCCAGTGCCTGAAACATGAGACTGTCTAAAGACCTCTAACTTCCAGTGCCTGAAACACGAGACTGTCTAAAGACCCCTAACTTCCAGTGCCTGAAACACGAGACTGTCTAAAGACCCCTAACTTCCAGTGCCTGAAACACGAGACTGTCTAAAGACCCCTAACTTCCAGTGCCTGAAAGGAGACTGTCTAAAGACCCCTAACTTCCAGTGCCTGAAACACGAGACTGTCTAAAGACCCCTAACTTCCAGTGCCTGAAACACGAGACTGTCTAAAGACCCCTAACTTCCAGTGCCTGAAACACGAGACTGTCTAAAGACCTCTAACTTCCAGTGCCTGAAAGGAGACTGTCTACAGACCTCTAACTTCCAATGCCTGAAACACAAGACTGTCTAAAGACCCCAAACTTCCAGAGCCTGAAACACGAGACTGTCTAAAGACCCAAAACTTTCAGTGCCTGAAACACGAGACTGTCTAAAGACCTCTAACTTCCAGTGCCTGAAACACGAGACTGTCTAAAGACCCCTAGCTTGTTACTTTCAGTGCCTGAAACACAAGACTGTCTAAAGACCTCTAACTTCCAGTGCCAGAAAGGAGACTGTCTACAGACCTCTAAAGCCTAGTACACACGCAACGATTATCGGCCGACCGATCGTCCATCTTTTGTCCAGAGTTGTGTTTTGTTGGTTGGAATGTGCCTAGACTGCACACAAATTTTTTCGCCCGACAGAATTCTACTTCAGAAGTGATGTCATGTGTTGGTTTGCTTTCTTTGTGTTCTTTCTTCTCTGAGCATGCCCAGACTTGCTCATAAGATTTTTCCCTGTCGAAATCTGTACTGACTGCATGAAAATCGGCCGTGTTTTGACAGAGGACAAAAATTTTATAGCCTGCGCACCAGATTTTTTTCAGCCGAAAAGTCAGAGTCGGTTGTCGAAAGCATCATACTAACAAGCCGAAAATCGGCAGATCGGTCGTCGGACGAAAATTCCCTGCCGATTTTCGACACGTGTGTACGAGGCTTAACTTCCAGTGCCTGAAATGAGACTGTCTACAGACCTCTAACTTCCAGAGCCTGAAACACGAGACTGCCTAAAGACCCCTAACTTCCAGTGCCTGAAATGAGACTGTCTACAGACCTCTAACTTCCAGTGCCTGAAATGAGACTGTCTACAGACCTCTAACTTCCAGTGCCTGAAATGAGAGTGTCTACAGACCTCTAACTTCCAGTGCCTGAAACCCGAGACGGTCTAAAGACCCAAACGTCCAGTGCCTGAAACACAAGAATGTCTAAAGACCCCTAACTTCCAGAGCCTGAAACATAAGACTGTCTAAAAACCCCAAACTTCCAGGTGCCTGAAACATGGGACTGTCTAAGAAGAACTCCTAACCTTTTACTTCCAATGTCTGAGGTCATTGTCCTAAAAAATTGTATGTTAGTGCAAATAAAAAAAGTATCACGGACAGTACTCAATTGTCACTTCTAATGTCTGAAACATGTGACTGTCTAAGAAGATTCATAGAACTCACTGGAAGTCTGTCTGTTCATCAATGTTTTCATCCAAGATTCATAGAACTCACTGGAAGTCTGTCTGTTCATCAATGTTTTCACCCAAGATTCACGGAACTCACTGGAAGTCTGTCTGTTCATTAATGTTTTCACCCAAGATTCATAGAACTCACTGGAAGTCTGTCTGTTCATCAATGTTTTCACCCAAGATTCATAGAACTCACTGGAAGTCTGTCTGTTCATCAATGTTTTCACCCAAGATTCACGGAACTCACTGGAAGTCTGTCTGTTCATCAATGTTTTCACCCAAGATTCATAGAACTCACTGGAAGTCTGTCTGTTCATCAATGTTTTCACCCAAGATTCACGGAACTCACTGGAAGTCTGTCTGTTCATCAATGTTTTCACCCAAGATTCATAGAACTCACTGGAAGTCTTTCTGTTCATCAATGTTTTCACCCAAGATTCACGGAACTCACTGGAAGTCTGTCTGTTCATCAATGTTTTCACCCAAGATTCATAGAACTCACTGGAAGTCTGTCTGTTCATCAATGTTTTCACCCAAGATTCACGGAACTCACTGGAAGCCTGTCTGTTCATCAGTGTTTTCACCCAAGATTCATAGAACTCACTGGAAGTCTGTCTGTTCATCAATGTTTTCACCCAAGATTCATAGAACTCACTGGAAGTCTGTCTGTTCATCAATGTTTTCACCCAAGATTCATAGAACTCACTGGAAGTCTGTCTGTTCATCAATGTTTTCACCCAAGATTCACGGAACTCACTGGAAGTCTGTCTGTTCATCAATGTTTTCACCCAAGATTCATAGAACTCACTGGTAGTCTGCCTGTTCATCAATGTTTTCACCCAAGATTCACAGAACTCACTGGAAGTCTGTCTGTTCATCAATGTTTTCACCCAAGATTCATAGAACTCACTGGAAGTCTGTCTGTTCATCAATGTTTTCACCCAAGATTCATAGAACTCACTGGAAGTCTTTCTGTTCATCAATGTTTTCACCCAAGATTCACGGAACTCACTGGAAGTCTGTCTGTTCATCAATGTTTTCACCCAAGATTCATAGAACTCACTGGAAGTCTGTCTGTTCATCAATGTTTTCACCCAAGATTCATAGAACTCACTGGAAGTCTTTCTGTTCATCAATGTTTTCACCCAAGATTCACGGAACTCACTGGAAGCCTGTCTGTTCATCAGTGTTTTCACCCAAGATTCATAGAACTCACTGGAAGTCTGTCTGTTCATCAATGTTTTCACCCAAGATTCATAGAACTCACTGGAAGTCTGTCTGTTCATCAATGTTTTCACCCAAGATTCTTAGAACTCACTGGAAGTCTGTCTGTTCATCAATGTTTTCACCCAAGATTCATCAAACTCACTGGAAGTCTGTCTGTTCATCAATGTTTTCACCCAAGATTCATCGAACTCACTGGAAGTCTGTCTGTTCATCAATTTTTTCACCCAAGATTCATCGAACTCACTGGAAGTCTGTCTGTTCATCAATTTTTTCACCCAAGATTCATCGAACTCACTGGAAGTCTGTCTGTTCATCAATGTTTTCACCCAAGATTCATCGAACTCACTGGAAGTCTGTCTGTTCATCAATGTTTTCACCCAAGATTCATCGAACTCACTGGAAGTCTGTCTGTTCATCAATGTTTTCACCCAAGATTCATCGAACTCACTGGAAGTCTGTCTGTTCATCAATGTTTTCACCCAAGATTCATAGAACTCACTGGAAGTCTGTCTGTTCATCAGTGTTTTCACCCAAGATTCATAGAACTCACTGGAAGTCTGTCTGTTCATCAATGTTTTCACCCAAGATTCATCGAACTCACTGGAAGTCTGTCTGTTCATCAATGTTTTCACCCAAGATTCATAGAACTCACTGGAAGTCTGTCTGTTCATCAATTTTTTCACCCAAGATTCATCGAACTCACTGGAAGTCTGTCTGTTCATCAATGTTTTCACCCAAGATTCATAGAACTCACTGGAAGTCTGTCTGTCCATCAATGTTTTCACCCAAGATTCATAAAATTACTGAATTGGCAGCAACTGGGAAAAAGTGTATATTTTGAGCAAACGTTGTTTGAACTTTTCACTTTTATTCTAATCGGCCTTAATAGGGAAAATGTGTGAATGCTGGGTGAAAGTTGTTTGAATCTTGTGTGAAAACATAAATGATATATTATAAATAGACTCCTAGGGGGAGATTTACCAAAACTGGTGCGCACAGAATCTGGTGCAGCTATGCATAGTAACTACTCAGCTACTTCAGCTTGTTCAAATAAGCTTTGCGAATAACACTAGGTTCACATCTATGCGGGCTGAGGTTGATGCATTTTTTAGGCATGTTTTGTGGGGCGTTTTCTGTTTTTAAGCCCCGGTTCACACTACTGCGTGTGCGGGGTTCGCATGTCATGTCGGAGCGCACTGCTCCGACATGACATGCGATCAGCTGTGCGGTGCGAGTTTAGCCATACAGTTTGTATGGCTAAATTCGCATCGCACCCGCAGCAAACACACACAGGAGGCATTTTTGCTGCCGCATCAGGATCGGATCGCACAGCGGTTCACACTTGTGCGATCCGATCCTGTGCGAACTGCACGATCGCACTGCGATATGCGATCAAACTGGGGGTGTCGTTAAGATTACATTGACACCCCCAGCGGATCGCATATGGCAGTGTGAACTGCCGGGGGTGCGTGTGCGATGCGGGAACAGGCTGCGAATTCGCAGCCTTCCCGCATCGCATCAGTGTGAACCGAGCCTAAACCCTCGGGTTTTTTTTGCATTCATGCATTTTGTGTTTTTCTCTGTAAACACACTGTATAGCTGGTTGCTAACGAGTGGGCCAGGATGCTGTCCGCCACATCCTTAACTGGTGAATCATCAGCTGTCGGCGGGATTCCCTGCTGACAGCTGATAGTGGGAAAAAAAAAGAATTGACAGTGAAAAGAAAAATAATGAAAAAAACAACATGAGGCCCCCCCCCCCCCCCAGGTCCATACCAGGCCCGAATTTGGAGGGGACCCCCGTGCCAAAATATTCTTAAAAAATGACATGAGGTCCCCCCGAATCCATACCAGACCCTTATCTGAGCATGCAGCCTGGCAGGAAAGGGAGGGTACAAGCAAGCGCCCCCCCCCTCATGAACCATACAAGGCTGCATGCCCTCAACATGGGGGGGTGCTTTGGGGCGCTAGTGAACTAGTGATGTCGACCAGAGAACCCACCCATTGTGATGACACGTGATGTCAAAAGGGGCGGGTTCTCCAGGTGATGTCACTGGATGGCCACCCTATGGCTATATAACAACTGGCAGACACCAGCGCTGACACAACAGAGAAAGCCAGCATCAGAGGAGAACCATTTTTTTTAGCGGCTCAGGGGGGGCAGGAGAAGACAGCGGAGGGAGAAGACTGGAGGAAGAACACATCAGTGATGGTACCAGAGGAAGAAGACGCGTTGGAGCTACAGCGGGGGACATTGCTCATTTTTAATAAAGGACTTGTCAAAAACCTTCTCTTGTTTTTTGTAACACTACACTACTTTTTTTTGGTGAATGGGTAGGGGTACAATGTACCCCATGCTCATTCACATGGGGAGGGGCCGGGACTCTTGGGCCCCCTTTCTTAAAGAGGGCTTCCAGATTCTGATAAGCCCCATGCCCACAGACCCCCCACAACCACTGTCCAGGGTTGTCAGGAAGAGGCCCTTGTCTCCATCAACATGCACCCCCCCTCCACATGTTGAGGGCATGGGGCTTCCTATGGTTCAGGAGGGGTGCTTGCTTGTCCCCTCCCTTTCCTGACCTGCCAGGCTGCATGCTCAGAGAAGAACCTGGTATGGATTTAGGGGGGTGTCCCCTTTAAATCCATACCAGACCTGAAGGGCCCAGTATGGACTTAAGGGGGACCTCATGTCGTTTTTTTCACAATTTTTTTTCCCGGCAATTCTTTTGTTACATACAGCTGTCAGCGGGAACCGCACTGACAGCTGATGACTCATTGGTTGTTAAGGAAGCAGGGGTCAGCTTCCCGGCCCGCTCCTTAGCAACCAGCTATATCCAGTGTTTTTTAAAAGGAAAAAAAAACTGCATCAAAAATCGCATCTCAAATGCAGTACTTGCGTTTCTGGGGTGACTACATTGAAGTCTATTACACGCAAAACATGGGGAAAAAAGTCCCCGACTCTTTCCAAAAAAACACCGGCTGCACAATGCATAGATGTGGCTGGTACCATAGGAAACCATGTTAAATGGACTGTAGTGTGTTTCTGCAAACTGCAAAATGCACCAAAAAACACATAGGTGTCAACGAAGGGTAAAACCTGGAAGTTAATTGGTTACTATGCACAGCTGCACCAGATTCTGTGTGCACCAGGTTTTAGTAAATCTCCCCCAAAGTGTTTTGCTTTCATTGGGAAATCCGGAAAACATGGCCTGTATAATAAGACTGTAAACTGGCTAAAAGTGAACAGAGAGGAAGACGTTTCTTGTCAACCACAGTGTTGTCTGTAGCAGTTATTAGATATTGTGGGAAACCAAAGAGGAAGTTCATCTAATTGTATTCACAAAGACTATTGGAAGAGTTTATAGAAACTGCTGCAACAATGTCCCAACTTTAGATGTAAACTCTATCTGGGTGACATGTAGCTTGCTCTGTGCACTGTGTATTATGAATAACTGACATTTTTTAAAATCTTGATTCCATCCTTGTTTTCTCAGTGCTGCTGATCTCCTGCAGCCTCTTTGAAGCCACTTTCTGTCTACATGCACTCCAGTGATGGCTGCATGGCAATTCTCATGGCAGGATTACCCTGGAAGTCTTAGTATGCGTTTATCACCAGTGCTCAGGATCCATCCCAGGGCCGGCCCTACCATGGGTCCCGGTGGGACCATGGGTCCCAGGCGGCACTTAGAGAGGGGCGGCCCCCGGCCGCCTCTTCTCTTCTAAGCCTATCGCAAAAAAAAAAAAAAAAGGTCCGCGGCTGGCCCGACGTGCACACTGCGCATGCGCCGCCGCCGCCGCTCAGCAAAGCCCGTAAATGTTCGGCTATTTCCGGCAATAGCCGAACATGTATTAGCTTTCCCGAGCGGCGGCGGCGGCGTATGCGCAGTGTGCATGTCAGGCCGGCCGCGGACATGTTGACGTGTGGCGCCGGGCGGCGCCATTTTTAAATTCTAAAGCGCCCTTTAGGAACAGGTAAGTGAGACTGCACACTACCTGTCATTATGCGGGGCTGCAAGCATACTACAGAAGATTCAGTGCTGCGGGCATGGTACATGCCCACAGCACTGCATCTCCTGTAGTATGCCCACAGCCCCGCATTCTCTTGTACCATATCCGTCTCCTGTACCATGCCCACACAGCCCTGCATTCTCATACACCATGCCCACACAGCCCTGCATTCTCATACACCATGCCCACACAGCCCTGCATTCTCATACACCATGCCCACAGCCCTGCATTCTCCTGCACAATGCCCGCAGCCCCGCATTCTCCTGTACCATGCCCGCAGCCCCACATTCTCCTGTACCATGCCCGCAGCCTTGCATTCTCCTGTACCATGCCCGCAGCCCCGCATTCTCCCGTACCATGCCCGCAGCTCCGCAATCTCCTGTACCATGTCCGCAGCCCTTCATTCTCCTGTACCATGCCCACAGCCCCGCATTCTCCTGTACCATGCCGACAGCCCCGCATTCTCCTGTACCATGCCCGCAGCACTGCATTCTCCTGTACCATGCCCGCAGCCCTGCAGGGCACTGTGGCACTATAGACAGTAGAAAGCCTGGTGCGCTCATCTGCCCAGTGTCTACTGCTCTGTCCTGCTCCTGCTGTCACTCCGTACACACTCACACTCCTCTGACTGCTTTCATATAGAATGTGGGGGCCTCTTGGAGGGCATGAATTTTTTTTTTTTGGGGGGGGGCAGCATTTCATTCTCGGACCCAGGCAGCACAATGTCTTGGGCCAGCCCTGATCCATCCCATAATGCAGTGTGTATCCCCAACATCCTGGGGGGTGTGCATACCTGAGTGCCAACCAAGTGAAGTCCAGGTTTGTATATTGTGCAGAGGAGGGGTTTTGATCTTGTCGTTTTACAAGTTAGGCCCCTTTCACAACGATGTCAGTTCTTTAGGCAGACCAGATTAAACTATCCATTGCCCTCTATGGAGTGGCGGATGTCAACAGACATGTGTCTGTTGACACCCTCCGACATCCGATCCGATCCTACCCCCTAAAAACAGACAGATGAGAATCTGTTTCACTTCCGTCAAGCGGATCAGATGGCATCGGATGGAAACGGACAGGTGGTTAATTTCCATCATTTCCATCCGACCATCCATAGGGGACAGTGGGCTGTGTCTGTGTCTGCTCTGCATAAGCAGAGTGGACACAGACCTGTCATCCACCTGCAGGGATCAGCGGACAGATTCCCCGCTGAGCAGACAGATCCGCTGCCGGAGTCCACCCATCTGAAAGAGGCCGTAATAATTAAAATTATTATACAGGATTTATATGGTGCGCAGCTCTTTACAGCATGAGGGCAGACAGTCCAGTTACAATACAATACAGGAGGAATCAGAAGACCCTGCTCCTTAGAACTTACAATCTAAAATGAAGAAGAATTGTTGCAATACTGTATATAATTAATACAAGCACCATTTTGTAGTTTGATGTTTTCAAAAATGACCTTTCAACTTCTTTCTCTAATTTTCTAATATTGTCCAAAAAATCAAATGTCCTTTTCTATGTAACCCAGAGTGGTTGGCACCTTAAAATCTCATTTTCTGCTGGTGTGATTGGCTCTTTGCTTTTCCTGGACAGAGATACAACTAAAATTTCAAGCATTTCCTGAACTAGAACATTTATTTTTGGTAAGGCTCTATTCACACCTGAGCATATCGTATTCAGGCGTTTTTTTGGGGTGTTTTTTAAGCGTTTTTTGCAGGTGTTTGGAGGCAGGCATTGACATTTAACAAAAACGCTTGTAATCTGCCAAAAAAGACGCTCATGTACTTTTTTGAGCTTCAGGCGTTTTGCTTCAGGCGACAAAGCGCTCAGATGTGAACAGGGGCCATTAAATGAATGGGATTTTGCTTGTTGGGCGTTTTGAGACTTCAGAGATGAGCGTTTTACGAGCTGAAAAACGCTCAGGTGTGAACAGGGCCTAAAATAAAAAGGTGTCCCTTTTTTATCCTCACCTACAGGGATGCAAACACTGCAGCTTTTTTCATTCCAGCACTGTGACTGCTTAGGTGGTGATTATGAAAGCGACCCTCTCACTCAGTTAGTCTAAGGAAGGAAATGGTGAAACGCAGCATTTTTTTTTTTTTTTCAGAATAACGAATTGTGAATCTCCCGGAAATTTGCTGATCACACACCCCAGGACGGAGATGTTACAGCCACACAGATTACGTTTTTTTCATTCTAATAAGCGCCTGTGACCTCCCACATCTGCACAGACACACAGGGTTTCCTTTTGATCGTCCTCTACGTGGCCAATGCTGACATCACATGATTGAGTGCGCAAATCATCCTCATCGAATTAAATTAAGGCCAGCAGTTATACCGCAATAACAGGAAGCAGATGACATTGAGCTCCCCTCAGCCAGAGATGGGCACTGCTGACATGAAACATCTGAGGTTTCCTAAATATAATGTACGCTCCTGGAAAATATGAGCACTTTGCATTTAAACTCAGAAGACATGGCCTGTCTAGAAACTGGCAGGAGCTCCTATTCTAGTATTGAGCACATGGCTGCTAAATCTTTGTACTAGTCACCTTTCTCATCCTTTAAATAGGCATGAATGTGACACCATGAATTCAGTGTGTTCTCTGTGGTTCCAGCACCTCCCTCCTGTGGCCCCACCCACATATAGGTAGGTTGTCATGTGACATGAGGCTGTAGTTCCAGCATGACATAAAACCGAGTGAATTTTTGGACATCTCCACCCTTCCAGTGTTTACTGAACAGCATTAGCAGATTTATTTTGTTAGATGACCACTTTACAGACCAAATAAGGTAACCTTTCCGAAGATCTGTATCTGACCTGGGAATCGCATTCGCTTTTAAAACTGCAACCTGTCCTGCAGAAGTTGTACTCCCAACAGTGCCCGAAAGCTGCTTTGAAGGGCAAGTGTTATCAGAGAGTGCAATGACATTATAAAAGAGTGCAATGACATTATAAGAGAGTGCTAGAGTGCAGAATCCAACCCAAATCCAGATAGCCCATAGCAGCCTTGCACTTGTAGTGTCTACCCCCGGAGGGGCTGCTGGAAATAGACAGGTACTCCCAAAGTAGGGATGGGCCAAACACCCCCCTGTTCGGTTCGAAGCAGAACTCCCAAACAGGGGAAATGTTCTGACCTGAACGGCGAACCCCATTGAAGACTATGGGAGCCAAACAGGAAAAATAAAAAGTGCCTATTTTGAAGGCTTGTATGCAAGTAATTGGCCATAAAAGGGGTCTGGGTACTGCCCTGGGGGACAAGTAATAATAAAAAAATAAAATAAAAACAATAGTTTTTTTTAAGGAGCAGTGATTTTAATTATGCTTTAAGTGCACCAATAAAAATGAAAAACTCCTTTAAATATAGTGTCTGGGGGGTCCCCTAATGTGCCTGTAAAGTGGCACATCTTTAGCATGCATAAAACATGCTACAGCAAAAATTACATTTCTTAAGAAAAAATCCCATTTAAAATGACTCATGGTTACAATTGCCGGCACCCCGTTATTGATTTTTTTTTTTTTAAATGGCGTGGGGTCCCTCCCCCCAAGATAATACCAGGCCCTTCGGATCTGGTATGGATTTGGAGGGGAGCCATTCAGTGCCAGTGTGCTTTGGAAGAATAAATGACCTCTAATGTTGGGTGTGTAAATGTTGCTGGGTTATGTAAACTTTTTAGTTTAGTTTTTTTCCATTTTAGAATGGGGTGCCCCAAGAGTGTGCATCATTTTAAAGGGTGCCTTGGCTGTAAAAAGGTTGAGAAACACGGGTATAGGGGATTTCTTTGAAGTATTTATTGCTGCAGAACTTTAACAGATGAGGGGTTTAGGGTCCCAGGATGCTGCAAACTGGTCAGTAACACCAGTAGGAGGACAAACTTCTCTCTAAACATCTAATAGCAGCTCTTCCTGGGGGTAGGTAACAGGGAATGTCTAGTATATCTAGGACCCTACGGCAGCAGTCCATGTAACCACTTCTGGCATTTGTACAACTATTAATCCCCAGTAAGGTGTTTCCTCAGTGTTTCAGGAGCTATCTGCCACCCAATATCCACAGCTAGATCCTCAGTGAGGGAGATAAAAAGATAATTCTCCAGGCCAGAACCTCAGTGCAGAACCCCAGCAAATATAGTCCTCTGGCAATCTTTTCCAGGCCCTCAGCCCAACAGCTACTGAGGCTCAGACTGAAGATTCTTGTCTTAGTAGAGCTGCCTCCAGGGGCAGCAGCCCCAAGTGGACCAGAACCCTCCCCTGAGGGAAAGAACACTGCTCAGACCTACACATTATCACCTCTCCAGCCACCTTCTGGACACCTCTCTCCAGGGATTGGCTGGGGTATGATAAATATTCAAATGATCATTGGAATCTTCCTGCCTTATGCCCCATACACACAATCTGAAAATCGGACGACAGATCGTCTGACTTTTTTGCTTGCTAGTCGCATCTTGAAATTAAGTAGGCTACTAAACTTACGAAAATTCTCGTACGAAAGAAAAAAAAAAACGGAAGTGATGTAATGTACTGTATTGTATTTTTATTGTATTTTCGGTAAAAAAACTGTACTGATTAAAAGAAAGTCATATGATCTGGTCTGATGAACTGTCGTGATCGTCTCTCGAAAGCAGCGTACTAACGGTTATCGTACGATCGCTTAGAAAGCGGTATTTCTCATCCTATTTTCGAATGGTGTGTACAGGCCTTTATGCTCTGGAAACTTCTTTCAGTGACAGGTGGGAGCAATCAAACTTTCAGCTCAGGAAACCCTAAACAGACCAAAACAATCAATCACTGCTCCACTCACTACAAGTGGAACCCAAAACTAAATTGAACCTAGCAACCTAACTAGAGGAGTGTTCTTCAAACTTAAATATGAGGCTTTATTTCTAAAGACCGAGAAAAAGTGGAGGTTCAGATATCTGCTTGGTGTAGCCACATCCCTAGGATATATTTCTAAAGACCACGCAAGAGTCCCTGCCTATGTAGCAATTAATGAGAGGTAGTAAATGTTCTATTTTTGCCAATAAAGGTGTTCCCAGTAGGGGAATTGTGTATCTTCGGCCCGATATTAGATCCCCAAAATAATTACATATGTGACTTCTCTGAGTGCCTGATGACTGTCATACTTCATACAATGTGCCTTCAATGCCATCCCAGGCACACAATTAATCAAAATATATATCTGTATATATTTTTTTGCCCAAGCTCCTAAACTCAACTCCATAAGAGTCTACAGTATCTGCCTTTTCCTAATTTTATTATGTGCACTACAGTAAACCCCCTTCCATTGCGGGGGTTACGTTCCGGACCCAGCCGCGAAAAGTGAAATTCCGCGAAATAGAAAAACCCTATTAAAATGCATTGTAGGCATGTTTTTTTTACTGTCACTGTACGTGTAAAAGCATTTTAAGGTCTTTAAACACACGTTTAAAACAATAGAAACGGGGCTTCCGGTTCCGGCGCCGCATGGAGAGGGAGTGAAGCACAGCGGCTCCGCCACTAACCGCATATAAAGCCTTTACAACCCGCTCGCTGACACCCGATCCTCCTTCAGACACCGCCGGTGAGTTGCCGCTGTCCTCCCCGATCGCATGGATCGCTTCCTCGTCCACGGAGCTGGCGGTGTCCCTCCGCAGCAGCACCCAGACGTCTCTCCCCAGGCTTCCTCACAGAATGCTTCCAATATGGCCGCCGCTCCCGCCACCGATGGCGAGAGCCCGCCATCGCTACTGCCTGTAACCTTACCAGCTATGGACCCCCAGTACCACCTTATGGCCCAAGCGGTGGCCTCAATTCTCTCCCCTACCTTAACTGAGGCGGTGGAGAGGGCAGTGTCGGCTGGCATATCCCAGCTCAAGAAGGAGCTGGGTGTCCAAGCCAAAAGATTAGATGCAGTGGAGCACAGACTGTCAGACCTAGAGGATGAGGTGCAATCCTCTTTTACAAATGAAGCCAAATTCCAGCACACCCAACAATACCTGCTGGACAAGCTTGATGATTTAGAGAACCGGTCCCGCAGGAATAATTTGAGGATCATCGGCCTCCCAGAATCCTTTAATGCGGGGTTGCTCCCCGACGTGTGCTCCTCCCGCATACCTCAAGCCCTGGGCATTACTTCTTCTTGCACCGTGGAGAGGGCACACCGCCTGGGAGCACCCTCCAATGACCGCAAGACCCCCCTGTCCAGTCATAGTGCGCTATTTAAACTACGCAGACAGACTAGCCGTTTTGAAATCCTTTAAAAATGCTAAATCGCTGACACTGGACGGTAACAAATTACTGCTTTTTGCAGATTACTCTCAGGAAGTGGCACGTAGACGCAAGGCCTTCCAAGCATCCTGCAATGCTCTATTCCAGAAGGGTCTCAAATTCACCCTTGCATACCCAGCCACCTTGCGATTTACAGACCAATTTGGTGAATCCAAAGCCTTCACTCATCCTGAAGAAGCCATGGACTATATCCAATCCCACATGCACATTTCCATGGATACTCATCCCCCCGCTGCTCCCTCCGCCTCCCCCTCACACCTGAACCTGCGCAGCCCCCGCAAGGATTCCCCCAAGAGGGGACGATTCTTTGCCAACCCTATGTACAGGGACAGACATCGCTGAGACTACGCCCTTTCTCTTGGATAATGCGGCTGCATTTGTTCTCTCAGGGTCCAGCGCTCCCCCCTATGCACGGGCAGTTCAAATCCCTGATCTCCGACTTGCTCTCTATGGATCATGGCTAATGGTTGCCTCTTAAGTTTCTACCATGTGTCCGGCAGTTTTATTACATGCTTTTAACTGTTACTTGACTGTTACTTTGATCTAAACGGTTATGTTTCCTCACACAGCGTTATCGTAGTTGCTGACTCTGTTCGCCCGCTACACTGAGGGTACCCAGCCTGGCGAGCTATCCATTTGCTCTTGCCTGATCGGGCTCGGTCTTCTTCCGATCAGCGAGTGGGACCAGCTGACGACTGGTAACGCTGTCAGAGTTCAGATTCCATGCGGAAAAAAGAGAAGTCCTCAAGTGTTTTGGTATGTTTCTTTTTGTTCCTGTTTCTGCTCCTGATTTCGCCCCTCTTCATTCCGGGACCCCTGGAATGCAGACGGCCCGAAACCTCCCCCATTGGTCTACCCCCCCTTCCTGTCATCCCTGAATCCTGGTTCCCCTCCCTGCACTGTGGTATTCGAGTGATGACCTCTTATCTCCCATTACTATCTCTCATCTGCAAGCCCTTACTCCCCCATTTACGTCCCCCTTGATCTTAAAATTATTTCCTGGAATGTGAGGGGCCTCCGCTCCCCGCACAAAAGAATGGCTGTACTGCGACATTTGCGCCGCTTGGGCGCGGACATTGCACTGCTTCAGGAAACTCACCTCCCCCAGGCAGATATTCACCGGATGAAAAAACTCTGGGTGGGCCAGGCGATAGGGAATGCTCCCTCCACGGGGAAAGCTGGAGTCCTCTTGCTCATCCATAAGAGGGTCAACCTTGATGTTTCCCCCCTCCATGTCGATGCAGACGGTAGAGTCCAAATTGTCAAAGTATCCTCTAACACTAGCTCTCTTATTTTGGCTAATGTCTATGCTCCTACCCCTTCCTCAGCCCCTTTCTTTCAACGCTTAACCGGCCTTCTCGCCCCTCACATACATCTCCCACTTCTTCTGGGGGGTGACTTTAACGCAGTAATGGATCCCTATGCAGACAAATCGACTAATTCCCCTAATGTGTCCTTGAACCCGGCGATGTCTTTACTTACCCTCCCGACCTTTGTGGACAGTATCCACCTCACTGATGTTTGGCGGCTGGCCAATCCGGTGGAGGCTTCCTATACGTTTTACTCCCCCCCTCACGACTCTTTCTCACGATTAGACTACTTCTTTGGTAATTCTCTGGCGCTTCGCGAGACCTGCACACCCCCGACATTCATGACATGGCCATATCGGACCACTTCCCGATCTCGATCCTATTTGCGTTTGCCCCGCAGCAACCAAAATTCAGACCCTGGCGCTTCCCTTCCTACTTAGCTAATAATGACGAGTTACGAACTATTCTAGCTGACACCTGGAAAAACTTCCTAGCTGACAATGCCCAACATGCAGACGATCCAGTGCTGCTGTGGGAGACGGGCAAGGCGGTCTTGAGAGGCCGCATTATTGCATTTGCCTCAGCTTTCAAAAAGCGAGCGGCAGCTGGCTACGCCCAGGCTAGCTCTTCGCTCCAACTTGCGCACGCCCGGCTCCGGCAGCAGCACTCCCCCCACAACATTGCCCTCTGGAAAACGGCCAAAAGGGAGTTTGACAAGTGGGCTATGACACAAGAATCCTTCCATAAGTCGGTCCAGGACCTCCAGTTCCATAAGTTCGGAAATAAGTCAGGCAAATTGTTAGCTCGTTTAAGTAGAGGCCCATTTACCATTACCCCCATACAGTCTTTGAGGGACTCTTCTGGGAAGCTACATTTCACCCCAGAGGGCATCAACCAGACCATGCAACAATTTTACGCAACTCTTTATGGTTCTGACCCCATTGATGTGGAGCAGGCCCAGGCCTTCCTCCGTGAAGTGCCTTTGCCACAGATTACGGACGCCCAACTGTCCCACCTCAATGCCCCGATCACCCTTGACGAAATTCAGACTGCCATATCCTCACTATCTCCGGGCAAAGCCCCCGGCCCTGATGGCTTCTCTACGGAGTTCTTCAAATTAGCTGCAGACAGTGTCTCCCCTACCTTGCTGGCTCTTTTCCAACACATCCTTAATGGCGGACCCTACCTGCCATCCGGCTCCCAGGCTTATATAAAGCTCATCCCCAAACTGGGCAAGGACCCTTCTGAACCGGGATCATACCGCCCGATATCCCTAATCAATCTAGACGCCAAGTTATTATCCAAAATAGTAGCAAACCGATTGGCCCTCGTCATGCCCGACCTGCTCCACCCTTCCCAATCAGGTTTCACCAAGGGGCGCTCCGCCACCGCTAACATACGAAAAGTTCTAGCTGTCCTCTCTCACCACCATTCCTCACCCTCCTCAGATGTGGCTATACTCACCCTAGATGCTGAAAAAGCATTTGACAATGTAAGTTTCCATTGGCTTTCTCTCACCTTGCAGAAATTTGGGTTTTCAGGTCCGTTTTTACACCTTATCTCCTCCATGTATAAATCCCCTACAGCCAGGGTAGTCACGTCCACCTGTGTATCGTCTGACATCCCCCTCCACAAGGGCACGCGCCAGGGATGCCCCCTCTCCCCCCTCCTTTTCAATTTGGCTCTAGAACCCCTATCCCGTTATCTCGCAACCTGTGCCCCCCTGACTGGTGTTCATATTGGCCAGGAGGAGCTACGTTCTGTGCTCTTTGCTGATGATATACTTCTGTTTACCGCGGACCCGGCGCGTGATGCTAGTATAGTCAAAGCCGTATTTGACAGGTTTCGACTCTGTTCTGGGCTCCGTATCAACTATTCCAAAAGTGAAATACTCCCCTTGGGTTCCCCCCAACCCCCTGTCTGGGTACCTTCCTCTCCCTTCCCAATAGCTAAAACCCATATTAAATATCTGGGAATACTGATAGGACGATCCCCGTCCTCCCTATATCAGCTGAACTACACCCCTCTCTTTGCCAAACTCACCAGGGAATTATCCGGCTGGGCAAACCTCCCTCTCTCCCTTATAGGTCGCTGCCACCTATATAAAATGGTCACATTCCCTAAACTACTCTATGTCCTCCAGACCCTACCCCTCCTAATTAAACATAAAGATGTCAAAGCATTCCACAAATCTCTAACCTCCTTTTTGTGGGCGTCCAAGAGGCCCCGCATTGCTCTCCATAAACTCCACCCTCCCAGGTTCAAAGGTGGCATGAACTTACCTGATATCCGCTTATATAACCTATGTAGCCTAGCGAGAGTTGGTTTAGATCGGATTCATGGTTCTTCCAACTTTTCCAACTTCTCGCTCGAATCGCACATTGTTGCACCCTATAACCTAGCCGCTATTTTACACTGCTCTGTGTCCGACATGCCAACTGCGCTTCGTCAACACATTTTGCTGAGGGACACTCGGGCTGCTTGGAAGGAACTCCGTAGGAAAATGGGACTTCCACAATTTATATCCCCCCACCTTCCTATTAGTGGTCATCCCGCCAGGGCCCACTTGAATTTGGAACAGGTCTACTCCCACTGGTCCTCCTTAGGCCTACGTACAATCTCCCAACTCTATGACCACCCCTCTGGATCACCTCTTTCCATCACGGCACTGCAATCGTTATTTGGACTTCCTCAATCTCATTTTCTATATGTCCACCAAATACATGCCTTCACCAAGAGACTGTGTTCTAATCAACGGACCTGTTTTGCTCCTAGCCCTTTGGACTCTCTTCCATGCCACTCTCCACTGAAGATATCCCAACTGTATAGACCGATACAGCTTTACCTCCACACTCGCTCCAAGGATTACCATCGCTCCTCTTGGGATGCTGCATTATCTCTACGAGCCTCTAAACCACTTTTATTAGCGGTTTTTAACACCACCTGTACCTTTGTTTGCAATGCATTCTGGAGGGAGCAGCAATTCAAAATCCTCCATCATGCTTATGCTCCATTCTCTTCATCACCCCAGCATACTCCATGTCAAGGATGTTCCTGGTGCCTGGCCCACCGCGCCACCCTGGTACATAGACTTTGGACTTGCCCCCACGTCTCGGACTTCTGGAACCAGGTTGAAAGTCTTGTTCACAGAGTCACCGGTCTGCAACCCACTTTGGATCCGCTCCCGCTGTTATTTGGATATCTGGAGGGTCCACCCTCACCGGCCGCAGGGGCACATATTGCTCAACGGACATGTACCATTAGGAAATACAAACCCTGGATTGCTACTTGCTATATGATCTCCAGGAGGGTCATCCTGCGCCATTGGGTCTCCGCTTCCATTCCGTCCATACGGGAAGTGAAAGCTGATCTCATTGCTCTACTTCACAGGGAACACCTGGACATGCTTCTCCACAAGACCGACCCAATTAGGTTCTGGAACAAATGGTCGGCCTATTATGACACACAGGTCATGACCCACCTTCCTCGCAGCCCGAGCAGCCTTACTGTTCAACCCCCTGACCTAGGTCACTCTTCACATTCCCCAGCGTCATCTACCTTGTTGCTCTCTGCTGACTTGCCATGTTTGTTGTAGTCCTCAGGTTATATCTTATTTGTTATATGATGCTTTGCTGCTGAGTACTGTTTTATGTTCTAGACCTCTCGGTACCTCCCCCCCCCCCTCCTCCCTTTCTGAGAGACATAGCAAGAGCTATGGAAAAACACAAAAATATTTCCTTTTTTAATGATTTATATAGTAAAATAACATTACAAAAAAAAATGCAATATACCGTGACTGCAAAAAACTGAACCGCGATGGAGCGGGGGTTTACTGTATTTGCTAAAAGCAGACCAGGGCACAAGGCACAGAATGCCGCCTCGACCTTTGCAGGGAGCTTGTGAGGTCACCGAGGCACGAGGCACTTGTTTAAAAAGCAATCTATTTTGCTGCAGTAATTCCTACAAACTGGAAACACTCAGTGCCTCTCCTATAAAACACATCGGTCATTATACAGGGTGGGGGTGATACAAATATCTTTCCAGACACACAATGACCCATTTACAAAGCGCACAGCTGTCCCCGGGTAGAAATCTCTTAGATTGTCTCTGAACATCTTGAAACACATGAACACAATATCCGGCTGAAAGGAGACAAAAACATCCTCCGTTCACTACAGACTGCGGATTATCAGATTACCAAATCGTTTTCCACCTGAAAGTGTATCTAAACCCAAAGCTTTCCTTTTTTTAGTTTTTGATTGGACAGGATAATAGTTAAAGATGAACTCCAAATGAACTTCCCTTCAGTCTTGCATCATCTAGCCCACAGGTGTCAAACATAAGGCCCGCGGGCCGAATCTGGCCCACCAGGCCATTTTATGTGGCCCATGCACCCTGGGCTTTTTTTCAGCTGGAACGAGTGGAACTCCGTTCCGCCACCTCCGGCTCTTGCAGATCCCGCCCTACCCTGCATGCACTGACAACAGGGCACAGCAGTGCCAACCAATGATCTCCCTTCAAGTGAGAGAGAGATGCGGAGCCACCTACACTGCCGGGAGGTACTACAGACAGGCAGATGAGATGTAAGTAAGCTTTTTGGGGGTAGTGGGGGCACTCTGTACTCCGTACACTCCTGAACTCTGCACACCACGTACTTCTTATCTCTGCACTCTGTACATAGCACACCCAACCTGCACTCTGTATGTCATACACTCCTCAACCCTGCAGTCTGTACATAGCGCACCCCCTGAACTCTGCAATCTGTATGTAGTACACTCGTGAACTCTATACTGTGTACACTGTATACTTCTAAGTACTGTATTTTCTGGCGTATAAGACTACTTTTGAACCTCAAAAAAATCCCCCAAAAATGGGGGGTCGTCTTATACGCCGAGTATAATATCTCCAAGGTAACCGAAGTATAAGTATTACCGGTAGATGAAAATTAGGTGGGTCGTCTTATACGCCCAGTCGTCTTATACGCCGTATCTAGGTAGATGCAACCGGCCCTTTGAGGACATAGTCTTACAGATACAACCGGCCCTTTGAGGACAACCCTAATACTTATGTGGCCCACAATGAAATTGAGTTTGACATCCCTGATCTAGCCCTTTCCTCCCTGGCCTGACTGTCCCTTTCATCCACTGGATTTAAGTTCTGTCATTCAAGGAGGCTCAGCATCATATATGGGTTTTACCTCGCCAGTGGCCAACCGCTCTATAGTACGTTTACTGCTACAGAGTGGCAGTGCTGTGCAGTATCACGTATATATACGTGATCCCCTATGCCTCGTACACATGATCAGATAATAGGATGCCCTATCGTTCGCATTTTGTTCCATGATACTAGTATCGAATTCAGCAATGCGTACTTAGCGTATGATTTTTTTTCATATGATTCTGGAAAAACTTCCTGGTTGCTTAACTACGTATCGGATCCTGCAAAACAAAAACAATGGCAGCCAGGCTTTTTCCGGGTTATTTTCGTGTTTCTGATCTGTGTGGTCTTTGTCTATCGATTTTTAGCGAACGCATACTGTACTGATTAAACAATGGTCTTTCGCTAGGCTTTCGTACGACAAAAGTTTTCATGTTTTTCCTTTTCGGATTTTGTTGGATGAAATGTCGTGATCAGCTGTCTAAAACTGTTTACTAACGATCAGATTATCATGCCATCAATTCGAAAGCAATTTTTTTTCATCCGATTATCTGATTGTGTGTACGAGGCATTACATACGGGTATCGGGAACAAGTTAACGCCAGCGGTGGCTCACTCAACACTGTGATTCTACACTGTGATGTCCGCTGGCACCCGCTGATCATTCGGTACACAGGCAGTAGAAGGGCAGTCTGCCTATGCAAACACGGCAGATTGCCGTTCTGTCAGTACAGAAGGCATTGATCCTGTGTTCCTGCAAAGCAGGAACACTGATCTATGCCTTCCACTAGTGAAAGCACCTCCCCCAATACACTGAAACACCAGCTAGGCACACAGTTAACCCCTTGATTGCCCCTTCCCTGCCAGTGTCATTAGTACATTGACAGTGCATTTTTTTTAGCACTGATCACTATATTAGTGTCACAGGTCCCCAAAAAAGTGTCAGATGTATGATTTGTCCCGCTATAAGTCGCTGATCGCCGCCATTACTAGTAAAATAAATAAATAAATAATTCCATAAAAATATCTCATAGTTTGTAGCCGCCTTAACTTTTGCGCACACCGATCAATATACACTAATTGGGATTTTTTTTTTACCAAAAATATGGAGCAGAATACATATTGGCCTAAATTGATGAAGAGATTTGATTTTTAAAATTTTTTTTTCATTGGATATGTTTGTAGCCGGAATTAAAAAATATAGTTGTTTTTTTTTCTAAATTGTCGGTCATTTTTATTTATAGCACAAAAACAAAAAAAAAACGCATCAAATACCACCAAAAGAAAGCTCTATTTGTGGGAAAAAAAGTACATACATTGTATTTAGGTACAGTGGCGTACGACCGCGCAATTGCTAGGTAAAGTAAAGTAGTGCCGTATCGCAAAAAATGGCCTGGTCAGAAAGGGGGGGGGGGGAAGCTGAAGTGGCTTGAGTGATCTGAATGAAGATACAGCCTATCTAGGTGAGCCCACTTCTCCAGACGGACATCCACCTGCCAAGGCATTTTGATATTTTTATAACTCCTCCCAAGAGCCAGCTCACTGTTTGCATAAGGGCTCTTGAGAGGAGTACTGAGGCAGGGTGCTCTGATGACTACCTACAGCAGGCATGTCCAACCTGCGGCCCGAGGGCCGCATGCGGCCCAGAGCCGCAGGCAATGCGGCCCACTGCCCCCTGAAAAATGTTTTTTGCTGGGGAGGAAGGAAGTTGGGTCAGGGGCACAGCCACAGCAGCTTCCAACTAATGGTAGGCAGAAACTGCCTCGAAGGGGAGAGGGGGGGGGGGAGGCGAGCATGTGCAGTGTTTCTGACTCCTATCACCATGCCCACTTCAAATCACTGAAGTGGTCATGGTGGTTAGAGTGTTCCTTTATTATCTCTCAGAAGAAGTAAACCTCTGTATACTGATTCCATTTCATTTCATCATCCTCTAGTTGTGTTAAGTTAGTGCTGGGGGCACGGTGGCATTTTATTGCTTATATACCTTAACTATAGTATATATTTTATATGCGGCCCGAGAAAATTTCTCTACACTCGATGTGGCCCAGAGAAGCCAAAAGGTTGGACACCCGTGACCTACAGCATCCTTCCAGCCCCTCCCACCAGCCATGATCTGCCTGTGCTGCATAGAAAAGTGCAAAGACCTAATGATGACATTACTGAACCTAAAGTAAGGTTTGTAATGGAAACAGAAATATTTTATTTAAAAATTTCATTAGTATGTTGATGAGGAGGAGGAAGCGAAAACATAAGCAGATTTAACTTCAGCTTTAATTGACAGGTTTTTTTTTTTCCCTATTTTTCTTTACTTCCTTTCCAAGAAAAACAAATTCTCCATAGCAAAGGAAATCTCCTGGTAGACAGTTGTCACCAGAATAGGTGCCCCCAAAGGAAGGTTTCCACACTATTCCTTTGCTGGTGACAACTGTAACTTTTTTCGTTTCCTGTCACTTTCAGTTCTTGTAGCAATGACTATCAGAGAGGGAGACAGACAGCCCTTCTTTATATTCAAAAGTGCTGCCACGCTTCCAAATACTAATGTGCTAGTATCCCTTTAAATCTGTTTGCATAGCAATTTTTAGAATCAGCATATCATATTAAACCATATATAACATAAACAAAACAAAACGATGCATCAGTCCATAAAGTTTCCTTTGGTATGAATTTGCTTGCATATGCTCAATCTTTCATAAAAAAAACAGGCTTGTGTATATCCCCCTGAGGAAGCAACGTGACCCTGTGGCGTAACACGTAGGGGAAGGGGCCAATCTGTTGTCACTCTGAGGTGCGCATTGTGAGCACCTCAGAGCTCTGTGAGGACTGAATGCTTTTTACAGTTTGCTGCACTTTAGGCACCAGGAAAATATGGGTGTTTTTATATTTAGTGTTTAATAAACCGGTTATTTTAAAAGATAAAGCACTATGTCCAGCTTTCTCTCTTTATGATTTGGGTGTATGGAGATAAGTGTAAGAGAAGGAGGATTCTGAACTCAAGATTGCCACCAAAGGAGTGAAACAGCATAAAACAGAACCCCAGAGAGGGAAAAAAGCGCATATAGACAATTGGTTGGTCTTACCCCCCCCCCCCCCCCTCCCCCGGTGAGTGCACATCGGATGAGGGGATTATCATTAATGTATGTGGATGATTGGAGCACATAGTGGTGAACACTAATTAAGGAAGCAGTGGCTTGGATGTGTGAACACAAGCTTGTTTTTTTTATCAAAGATTGAGCATATGCAAGCAAATTCATACCAAAAGACACTTTATGGACTGATGCATTGTTTGTTTTGTTTTGTTAATGTTATTTATGGTTTGATATGATATGCTGATTCTGAAAATTTGCTATGCAAACATATTTAACCACTTGCTGACCAGCCACCGTCAAAATAAGGCGGCAAGTTCCAGCGAATCGCCATACCTGTATGGCGGTTTGTGGAACTGATCCTGGGGGCGCACCCGCGATCGCTCCCTGTGGAGAGAGAAAGGCGGTCTGCTGATGTAAACAAAGCAGACCGTTGTTCTCTCCTGTGTTTCTCCTACTTAGAAACACAGGTCCCTGTGTTGATTCCACAAGACCACCCCCCTCACATTTAGAAAGCACCCCCTAGGCCAGTGATGGCAAACCTTGGCACCCCAGATGTTTTGGAACTACATTTTCCATGATGTTCAACTACCCTGCAAAGTGCATAAGCATCATGGGAAATGTAGTTCCAAAACATCTGGGGTGCCAAGGTTCGCCATCACTGCCCTAGGCTCACATTTAACCCTTTGATCACCCCTGTGTTAACCTATTCCCTGCTAGTGTCATTAGTACAGTGACAGTGCATATTTTTAGCACTGATGACTGTAGTAATGTCACTGGTCCCCCCAAAAGTGTCAAAAATGTCAGTTAGGTGTCCGATCTGCAGCAGTCCCACTAAAAATCGCAGATCACCGCCATTACTAGGGCAAAATAATTAAAATGACATAAATCTTTCCCCTAGTTTGTAGACACGATAACTTTTGCGCAAACCAATCAATATACGCTTATTGAGATTTTTTTTACCAAAAATTTGTGGCAGAATATAAATTGGCCTAAAATGATGAAAAAATTAGATTTTTAATTTTTTTTCATTGGAAATGTTATATAGCAGAAAGTAAAAAATATTGTTTTTTTTTTCAAAATTGACGCTTTTTTTGTTTATAGCGCAAAAAATAAAATTGCACAGGTGATCAAATACCACCAAAAGAAAGCTCTATTTGTGGGAAAAAAGGACATCTGTTTTATTAGGGTACATTGTTGCACGATGGCGCAATTGACAGTTAAAATAACGCAGTGTCTAATCGCAAAAAATGGCCTGGTCATTAAAGGGGAAAATCTTTCAGTCCAGAAGTGGTTAAAGCGATACTAGCACATTAGTATTTGTGAGCGCGGAACCACTTTTGAATGCAAATTTGCACATTGATACACGTTTAGAGAGTGAATATAGATGTGAGCGATCCGCTTTGTACGTTTTTAGTTTTGTAGCCTTATAGCACTCAATAGCACAACATAGCAGCACACAATTACAGCCATTTCAGGCTTCTTTCACGCGGCCCGCCTCCGTAGGCGGATCCGTGCTGCTCAGCAGGAGATTGATACACTGATCCCCTCTGAACAGGAAGGTGACAGCTCCCTCTCCGCTCTGTGTGCAGAGAGGGAGGTGTCAGAGCCCCGTGCATCTCTATGGGGGAATCGGATGAGAGCGGACCGCCTCTCCGCTCTAATCCGATCCCATCCAATCCGATCCCTTGGACGGATGGAAAATAGGGTTTCCATTTGTCCGGATTTCATGGACAGGATCAGATACGGATGGCAGCAGGTGTCAGCGGAGGTGTCTCCGCTGACATCCGCTGCCCCATAGGGATGCATGGAGGATCCAAACAGATCCCCCTAAAAAACTGACAGGCGGATCTGATTGGATCGTTCGTGTGAAAGGACCCTTAGCTTTTCAGCCTTCCCCATGCCATTCACAATCAAACAGAAAACATCTGGCTTCAGATACACCAATCATCCATAACTTTATGACCATTGACAGTTTAAGTGATTAACATTGATTATCTCGTTACAATGGCATCTGAAAGTGGGTGGGATATTTTTAGGCAACAAGTTAACATGTTGTCCCTGAGGTTGTGTTGTAACTGAAAGCAGAAAAAAATTATTGGGAAATAAAGCAACCTGCCAGAGTATAGAAAGGCATGGCTGAAAAGCACAGAAAGCAGTGAGAAAAAAAAAAACTGAGGATTTAGTAAAAGCAGCAGGAGGGCTTCTACAACTGAAAATGCTTTATTCAAGAGAATGTGGAAAATTCTGCCTGTCTTGAGACCCCGGGAACTGAGTGTATTGTCAGGGACAGGTAAGGATTTTCAGTCCTGAATATCATATGTCACAATGATGAAAGTGAGATCCCACTGGACATGGAAGGGGCCCACAGGTGGCAGCTGTGACCCTGGGCTGTATTCCTCCCATAGATCAAAGGGTGACCTGCTGACCCCCACGCCGGTGGCCTTGGCCTCGGCCTCCATGAAGTGCAGCAATAATTGGATCTCTATTGCTCAGCAGGATCAGGCTTGTTCAATGTGCAAATTCCAAAAACTTCCCAGCAGAGAGGAGACATAAATCAAAGAGGAGATCCTTCCAAGGATGAAGGTGCACAGTGCCAGGGATTGGGGTCATGTCTGCGCATGGTAGGTGCCCGTCTGCCTGTCTGTTTTGGGACCTCAAGAGGATGAGGATTGTAGAGATCCCTGTGGACACACAGTATGGGCCCCTATTGATGCATATGATTATGCATATGTTTGCAGTCTCTGATCATCTTCTGTAGAATGTTTGCAGTCTCTGGTCATCTCATGTAGTATATTTGCAGTTTCCTAATATCGCCTTTAGTATGTCTACAGTCTCTGACCATCTTCTGTAGTATGTTTGCAGTCTCTGATCATCTCCTGTATGTTTGCAGTCTCTGATCATCTCCTGTAGTGTTTGCAGTCTCTGATCATCTTATGTAGTATGTTTGCAGTCCCTGGTCATCTTCTGTAGTATGTTTGCAGTCTCTGGTCATCTTCTGTAATATGTTTGCAGTCTCTGATTATCTTCTGTAGTATGTTTGCAGTCTCTGATCATCTCCTGTAGTGTTTGCAGTCTCTGATCATCTTATGTAGTATGTTTGCAGTCTCCGGTCATCTCCTGTAGTATTTTTGCAGTCTCTGACCATCTTCTGCAGTATGTTTGTAGCCTCTGACCATCTCCTGTAGTATGTCTGCAATCTCTGATCCTCTACTGTAGTATGTCTACAGTCTCTGACCATCTTCTGTAGTATGTCTGTAGTCTCTGACCATCTCCTGTAGTAGGTTTACAGTCTCTGACCATCTTCTGTAGTATGTCTGCAATCTCTAATCCTCTCCTGTAGTATGTCTACAGTCTCTGACCATCTTCTGTAGTATGTCTGTAGTCTCTGACCATCTCCTGTAGTATGTTTACAGTCTCTGACCACCTTCTGTAGTATTTCTGCAGGCTCTGATCATCTTCTGTAGTATGTCTGCAGTCTCTGATTTTCTCTTGTAGTATATCTGCAGTCATTGAACAGATGCTGTTTTATATCTGTAGTCTCTGATCATCTCCTGTAATACAGTGGGTACAGAAAGTATTCAGACCCCCTTAAATTTTTCACTCTTTGTTATATTGCAGCCATTTGCTAAAATCATTTAGGTTCATTCTTCTTCCTCATGAATGTACACATAGCACCCCATACTGACAGAAAAACACAGAATTGTTGACATTGTTACAGATTTATTAAAAAAGAAAAACTGAAATATCACATGGTCCTAAGTATTCAGACCCTTTGCTGTGACACTCATATATTTAACTCAGGTGCTTTCCATTTCTTCTGATCATCCTTGAGATGGTTCTACACCTTCATTTGAGTCCAGCTGTGTTTGATTATACTGATTGGACTTTATTAGGAAAGCCACACACCTGTCTATATAAGACCTTCCAGATCACAATGCATGTCAGAGCAAATGAGAATCATGAGGTCAAAGGAACTGCCTGAAGAGCTCAGAGACAGAATTGTGGCAAGGCACAGATCTGGCCAAGGTTACAAAAAGATTTCTGCTGCACTTAAGGTTCCTAAGAGCACAGTGGCCTCCATAATCCTCAAATGGAAGACGTTTGGGACGACCAGAACCCTTCCTAGAGCTGGTCGTCCGGCCAAACTGAGCTATCGGGGGAGAAGAGCCTTGGTGAGAGAGGTAAAGAAGAACCCAAAGATCACTGTGGCTGAGCTCCAGAGATGCAGTCAGGAGATGGGAGAAAGTTGTAGAAAGTCAACCATCACTGCAGCCCTCCACCAGTCAGGGCTTTATGGCAGAGTGGCCCGACGGAAGCCTCTCCTCAGTATAAGACACATGAAAGCCTGCATGGAGTTTGCTAAAAAACACCTGAAGGACTCCAAGATGGTGAGAAATAAGATTCTCTGGTCTGATGAGACCAAAATAGAACTTTTTGGCCTTAATTCTAAGCGGTATGTGTGGAGAAAACCAGGCACTGCTCATCAACTGTCCAATACAGCCCCAACAGTGAAGCATGGTGGTGGCAGCATCATGCTGTGGGGGTGTTTTTCAGCTGCAGGGACAGGACAACTGGTTGCAATCGAGGGAAAGATGAATGCGGCCAAGTACAGGGATATCCTGGACAAAAACCTTCTCCAGAGTGCTCTGGACCTCTGACTGGGCCGAAGGTTTACCTTCCAACAAGACAATGACCCTAAGCACACAGCTAAAATAACGAAGGAGTGGCTTCACAACAACTCCGTGACTGTTCTTGAATGGCCCAGCCAGAGCCCTGACTTAAACCCAATTGAGCATCTCTGGAGAGACCTAAAAATGGCTGTCCACCAACGTTTACTATCCAACCTGACAGAACTGGAGAGGATCTGCAAGGAGGAATGGCAGAGGATCCCCAAATCCAGGTGTGAAAGACTTGTTGCATCTTTCCCAAAAAGACTCCTGGCTGTATTAGATCAAAAGGGGGCTTCTACTAAATACTGAGCAAAGGGTCTGAATACTTAAGACCATGTGATATTTCAGTTTTTCTTTTTTAATAAATTTGCAACAATGTCAACAATTCTGTGTTTTTCTGTCAGTATGGGGTGCTATGTGTACATTCATGAGGAAGAAGAATGAACTTAAATGATTTTAGCAAATGGCTGCAATATAACAAAGAGTGAAAAATTTAAGGGGGTCTGAATACTTTCCGTACCCACTGTATATCTGCAGTCAATTACCATTTTTTGTAATATGTCTGCAGCTTCTGACCACCTTCTGTTATATGTCTGCTGTCTCTGACAAACACATGCAATGTAGTAATATATTGACTGAGTATCATGTGTGGTCCATAGGTGATGCCAGAATCGGTAACTGTCTATAAATATTATAAGGTTGATTACTGCAGATGAAATTAAACTTCCTTTTTTTGCATTTCTGAGTTTGCAAGTTGGCAGGTTGGTGGTTGGGTGGGTGGGTAAAAAAAGGTGGGTGAAAGTACTTCCGGGCGGGGGTGAAATAGTTTTAGGAAGTGGTGGAAACCTCCTAGCTGTGGTCGGTGTGAACATGGATGATACTCTCATTTCACACAAATGCAGACAGCAAATGCAAAATAAGGAAGAAAAAAAACACAAAAACAAAGGTGAGTGATAAAATGTAGTAAAAAACAAAGTCAAACGCAGAAGCGTTGGCGTCCATTTAGGAAAGATCAGATGCTCTTTGTAATTATGGACACTCACCACAATCTAAGAATAGGCATGGAGAAGGACATTGCAGACCAGGAAAAAACAGAACTTGGTGTGATAGGTCTGCTTAGAGTTACTACAAACATTCCATGATCAACAAAATACCTCAATTTCAGCTCCACCCTCATAATGATGGTAATTATTGGCTTCACGCTACCAAATACGATAGCCTACTGCTGGCTGAACCTACTGCTCTAGAAGATCATATAACAGGTAGGTTAAAGGTGAATCCAAGAAACAGCAGGTGGGAGTCGTCCTTAAATGAACCGTACTATGGAGCTTATTATAACGAGTGATGCTTCTCTCATGTTGGCCGTACACTGGGAACCGCACTGGTAATCACAATTAATTGCCAGAAATAAAGCAATGTACCAGCTATAGGTTTGATTAACCCACCGTCAAACTTTGGTCGATTGTGAAGTGGAAACTGGGCAATAATTGATGGGCTTAATATAGTTTATTGAAAGATCGAACCGAAAACAGAAAAATAACTAGCAGTGTGGCAGTGTGTTTGAAAGAGATCACATTTTGGGCAATTTTAATTCCATATTCTTGTGATTGAGCAAAAACTCATAAATATTTATGTTTTTTCAATTGCTGTACGAATTCGACAAAAAATGGAAATGAAAGATGGATTGTTCAATCAAATTGCCACATGTATAGCCAGCTTAACCACTTCTGGACCGGAAGATTCTCCCCCTTAATGACCAGGCCCTATTTTGCGATTCGGCACTGCGTTACTTTAACGGACAATTGCCCGGACGTGCGACGCTGTACCCAAATAAAATTGACGTCCTTTTTTTCCCACAAATAGAGCTTTCTTTTGGTGGTATTTGATCACCTGTGTGATTTTTATTTTTTGCACTATAACCAAAAAAATAGCGACAATTTTGAAAAAATAATATTTTTCACATTCTGCTATATGACATTCTCAAAACAAAAAAATTTAACATTTTAGGCCAATTTGTTTTCTGTTACATATTTTTGGTAAAAAAATCACAATAAGCGTATTTTGATTGGTTTGCGCAAAAGTTATCTACTAACTATGGGAAAGATTTATGTCATTTTTATTTATTTTTTTACTAGTAATGGCGGCGATCTCTGCAATTTTTTGCGGGACTGCGACAGATTGGACCCCTTACTGACATTTTTGACACTTTTTGGGGTACCAGTGAATGCTGGAAAAATCCCCCCTCGGCTTATACTCAAGTCACAGTCTCACTTACCTTTCCACCTTACATTTAAAAATGGCGCCGCCCGGCACCAACACGTCACTGTGCATGCAGGCTTTCCCGAGCGGCGGTGGCGCATGCGCACTGACCGGGAAAAGGTAAGTGAGACCGTGACTTGAGTATAAGCCGAGGGGGGATTTTTTCAGCATAAAAAAACATGCTGAAAAAGTCGGCTTATACTCGAGTATATACGATAAATGGGTCACTTCTTGCAGGAACATGGCTCATAGATGGGAAAAAGAGGGTCCAGAAATAGTGTAATAACGTCCTTTTTATTGTAAAACTTAAGCAATAAAATTTACACATACAATGATGCAGAGATCAATTCACTAAAGTTCCAAACGTATGTGAAGGCAAATGTGGCGCTTGGACTATTCAAAGCCGGCGCCGAAATCTGCCCTCCGCGTGCATTCCAATTTGCGTACCATGGACAACCGAATGTGATGACACTGAGAGAACGGAATCTACATCTTCTCTACTGCCTTTAGGATTGTGCTTGATAGTAACCCCCGCCTTGCCGTTATGGTAACGTTTACCCCACAACCTCAAAAATGAAGGACAGACTAATAGTCTGGGAAGAACAGTAAAGCACAATCACTGTGCAGCTCTACTAAGCAGGAAGCGGGTCCTCCATATAATGAACAGATATCGCCACCCCCAAATAAAATGGAAAACAATTATCAAGATCACCACATACCAATACAATTACTGTATTTCCATGCAGCCAATAAAAAAGTTGGGAGACATTGCAGAAAGCTCAGGCAATACAACAATGTTAGAAAATACAACCCAAGTGAGCGTTCTCAGTGCAGTTGTCTGTATATGAGTCACTGTGACATTTGCCCTGTCTTATCTGTGACTGTCACACACATATCTGTCTCTGTCACCTTCTTCCTAGGCCCCTTGTAGTGCTGAGCTCAGCTTTTGTGGCTGTGGGGGGAAGACATACAGGAGTGCACTCATATACCAACCATATATCCTCCCCTCTGATACAAGGATAGGAATTTGTCCCTGGGGCTAAGAATGGTTCTTGTGTACACATATCAGATTTACAAATCACAGTTATAGTGTACTCATGGTGTCATAGGCCATTTCACCCAAAAGTAACATTTTAGTTCTGGGTGGATATTACTAAATAAATGCAGCAAGATCACAGCCGCTCACATGAAAATTCGGAATTGCCGTTTATCGTCTCTCCTCGCCTCACACTGACCTAGTGAGATGGAGAAAAATTACTTATTTACAAAAATTACTGACAGAAACGAATGCTGGCCATACACTAGCCCAAAGATCGTTGGAAAATCTGTCATTTGGTTCGATCGTTCGTTTTTCGTCCAGTTAATGGGCACAAATAGAAAATCGTTTTAAACTTCTCAGAGTCAAAAAATCTAAGGAACAGTTTTGAAAATCCGCTGAATGATAAACGAACGATAAATTGAAAGGTTAATGTGTTTCTCAGCCGAAATGTTTGCACTAGGCATATGTGACAAACTGAACGAAAAACTGATTCATCTATGTCCATTGAACCATTTATCGTTCAAAATTCGGTCATTACATGCTGGCACGATCGTCTGCTCTCACAGCCGATTTTTTGTTTTTTGGAAAATGAGTTTGCCCGATATTTCGGTTAGTGTATGGCCAGCTTAAGGAAAACTTTTGTTTTCAACATTTTTGGTCTTTTTTTTTTTAGCAAAAAACTTAAAACCCAGCTGTGATTAAATACCAACAAATGAAAGCTCTAAAATAAAAATTTGTGTGGGGAAAAATAAATGCTAAACACTTTGAGTACAGCGTTGCATGACCGCGCAATTGTGTGACATCACTGAAAGCTTTAAATTGTCTTAGGCAGGATGGAGGTGAAAGTGCTCTGTGCCCCCATTAACATCAGGGGGGATATGACATGTCAAATCGCATGCCAAATTGCAGCCTATTGCCAGCAACAGCACCATCCCAATCGCTGCGCCGCTGACTTTGCGGCGCCGCACCGATTTCCAAAAGTAGTTCCTGCACTACTTTTGGCGACTTCAGGGGGGATTTCAATAGGCATCTGTGCATGAACCTGCACAACGCCCCCAAACTCGCAATGAAATGCGGATTTAAAATCGTGCGAGTTTAGCTGATTTCAAACCCGCCTCCAATGTGAGCGAGGGCTGTATTTAAGTGGTAATGTATCAAAATCAGAACATTGTATCATTAATGCAAATAAAAGCCACAAAAAATGCATGTAAGAGCTGTCTGTAAAAATAGAAAAAGAGCCCAAAACACAAAACTTGCTACAAAGTTACAACATTGTAGTCTAATCACTGGGGGGGGGGGGGGGGGGGAGACTGAGGAAATACTTCCTCCTGACTGCAGCAGACTGATGACATCATCTCATCCAATGCAAAGTTTTTACCTGGAGCTCAAGGATAGTTTTTAATGATAAAAGGTGGCATTTTTCTGAAAATGATACTGTTGCTGTATATTGTGACATATCAGGAAGTTATTCATGGAGACCAGTAACGTTAATAAAAGATCTACTTTAACTTTCTTTTATTGCAGTTTTTTTAAATGTTAAAATAAAGAACTGGCAGTAAAGGCCTAAATCTGATGCGGACATCATCCTGTTGATCCTTTCCAGGGAGCAGCCAACGAGGGCGAGGGTTGTTAGTGGTTATAGGAAGCTGTCTGTATAAGTGCTGCAGAATATGTTTGTGCAGGACCATGTCCAGAAAGGTGACAATGAACCTGGATTAATGACCCTTCTGTCCAGTCACCAGTCCTGGAGTCACCTGGAAATCTGTAACAGCTACATTGAAATCCATTGACAGCGGATATAGCCAACCTTCAAGTGGACCTAGAGTCACTTTTTTCATCTTTCCATCTATTAAATCCTCTGCCCTTGTTGTTTTAACTTTGGATAGTAAAACATTTTTTTCTGACAGTAAATACCTTATACAGCCCACTTCCTCTTTCTTGTCTAAGGACATTATGCACAGCTCTCTCTCTAACTCTCGTGAGAGTTTGCCAGCAAGGGAGGTGGGTCGAGTCATAGGAGAGCCAAGAACAGCTGCAGAGCTGGAGGGGGTTGGATGAGGGCAGAAATAACAGGAGACTGCAGAGATTCATTAGAACTTATCAAGAGAGGAGAAATGTGAAGGCAAGCAGTGGTGTGAGTGTGTCTGTCTGTATATATATATATATATATATATATATATATATATTAGGGATTGACTGATTATAGGCAAAGCCGATATATCGGGAGCCGATCTGCACTTTCCCCGATATATCGGAATCGGCCCCTGAGGTTACCGATTTTGTCGATATTTCGGGAAAGTGCTTGGATCGGAGTGATGCCTGCAGCTAGAGGCATCACCCCGGTACCGGCGTCAATAGCCGACGGTCGTCTGTCTTGTAATGACAACTGATGCGACTGAGAAGCCGCTCGGCTGTCATTAGAAGGTGCAGGAGGGGACGTTCCCCCCCCCTCCCACCGCCTTCCGCATCTCAGCCGGGTCTCCTGTCCCACCAGGGCCAGATTAACGTAGGGGCTATTGGAGCTGCAGCTCCAGGCCCCTACCTTTTATATAGGCCCCGGGTTGGCCATATTCACTGTTACCGCTCTTCTGTCACTTGTAAACACAGAAGTCTGGCTTCTATGCTCGCTTCCCCAGGCAGCACCCTCAGAACCTCCCCACACAGCGCGAAGGCCGGACAAGGAGGGACAGTTGCCGATGCATGGATGTGTTTATGGGCTTCAGAGACAGCATCCCATGTTGAATTAGGCATGCATGGCTGCACCCTTCCTCCTCTGGGTGCATGCCAAGGCACGGCCCTTAAGGCCCTTCAAAATCCTCAGCACCAAGCCCATGATGCTCTTAATCCGGCCCTGTGTCCCACTGGGAGACCTGGGCAACCAGCCTGCACGGTTGCCGAAGAGAAGCCGCAATGAGGGCTTTGTTTGCAGGTATGTTTCACATAATGTGCTAGTATGCAATGCATACTAGCACATTATGCCTTTAATTTGTAGGTCATAAAAAAAACATTGGTTTACTTTCTCTTTAAGCTGGCTATACACTAGTTGATTTATTAATAATGGCTTGGCGTATGTCATTGAGTAACTAAACATTTCTTTTGCTTTTACCATTCAATTTTGGAATGCATGGACTTTACTGAGTGAAAACTATACACACTGTTAGAAAATCATTCGTTCAAGAAATATTTTAGATCAAGGTCCAGCAAGTTCTCTCACAGCTGTGGACAAAAAAAACGAACATCGATTTGACTCCACTAATAATTAGAAAATTGAATGAATTTTCTTATAATGAAACATTTTGAACCAAACTTTACTAATGTACTAGGCTTTAGCTATATGAATCATTGGTATGGGGCAGTGTGCAGTTCTATATGGGCACCAAGGATCTGCTTCTTAGCTGGGCACCTGCTACCCAGGCATTGACCTCTAAGCAGATTTTTCTATCCACATACTGTATAAGATACGATCAGGAGTTTAGGTTTGTCAGACAGCTGACAGCAGTAAATCAGAATCCAGCAGCAGAGAGAATGCATCACACCGCAATGTTTTACACAGCAGGAGGGAAAGAGGTTTACAGACTGACAATCATCTGATCCAAACACTTATTTAACGTATCTGAACAGCAAACAAACAGCGAAAAACACAACTAAAACCAATAGATGGTGTCTTTTTTATATGCCAAAGGATTTTTTCTTATGTACAGCCAGTCCTGAGATTTGCACAGAGGGAAAGGCAGGAAGCGCCACCTGAGTGTAGTATTAGTGGAAACACTTTAAGGCCTCATGCACACTGGATGTTATCGAAATGTCAGTAGAAAGCTGTAGTGTTTTTCAGCTTTTTTTTGCAGTAGCGTTTTTCAGCTTTTTTTGCAGTAGCGTTTTTTTAGCTTTTTTTGCAGTAGCATTTTTTAGCTTTTTTCAGTTGTAGCGTTTTTTTAGCAAAACTACATTCCCACAAAAGCTCATGGCTCAAAAACGTTTATAAACGCCAAATTGCCGTGTAGCACCCTCCTAGGTTGGTGCTAGTGAGGAAGTATAGTGTGAGCTCTGTCTGCTTACCAGAAGAGCTGCAGGTAAATCTATATTGTTCTCTGCCTACCTGAGAGCAGGATCTGTTAGTGAGGTCTGCTGATTGTGCTCAGAGTGCAACTCATTCTGTCTAGAGAGCGTTTCACACTGGTCCAATAGGGAGGCATACTGGACAGTGAGAGGAAACCTGACGAATGGGTGCATAGGCTTTTGATACAGTCCTGACGAATGTCAGGGGGGAAAGTTGCCTCAGTGCATGTTGGGATACTGTATAAAAGCCAGGAGCACATGTGCTCAAGGTCATCCTCCTCTGTAGAGGTGCCATGCGGCCTCCAGGGGTCGACCTGAGGGCTGGAAGAGTAGCAGTGAGGAGCTGACCCCAGAGGTCCAGGAAAGCTGACTGAGAGGAGAGACACTGGAGGATCTGTCTCTGCAGTACAGAGAGTACAGAATCTCGTGTCAAGGGGCCTGACCTGAGGGGGCCACCCCTGCTCCTAGTATAGTCAGTGGACGGGTGTCAGCTGAAAGGGGATGATATTGAGAGTGTCCTGAAGATAATCTATTGTCCATGAAGTCGTTTTGTTAGAGAGCAAAGAGAACAAGAAACTTAACATCCACCTTAGTGGCAGTGTGCCTGGCTGTTCCATATTTTCAAGCAGAACTCTGACGATAGAAGTCCTCAAACAATGTGAATAGTTCAATTGGAGTATCCCACTATTCCCTTCTCCTATCCCAAATTATCAATAAACAACAAAACAAACAACACCCCTAGACTGTTAATTTATGTGTTGAGCCATTGGGAACAAGGAGAGATTGAGATTTGTTCTAGCAAATATATGTTGGTAACCAGGGGAGCCTGCAAAGACAATCTTCAGCAGTTTCTGCAGGGGCAGTGCTACAGCCGCGTTCTTCAGCATTTTCAAGCTTTCATCAGAGTTAATGCGTTTTTACAGCTGAAAAACGCCTCCTAAAACCCACTAGTTCTGGGGTTTTTTCCAGCTGGAAAATGCCCCCGCCAAATACTGCTGATAGCTGTAAAGAGAACACAGGTGCCACTCTGAGTGCAGTTACTGGAACGCACGGGGGTTCCTCCTGATGTCACTTCCTGTATATGACGCGATGGCAGAGGCAACGCGTTTGCGGAGCATGCGCTCCTTCCTCAGGCATATACCAGGTCCTTACTGTGGAACCAGTGGGTCCCATATTTTTCCTTTTTGCGCCAGTAATAATTTTCCCAAAAACTGCTGATAGCAGCCAATGTGTGCATGGACACTTGGGATAACATGCTGGGGAGTTTACTGGCTGTAGGAAAACAAAAAAACAAAAACAGCAGCTGTAAAAACATCCAGTGTGCATGAGGCCTAATGGTCAAGATATAAAACACACAAAATATGGGTTTAAAATATGGTCATGTGTGGTAGAGTGTCGCTCAGGTATCTCCTAAACGTCCTCGCACTGTATCTATGGGCTTTAGGGGTAGAGGGAGGTCTGTATTCCATCCTGTGGCCACCAGGAAGTCCAAATAAAAACCAGTGTGGAACACACGGAAATGACATTACCGGAAGTGGGGGGATGGCCGAGAACACTGCATTGGATTGGCTACACGCTTGGAGCATCAGCTCCTTCTACTGGTCTGGGCCCACTTCTGGTGACATAATTTCCATGCTTTCCATGCTGGTTTCATTGGACTTCTTGGTGGCCACAGGAAGGACTACAGACCTCCCTCTACCCCAACAGCCCATGAATACAGTGTGAGGACCTTTAGGAGAGACCTGAGTGACACTCTACCACAGATGAGCATATTTTAAAACCAAATCTTGTGAGTGTTTTGTATGTTGACCATTAAATTGTTTACACTAATACTACATTCAGGTGGCGCTTCCTGTCTTTCCCTCCTTTGCTTTATTTCACAGAGTTGGCTTTTCTCTGAGGATAGCTGCCATCTTTAATTTATCATATGGAATCATAGACTCTAAGTTCAAGTTTTAGTAGTAACGCCTATGGACTACAATATTGAATGTGCCTTATTATCATTATACACATATACATTGTCTTTGTGCCAGCAGTTACTATATTTTCTGAGATTTACACAGCCTATCCAGATATTAGAGCATGGTTGGTGACCTGAATTTTCTCCACTACAGTTAGAATAATACAGCCTGGTCATCTCACCATCCACAACATATTATTGGACAATGAAGGAGTAGCAGCAGACTGATAAGCACATCTCTCTGCTCTCCTCTTAACTTATTGCTGCCCCTCCCACTCACCTTCAGAATTCTGCTGTACAGGGGATTTCAAGGGTCTGATGCCGAATCCAAGCTATATATCTTAGTTGCATATAAACACATTTAATGGTTTTAATGATTATATAACTGCACCTTATTTGTTGTTACTTTATTCGTGTCAAGAATTTAATTTTAAGAACCTGCCAACAGTGTTAATTTTGGCAGCAAATTTCAATTTAGTTTTAGTCTTAGTCTTAGGACTAAAATGGCATTTTAGTTTTAGTCCCATTTTAGTCTTCTGCAAGTGTTTTAGTTTAAGTCGTATTTAGTCGACTAAAACTCCAGTATATTTTAGTCGACTAAAATGTAGGGCGTTTTAGTCGACTAAAACTCATTTTAGTCATCTATAATCAAATGGGTGTAGTTCAATTGTAATTTGTAATGCATTATTTAAGCATTTCTCTACAATTTCCAAACTCATTATATACTACTGCTGGTCCTGGAGTGAAAAATCTATATGTTATTATTTATGCTTTGAGCATGCACCAGTGTTAATTTTTGGCAGCAAATTTCGATTTAGTTTTAGTTATAGTCTTTTGACTAAAATGCCATTTTAGTTTTAGTCGTATTTTAGTCATCTGAATTGTGTTAGTCGACGAAAACGTTTTAGTCGGTTTTAGTCGACAAAATTAACACTGCCTGCCAAAGACATGAGTTGACTTTTGTGGTATGACAGCAAAGATTGGTATAAGATGACAATTGCTCCTTAATACATCAGTGGCATCACACCAATGGCAGTACATCACACCAGTAAGATGGCATTACATATTACATTGCTCTGGTCAAATAGTATTGGCACCACTCTCATTCCTGTAGCATGGCTCTGCTGTGCTTTTACTGATATGGCATTAGTCTACCTCTGGTGACATGGGCTTGTTAACAGTCATGGATTTATAAGGGGGCAAACAAGGAAATTGCCCCTGGGCCCCCTGCCAGAAGGGGCCCCAGAATTCCTTTATTAAAAATGTAATAATTATAAAATTAGCACATTGGCAATGATAAAGAATTATCCAAGAACCATGATGACCCATGAAAGACTAAGTACTCTGTGCCTACTGGCTCGAGAGTTGAGAGCACTGTGCCCAAGATGATAAAGTTTGATGAGTTAGTTGAAGATTTTGAATTTACTAAGTGCAGAAAGAAAGACTTTTTGTTAACATTGTAGTGTGATGCATAACTGTGATGTTATGACCTGCCAGTTCCAATTATATGTGTAATGTGTATTCTTACAGTCAATAAAATTAAGGGGAAAAAAAATCAGACAAGTGCCTTCTTTGGAACCCAACATATTTTTTTTTTAAAGAACAAATGTGGTTTATCATTCATTCATTTCAATTAACTTTTTTATTTGTCATATCATTTAATTTCTATGTTGGGGAGCCCCCAAACTTAAAGTGCCCCAGCCCCCCCCCCCCCCCCAAGGTCTAAATCTGGCATTGGTAGTTAAGCACAACAATGTTATGTCTTACTAAAATACCCATTGAGCTGCATGCAAAATAACCCTTGAACCATTTCTGAGCACATGGATCCCAGGTAAGTGCCATCCCTGCAGAGTGCCACACAGCACCTTGTTCAGTTTATTATATTACATAGGTGGCATCACTTAAAACATAGAAAATATATATCATATAACCCACACATATGTGACAATATGACAAGCATGTTGCATCATATCCTGGCACTGCCAATGTGGCGAAAGGGAGGGCGACTGCAGGGAGTCAGGTCTATACAGTGCTGTACATCCCCCCCCCCCCCCATTTGAAGGGTGCTAGGCATGCACAGCGCTGTATCCCCAATACAGTATAGGAAGGAGCTAGGTGTAAATAGCACTGTACCCGCCAAGGCAGTAGAGAAGGGTGCTTTTCCCTATACTGATCCCATCACCATATGTTATGCTGTATAGTGCTGAAATTATGTGGCCCTTTAAGAAAAGGATAGCAATAATAATATATACAGTATTTCATACTGAGAAGAAAATACTGGGGAGTTTCCAAAAAGAGAAGCATAGAGAAAGGAGAGAGAGAAGAGTCTTAATAGGGTGGCTACACTGTATTAGAATTGGATGTATATGGTGCAGGGTATGTATGTAGTATGGAATGTATAGCATATGGGTCAGAGTATGTGGTATAATGAAATGTATAGCATATGGTGCAGGGTATGTAGTATAATGGAATGTATAGCATATGGGTTAGGGTATGTGATAACATGAGATATAGGGTATAATATGTAGGTAGTATAGCACATGGGGCAGGGAACACAGTATAGGGGGTCTATTGTATAGGGTACACAATACAGGGAGGGCATGCATTGTTTAGGACACACAGCTTCTGGTAAAAGTAACCAGCACTGAAATGCCAACATGATATATGGCACACACTATGCATCTTTAGCATATGGGAAGGTAGCAAGCTGCATAGGAATGGGGAAGAGGGTATAGGAGGGCAGAAAGGGACCAGCATGCTCTGCACAGTATGAAAGTGCCATATTGGATACAATAGTGCCAGCAAAGGATATATAATGTATTCAAAAGTGCCAGCATGATATATATATATATATATATATATATATATATATATATATATATATATAATGTATACAATAGTGCCTGCATAGGATATATAATGTACACAATAATGCCAGCATGAGATATATAATGCATACAATAGTGCAAGCATGGGATGCCAGCAAGTTCCCCATAGAGTACAGCGGAGACAGCATGCGTTGGTGACGTACAGCCTTAAAACAGGAGTGGCAGCATGTGGTGTATATAAAGTATATAAGTACATTCTAAACATCAGTCCCAGCATGTGGTACAGAGTACACACAAGACAATCTTAGTGCTTAGTGCCCCCATAGTGTGCCCCCCTCTCCTCTTACCTCCATCTGGGGCAGAAGATTGGGCTGATGCAGCCCGGACACGTTGCAGAGTTGTAGTCTGGAATGAATTGTGAATTGAGATCCGCCTGCCGGGAGGAGACTCCCCACCACAACTACTCCTCCTTCCTTCTTCTACTGGTACTACTCCTCCTTCACTCTATATAAATCCTCCTTCTCTCCTCTGCCTTTATTAGTTCTCCTCTGATATGCCTGTGCTACTCTTTCTTCCCTCATCTGTCTGTACTACTTCTCCCTTCCATCCTTATCTCTGCTACTCCTTTCCTCCTCTGTCTGTACTATTTCTCCTTCCCAACCTTATCTCTACTACTCCTTTCCTCCTCTGTCTATACTATTTCTCCTTCCCAACCTTGTCTCTGCTACTCCTTTCCTCCTCTGTCTGTACTATTTCTCCTTCCCATCCTTATCTCTACTACTCCTTTCCTCCTCTGTCTATACTATTTCTCCTTCCCAACCTTGTCTCTGCTACTCCTTTCTTCCTCTGTCTGTACTATTTCTCATTCCCATCCTTATCTCTACTACTCCTTTCCTCCTCTGTCTGTACTATTCCTCCTTTCCATCCTTATCTCTACTACTCCTTTCCTCCTCTGTCTATACAATTTCTCCTTCCCAATCTTATCTCTGCTACTCCTTTCTTCCTCTGTCTGTACTATTTCTCATTCCCATCCTTATCTCTACTACTCCTTTCCTCCTCTGTCTATACTATTTCTCCTTCCCAACCTTGTCTCTGCTACTCCTTTCTTCCTCTGTCTGTACTATTTCTCATTCCCATCCTTATCTCTACTACTCCTTTCCTCCTCTGTCTGTACTATTTCTCCTTTCCATCCTTATCTCTACTACTCCTTTCCTCCTCTGTCTGTACTATTTCTCCTTTCCATCCTTATCTCTACTACTCCTTTCCTACTCTGTCTATACTATTTCTCCTTCCCATCCTTATCTCTACTACTCCTTTCCTCCTCTGTCTGTACTATTTCTCCTTCCCATCCTTATCTCCACTGCTCCTTTCCTCCTCTGTCTGTACTACTTCTCCTTCCCATCCTTATCTCCACTGCTCCTTTCCTCCTCTGTCTGTACTACTTCTCCTTCCCATCCTTATCTCCACTGCTCCTTTCCTCCTCTGTCTGTACTATTTCTCCTTCCCAACCTTATCTCTACTACTCCTTTCCTCCTCTGTCTATACTATTTCTCCTTCCCATCCTTATCTCTACTACTCCTTTCTTCCTCTGTCTATACTATTTCTCCTTCCCAACCTTATCTCTACTACTCCTTTCCTCCTCTGTCTGTACTATTTCTCCTTCCCATCCTTATCTCTGCTACTCCTTTCCTCCTCTGTCTGTACAATTTCTCATTCCCATCCTTATCTCTACTACTCCTTTCCTCCTCTGTCTGTACTATTTCTCCTTTCCATCCTTATCTCTACTACTCCTTTCCTCCTCTGTCTGTACTATTCCTCCTTCCCATCCTTATCTCTACTACTCCTTTCCTCCTCTGTCTATACTATTTCTCCTTCCCAACCTTATCTCTACTACTACTTTCCTCCTCTGTCTGTACTATTCCTCCTTCCCATCCTTATCTCTACTACTCCTTTCCTCCTCTGTCTGGCGACCAGAACTGGACAGAATACTCCAGATGTGGTCGGCCAGATTTTTTTTTAAAGTGGAAGGATTATAGTTTTATCTCTGGAATATATCCCTTTCTTTATGCATGCTAATATTCTGTCAGCTTTGGCAGCTGCCGCTTGACATTGCATGCTATTGCTTAGTCTATCCTCTACCAAGACTCCCAGATCTGTACTATTCCTCCTTCCCTCATCTGTCTGTACTATTCCTCCTTCCCTCATCTGTCTGTACTATTCCTCCTTCCCTCATCTGTCTGTACTATTCCTCCTTCCCTCACCTGTCTGTACTATTCCTTCTTCCTTCATCTGTCTGTACTACTCCTCCTTCCTTTATCTGTCTGTACTACTCCTCCTTCCTTCATCTGGCTGAACTATTCCTCTTTACTTTATCTGTCTGTACTATTCCTCCTTCCTTTTCTGTCTGTACTATTCCTCCTTCTCTCCCCTGCCTGTACTACTTCTCTTTCCCTCATCTGCCTGCAATACTATTTCCTTTCATCCTTTGCCTGTTCCAACACCCCTTCCCTGATCTGCCTGTACTACCGGTACCCCATGTACTTCTCCTCCTTCTCTCCTTTACTTGCACTACTCCTTCTCCCTTTCTATCTCTGTACAACTTCTCCTTCCCTTCTCTCTCTGTACTACTCATTATTCCCTCCTTCTGTCTGTATTATTTCTCCTTCCTTTGTTCTACTATTTTTACCTCCTCCACCTGTACTCTTCATCTTAAACTCTTTGTGTACTACTCCCTCTGTTCTCTGGCTGTACCACTCCTTCCCATATCCCATGCTACTAATCCTCTTCTCCTTTGTCCTGTGGTCCTCTGACTGCACTACTGCTACTCCTGTGCCTGTACTACCCCCTTCTCCCTATACAGTAGTTCTTGTCCTTTCCTCCTAGCACTGTACTTCTTCTCCTTGTACTATTTATCTTCTCATCCCCTCTGATTGTACTACTTCTACCATTCTTTGCTGAGTGCACTGACTGTACAACTCTTCCTCTCCTCTATTTGGACATCTCATTCTCTATGTTGACTTTCATACTCCTCTTACTATACCACTTCCTCTTCTTATCATTGTAACACTGTTTTTCCTCCACAATGCATTTACTACTCTTCCTCTCCATCCTCACCTGCCACATATTTTGTCTGTTGTTGCTTCATCCTCCCTCTGATCACCAGTATGATCAGGCCTGTTAAGATATTGCTTGTGACAGTCTTCCTTCATCTGCCACAATGTTATCCTCATCATCACTGCTACTAAGTCTGGTGCTACAACTGATTATTATTCTTCCTCCTTCTAGCCTTCAAATGTTCATCACTGTTGCTACATAACTTGTTGAAACCATTATCTGCTACATTGTTAGTTATGTAATTATGAAGCCATTGCTGTTCCATCTTCCCCCATTACTAGAAGTAATGCCTAATATAGCTAGTAACAATCTCCCTCCATCCATAGCTGAGCTTCCCATCCTCTCACTGCTTTGATAATGATTTCCTCTCCTCAGCAGCGCTGTATCCCATTCCTGATCATCCTGACACTAATTACTGGAAATAATGACCCTCCTAATCCGCACCGCTGCCGGGTATTAGTGCGGAAACCAGAAAAAACAATCTGACATTTTATAATTCATTGTTCTAGTGTCATTGGATGTATAGGCTGATCCTGGAGCATCTTCTGCTTTTCTACCACTGAGGGGGAGCAGAAGGAGGTGATGGTAATGATGATGATGATGATGATGGTGTGAAGAGTGTGGTAAAGTTTAGCAACCACATCTTTCCTCAGCTTGGAGCAGTCAGAGTTACTAGGGGGTTCTGGCACTTATACATTATCCTGACTGAATATTAACTAAGCCTACTTATTTAGTGACCCGTAGGCCCCTGTGGGGAAATAAGGTGTAAGCTCCTCTATATACTTATACAGAGTGTGATTGCGGGGGCACATTAGAGTGTAAGCTTCTCAGGTGCAGAGACTGATGTAACTGGCTCAGTGATCTCTGTACAGCATGCAGACAATGTCAGAGCGATATAAACGTATTATATTGGTGTGTGACTGTGGTGGGGGGGGGGGTGCTCTTCTGGTGCAGAGACTGATGTAACTGGATCAGCGTTATTTGTATAGTACTGCGGAATATGTCAGAGCTATATAAATGTATAATAAATGAGTGTGTGAATGTGGGGGGGGGGGGGACATTAGAGTGTAAGCTCCTCTGCTGCAGACTGATGTAACTGGCCTAATGTTCTCTGTATAACACTGCAAAATATGACAGAGCTATGCACGCATATTATAATGGTGTGTGTCTGTGGTGTGGGCATTAGAGTGGAAGCTTCAGTGGTTCAGCGACTGATGTGACTGTCTCAGTGTTCTCTGTACAGCACAGTGTAATATGTCAGAGATATGAAAGTGTACATTTATAATAGTGTGTGATTGTGGTGGGGCATTAGAGTGTAAGTTCCTCTAGTCCAGAGACTGATGTGATTGGCTCATTGTTCTCCATACAACACTATGGAATGTGTAAGCGCTAAATAAATGTATAGTAATACTGTGTGACTGTGGTGGGACATTCGAGTGTAAGTTCTTCTGATGCAGACACTGATGTGACTGTCTCAGAGTTCTCTGTACAGCACTATATAAATTTATAAAACAGTACTTATAGATCCAGTTTTTACATCATTTTCTGATGGTCATGGCATCTTGTCCAAAAATCGGGTTGCCTGTCATACACATAAAGCACTATTAAAGACCATATTCAGAGAGTAGTGGTTAATGATTCATGCTCTGAGTGGTCTAAGGTTATCAGTGGTCTACCCCAAGGTTCAGTGTTGGGACCATTACTTTTTACTATATTTATAAATGATATAGGGTCTGGGATTAAAAGTACCATTTCAGTGTTTGCAGATGACACCAAGCTATGCAGTGGAATAACTTCCTTACAGGATGTCTCCAACTTACAAGCCGACCTCAATGCACTGTTTATTTGGGCAGCTATGTGACAAATGAGGTTTAATATTGATAAATGTAAAGTTATGCACTTGGGGGCCAAGAATATGAATGCATCATACATACTAGGTGGAGTAGAACTGAGGGAATCAATGCTGGAGAAGGATCTGGGTGTGTTGGTAGATCATAAGCTTAATAATAGCATGCAATGCCAAGCTGCATTTTCCAATGCGAACAAAATCCTTTCTTGTATTAGGAGAGGTATGGACTCTCTGTCCAGGTATGGACAGAGAGAGAAAAATAATTTCCCCCTGTACAAATCATTAGTAAAAACTCATCTGGAATACGCAGTTCAGTTTTTGGGCACCATTTTACAAAAGGGATATCAGGGGACGGGAGAAAGTGCAGAGAAGGGCAACTAAACTGATAAGAGGCATGGAGAAGCTCCCTATGAGGAAAGATTAGAGGAACTGAATTTATTCTCTCTTGAGAAGAGGAGATTAAAGGGGGATATAGTGAATTTGGTGTTTAGTTATTCACTTTTATCACAGAGGACAAGGTCATCACAGAGGACAAGGGGGCACTCTTTACATCTGGAGGAAAAGAGATTTAATTTCCAAATATGGAAAGGTTTCTTCACACTAAGAGCTGTGAAAATGTGGAATAGACTCTATCAAGAGCTGGTTCTGGCCTGCTCAGCTTGCTTTATAGCAGTGGTGGCGAACCTTAGCACCCCAGATGTTTTGGAACTACATTCCCCATGATGCTCAACTACCCTGTAGAGTGCATAAGCATCATGGGAAATTAAGTTCCAAAACATCTGGGGTGCCAAGGTTCGCCACCACTGCTTTATAGTGATTCTAAAGACTCTTTTTATTTTCCGTTAAAAATAATAAACATGTTATACTTACCTGCTCTGTGTAGTGGTTTTGCACAGAGCAGCGCACAGAGCAGCCCCGAGCCTCTTCTTCTAGGGTCCCTCTTCAGTGCTCCTGGCCCCTCCCTCCTGTTGAGAGCCCCCACAGCAAGCAGCTTGCTATGGGGTTACCCGAGCCATGCATGTGTCTTTTCAGACATAGAGCCACGCCCAGTTCCGCTCCCTTTCTCTCCTCATTGGCTCACTGACTTGGATTGACAGCAGCAGGAGCAAATGGCGCCGGGCTGCTGCCTCAGCCAATGAGGAGGGGAGTCCCAGACAGGCGAGCCTCTCGTGCAAAATCACTGGGTCCAGATAGATCTCAGGTATGTATGAGGGGGCTGCCGCACACAGAATGTTTTTTTATCCTAATGCATAGAGTGCATTAAGATTAAAAAACTTTCTGCCTTTACAACCACTTTAAAAAAAGTACTGGATTCTGGGACATACTAAAACATTTAATGTGAAAATGGCTTAATGTAGCTTAATGTGTAATAAAGTGCCTAAACCATAACCAATTGCCCTGAAACTTTGCACAGACTAAGTTTTTAACTGTTCTAATATATCCTAGAAGTTTCATGTAGTTTGGTCTTCCACGAGGCAAACTGGGGACATTAAGCTTGTTTTTTGGGGAGCTTAATGTGGCTTAACGTACAAAAAAGAGCTTAGATGTGAACCAATTTCCCCCAAACTTGGCACAATAGAAGAGTCTATCAATTCAAACATATTCTGAAAATTTCAGATCATTTGGTAAATCACACCAAAAGTTATTCACATTAAGCTATTTTTTTACAATACTAAAACGTTTAATGTCCACGGCTTAATGTAAAAAAAAGAGCTTAATGTACCAAAATGTGCCTAAACCTCAACCAATTGTCCTGAAACTTTGCACAGCCCAAGTTCTGCACTTTCCAAAGCTATCCCGGAGGTTTCATCGATTTTGGTCTCCCACGTGGAAAACTGGGGACATTAAGCTCTTTTTTTGGGGCGCTTAATGTGGCTTAACGTACAAAAAAGAGCTTAGATGTGAACCAATTTCCCCCAAACTTGGCACAATAGAAGAGTCTATCAATTCAAACATATTCTGAAAATTTCAGATCATTTGGTAAATCACACCAAAAGTTATTCACATTAAGCTCTTTTTGTACAATACTAAAACGTTTAATGTCCTTAGCTTAATGTAAAAAGAGCTTAACGTACCAAAATGTGCTTAAACCTCAACCAATTGTCTTGAAACTTTGCACAGCCCAAGTTCTGCACTTCTCAAAGCTATCCTGGATGTTTCATCGATTTTGGTCTCCCACACGGAAAACTGGGGACATTAAGCTCTTTTTTTGGGGCGCTTAATGTGGCTTAACGTACAAAAAAGAGCTTAGATGTGAACCAATTTCCCCCAAACTTGGCACAATAGAAGAGCCTATCTATTCCAACATATTCTGAAAATTTCAGATCATTTGGTAAATCACACCAAAAGTTATTCACATTAAGCTCTTTTTAGCAATCATAAAAACGCATAGCTTAATGTGAAAAGAGCTTAACGTACCAAAATGTGCCTAAACCTCAACCAATTGTCTTGAAACTTTGCACAGTCCCAGTTCTGCACTTCCCAAAGCTATCCTGGAGGTTTCATCGATTTTGGTCTCCCACACGGAAAACTGGGGACATTAAGCTCTTTTTTTGGGGCGCTTAATGTGGCTTAACGTACAAAAAAGAGCCTATATGTGAACCAATTTCCCTCAAACTTGGCACAATAGAAGAGTCTATCTATTCCAACATATTCTGAAAATTTTAGCTCATTTGGTAAATCACACCGAAAGTTATTCACATTAAGCTCTTTTTAGCAAACATAAAAACGCATAGCTTAATGTGAAAAGAGCTTAACGTACCAAAATGTGCCTAAACCTCAACCAATTGTCTTGAAACTTTGCACAGCCCAAGTTCTGCACTTCCATCAGCTATCCTGGAGGTTTCATCGATTTTGGTCTCCCACACGGAAAACTGGGGACATTAAGCTCTTTTTTTGGGGCGCTTAATGTGGCTTAACGTACAAAAAAGAGCTTAGATGTGAACCAATTTCCCCCAAACTTGGCACAATAGAAGAGTCTATCTATTCCAACATATTCTGAAAATTTCAGATCATTTGGTAAATCACACCAAAAGTTATTCACATTAAGCTCTTTTTAGCAATCATAAAAACGCATAGCTTAATGTGAAAAGAGCTTAACGTACCAAAATGTGCCTAAACCTCAACCAATCGTCTTGAAACTTTGCACAGCCCAAGTTCTGCACTTCCATCAGCTATCCTGGAGGTTTCATCGATTTTGGTCTCCCACACGGAAAACTGGGGACATTAAGCTCTTTTTTTGGGGCGCTTAATGTGGCTTAACGTACAAAAAAGAGCTTAGATGTGAACCAATTTCCCCCAAACTTGGCACAATAGAAGAGTCTATCTATTCCAACATATTCTGAAAATTTTAGCTCATTTGGTAAATCACACCAAAAGTTATTCACATTAAGCTCTTTTTAGCAAACATAAAAACGCATAGCTTAATGTGAAAAGAGCTTAACGTACTAAAATGTGCCTAAACCTCAACCAATTGTCTTGAAACTTTGCACAGCCCAAGTTCTGCACTTCCCTCAGCTATCCTGGAGGTTTCATCGATTTTGGTCTCCCACACGGAAAACTGGGGACATTAAGCTCTTTTTTTGGGGCGCTTAATGTGGCTTAACGTACAAAAAAGAGCCTAGATGTAAACCAATTTCCCCCAAACTTGGCACAATAGAAGAGCCTATCCATTCCAACATATTCTGAAAATTTCAGATCATTTGGTAAATCACACCAAAAGTTATTCACATTAAGCTCTTTTTAGCAATCATAAAAACGCATAGCTTAATGTGAAAAGAGCTTAACGTACCAAAATGTGCCTAAACCTCAACCAATTGTCTTGAAACTTTGCACAGTCCCAGTTCTGCACTTCCCAAAGCTATCCTGGAGGTTTCATCGATTTTGGTCTCCCACACGGAAAACTGGGGACATTAAGCTCTTTTTTTGGGGCGCTTAATGTGGCTTAACGTACAAAAAAGAGCCTATATGTGAACCAATTTCCCTCAAACTTGGCACAATAGAAGAGTCTATCAATTCCAACATATTCTGAAAATTTTAGCTCATTTGGTAAATCACACCGAAAGTTATTCACATTAAGCTCTTTTTAGCAAACATAAAAACGCATAGCTTAATGTGAAAAGAGCTTAACGTACTAAAATGTGCCTAAACCTCAACCAATTGTCTTAAAACTTTGCACAGCCCAAGTTCTGCACTTCCCAAAGCTATCCTGGAGGTTTCATCGATTTTGGTCTCCCACACGGAAAACTGGGGACATTAAGCTCTTTTTTTGGGGCGCTTAATGTGGCTTAACGTACAAAAAAGAGCCTAGATGTGAACCAATTTCCCCCAAACTTGGCACAATAGAAGAGCCTATCCATTCCAACATATTCTGAAAATTTCAGATCATTTGGTAAATCACACCAAAAGTTATTCACATTAAGCTCTTTTTAGCAATCATAAAAACGCATAGCTTAATGTGAAAAGAGCTTAACGTACCAAAATGTGCCTAAACCTCAACCAATTGTCTTGAAACTTTGCACAGCCCAAGTTCTGCACTTCCCTCAGCTATCCTGGAGGTTTCATCGATTTTGGTCTCCCACACGGAAAACTGGGGACATTAAGCTCTTTTTTTGGGGCGCTTAATGTGGCTTAACGTACAAAAAAGAGCTTAGATGTGAACCAATTTCCCCCAAACTTGGCACAATAGAAGAGTCTATCTATTCCAACATATTCTGAAAATTTCAGATCATTTGGTAAATCACACCAAAAGTTATTCACATTAAGCTCTTTTTGTACAATACTAAAACGTTTAATGTCCTTAGCTTAATGTAAAAAGAGCTTAACGTACCAAAATGTGCTTAAACCTCAACCAATTGTCTTGAAACTTTGCACAGCCCAAGTTCTGCACTTCTCAAAGCTATCCTGGATGTTTCATCGATTTTGGTCTCCCACACGGAAAACTGGGGACATTAAGCTCTTTTTTTGGGGCGCTTAATGTGGCTTAACGTACAAAAAAGAGCTTAGATGTGAACCAATTTCCCCCAAACTTGGCACAATAGAAGAGCCTATCTATTCCAACATATTCTGAAAATTTCAGATCATTTGGTAAATCACACCAAAAGTTATTCACATTAAGCTCTTTTTAGCAATCATAAAAACGCATAGCTTAATGTGAAAAGAGCTTAACGTACCAAAATGTGCCTAAACCTCAACCAATTGTCTTGAAACTTTGCACAGTTCCAGTTCTGCACTTCTCAAAGCTATCCTGGAGGTTTCATCGATTTTGGTCTCCCACACGGAAAACTGGGGACATTAAGCTCTTTTTTTGGGGCGCTTAATGTGGCTTAACGTACAAAAAAGAGCCTATATGTGAACCAATTTCCCTCAAACTTGGCACAATAGAAGAGTCTATCAATTCCAACATATTCTGAAAATTTTAGCTCATTTGGTAAATCACACCGAAAGTTATTCACATTAAGCTCTTTTTAGCAAACATAAAAACGCATAGCTTAATGTGAAAAGAGCTTAACGTACCAAAATGTGCCTAAACCTCAACCAATTGTCTTGAAACTTTGCACAGCCCAAGTTCTGCACTTCCATCAGCTATCCTGGAGGTTTCATCGATTTTGGTCTCCCACACGGAAAACTTGCTAAAAAGAGCTTAATGTGAATAACTTTTGGTGTGATTTACCAAATGATCTGAAATTTTCAGAATATGTTGGAATTGATAGACTCTTCTATTGTGCCAAGTTTGAGGGAAATTGGTTCACATATAGGCTCTTTTTTGTACGTTAAGCCACATTAAGCGCCCCAAAAAAAGAGCTTAATGTCCCCAGTTTTCCGTGTGGGAGACCAAAATCGATGAAACCTCCAGGATAGCTGATGGAAGTGCAGAACTTGGGCTGTGCAAAGTTTCAAGACGATTGGTTGAGGTTTAGGCACATTTTGGTACGTTAAGCTCTTTTCACATTAAGCTATGCGTTTTTATGATTGCTAAAAAGAGCTTAATGTGAATAACTTTTGGTGTGATTTACCAAATGATCTGAAATTTTCAGAATATGTTGGAATAGATAGACTCTTCTATTGTGCCAAGTTTGGGGGAAATTGGTTCACATCTAAGCTCTTTTTTGTACGTTAAGCCACATTAAGCGCCCCAAAAAAAGAGCTTAATGTCCCCAGTTTTCCGTGTGGGAGACCAAAATCGATGAAACCTCCAGGATAGCTGAGGGAAGTGCAGAACTTGGGCTGTGCAAATTTTCAAGACAATTGGTTGAGGTTTAGGCACATTTTAGTACGTTAAGCTCTTTTCACATTAAGCTATGCGTTTTTATGTTTGCTAAAAAGAGCTTAATGTGAATAACTTTTTGTGTGATTTACCAAATGATCTGAAATTTTCAGAATATGTTGGAATGGATAGGCTCTTCTATTGTGCCAAGTTTGGGGGAAATTGGTTTACATCTAGGCTCTTTTTTGTACGTTAAGCCACATTAAGCGCCCCAAAAAAAGAGCTTAATGTCCCCAGTTTTCCGTGTGGGAGACCAAAATCGATGAAACCTCCAGGATAGCTTTGAGAAGTGCAGAACTTGGGCTGTGCAAAGTTTCAAGACGATTGGTTGAGGTTTAGGCACATTTTGGTACGTTAAGCTCTTTTCACATTAAGCTATGCGTTTTTATGATTGCTAAAAAGAGCTTAATGTGAATAACTTTTGGTGTGATTTACCAAATGATCTGAAATTTTCAGAATATGTTGGAATAGATAGACTCTTCTATTGTGCCAAGTTTGGGGGAAATTGGTTCACATCTAAGCTCTTTTTTGTACGTTAAGCCACATTAAGCGCCCCAAAAAAAGAGCTTAATGTCCCCAGTTTTCCGTGTGGGAGACCAAAATCGATGAAACATCCAGGATAGCTTTGAGAAGTGCAGAACTTGGGCTGTGCAAAGTTTCAAGACAATTGGTTGAGGTTTAGGCACATTTTGGTACGTTAAGCTCTTTTCACATTAAGCTATGCGTTTTTATGATTGCTAAAAAGAGCTTAATGTGAATAACTTTTGGTGTGATTTACCAAATGATCTGAAATTTTCAGAATATGTTGGAATAGACAGACTCTTCTATTGTGCCAAGTTTGAGGGAAATTGGTTCACATATAGGCTCTTTTGTGTACGTTAAGCCACATTAGGCGCCCCAAAAAAAGAGCTTAATGTCCCCAGTTTTCCGTGTGGGAGACCAAAATCGATGAAACCTCCAGGATAGCTTTGGGAAGTGCAGAACTGGGACTGTGCAAAGTTTCAAGACAATTGGTTGAGGTTTAGGCACATTTTGGTACGTTAAGCTCTTTTCACATTAAGCTATGCGTTTTTATGATTGCTAAAAAGAGCTTAATGTGAATAACTTTTGGTGTGATTTACCAAATGATCTGAAATTTTCAGAATATGTTGGAATAGATAGGCTCTTCTATTGTGCCAAGTTTGGGGGAAATTGGTTCACATCTAAGCTCTTTTTTGTACGTTAAGCCACATTAAGCGCAACAAAAAAAGAGCTTAATGTCCCCAGTTTTCCGTGTGGGAGACCAAAATCGATGAAACATCCAGGATAGCTTTGAGAAGTGCAGAACTTGGGCTGTGCAAAGTTTCAAGACAATTGGTTGAGGTTTAAGCACATTTTGGTACGTTAAGCTCTTTTTACATTAAGCTAAGGACATTAAACGTTTTAGTATTGTACAAAAAGAGCTTAATGTGAATAACTTTTGGTGAGATTTACCAAATGATCTGAAATTTTCAGAATATGTTGGAATAGATAGACTCTTCTATTGTGCCAAGTTTGGGGGAAATTGGTTCACATATAGGCTCTTTTTTGTACGTTAAGCCACATTAAGCGCCCCAAAAAAAGAGCTTAATGTCCCCAGTTTTCCGTGTGGGAGACCAAAATCGATGAAACCTCCAGGATAGCTTTGGGAAGTGCAGAACTTGGGCTGTGCAAAGTTTCAAGACAATTGGTTGAGGTTTAGGCACATTTTGGTACGTTAAGCTCTTTTCACATTAAGCTATGCGTTTTTATGATTGCTAAAGAGAGCGTAATGTGAATAACTTTTGGTGTGATTTACCAAATGATCTGAAATTTTCAGAATATGTTGGAATAGATAGGCTCTTCTATTGTGCCAAGTTTGGGGGAAATTGGTTCACATCTAAGCTCTTTTTTGTACGTTAAGCCACATTAAGCGCCCCAAAAAAAGAGCTTAATGTCCCCAGTTTTCCGTGTGGGAGACCAAAATCGATGAAACCTCCAGGATAGCTGAGGGAAGTGCAGAACTTGGGCTGTGCAAAGTTTCAAGACAATTGGTTGAGGTTTAGGCACATTTTAGTACGTTAAGCTCTTTTCACATTAAGCTATGCGTTTTTATGTTTGCTAAAAAGAGCTTAATGTGAATAACTTTTGGTGTGATTTACCAAATGAGCTAAAATTTTCAGAATATGTTGGAATTGATAGACTCTTCTATTGTGCCAAGTTTGAGGGAAATTGGTTCACATATAGGCTCTTTTTTGTACGTTAAGCCACATTAAGCGCCCCAAAAAAAGAGCTTAATGTCCCCAGTTTTCCGTGTGGGAGACCAAAATCGATGAAACATCCAGGATAGCTTTGAGAAGTGCAGAACTTGGGCTGTGCAAAGTTTCAAGACAATTGGTTGAGGTTTAGGCACATTTTGGTACGTTAAGCTCTTTTCACATTAAGCTATGCGTTTTTATGATTGCTAAAAAGAGCTTAATGTGAATAACTTTTGGTGTGATTTACCAAATGATCTGAAATTTTCAGAATATGTTGGAATAGATAGACTCTTCTATTGTGCCAAGTTTGGGGGAAATTGGTTCACATCTAAGCTCTTTTTTGTACGTTAAGCCACATTAAGCGCCCCAAAAAAAGAGCTTAATGTCCCCAGTTTTCCGTGTGGGAGACCAAAATCGATGAAACCTCCAGGATAGCTGATGGAAGTGCAGAACTTGGGCTGTGCAAAGTTTCAAGACAATTGGTTGAGGTTTAGGCACATTTTGGTACGTTAAGCTCTTTTCACATTAAGCTATGCGTTTTTATGTTTGCTAAAAAGAGCTTAATGTGAATAACTTTCGGTGTGATTTACCAAATGAGCTAAAATTTTCAGAATATGTTGGAATTGATAGACTCTTCTATTGTGCCAAGTTTGAGGGAAATTGGTTCACATATAGGCTCTTTTTTGTACGTTAAGCCACATTAAGCGCCCCAAAAAAAGAGCTTAATGTCCCCAGTTTTCCGTGTGGGAGACCAAAATCGATGAAACCTCCAGGATAGCTTTGGGAAGTGCAGAACTGGGACTGTGCAAAGTTTCAAGACAATTGGTTGAGGTTTAGGCACATTTTGGTACGTTAAGCTCTTTTCACATTAAGCTATGCGTTTTTATGATTGCTAAAAAGAGCTTAATGTGAATAACTTTTGGTGTGATTTACCAAATGATCTGAAATTTTCAGAATATGTTGGAATAGATAGGCTCTTCTATTGTGCCAAGTTTGGGGGAAATTGGTTCACATCTAAGCTCTTTTTTGTACGTTAAGCCACATTAAGCGCCCCAAAAAAAGAGCTTAATGTCCCCAGTTTTCCGTGTGGGAGACCAAAATCGATGAAACATCCAGGATAGCTTTGAGAAGTGCAGAACTTGGGCTGTGCAAAGTTTCAAGACAATTGGTTGAGGTTTAAGCACATTTTGGTACGTTAAGCTCTTTTTACATTAAGCTAAGGACATTAAACGTTTTAGTATTGTACAAAAAGAGCTTAATGTGAATAACTTTTGGTGTGATTTACCAAATGATCTGAAATTTTCAGAATATGTTTGAATTGATAGACTCTTCTATTGTGCCAAGTTTGGGGGAAATTGGTTCACATCTAAGCTCTTTTTTGTACGTTAAGCCACATTAAGCGCCCCAAAAAAAGAGCTTAATGTCCCCAGTTTTCCACGTGGGAGACCAAAATCGATGAAACCTCCGGGATAGCTTTGGAAAGTGCAGAACTTGGGCTGTGCAAAGTTTCAGGACAATTGGTTGAGGTTTAGGCACATTTTGGTACATTAAGCTCTTTTTACATTAAGCCGTGGACATTAAACGTTTTAGTATTGTAAAAAAATAGCTTAATGTGAATAACTTTTGGTGTGATTTACCAAATGATCTGAAATTTTCGGAATATGTTTGAATTGATAAACTCTTCTATTGTGCCAAGTTTGGGGGAAATTGGTTCACATCTAAGCTCTTTTTTGTACGTTAAGCCACATTAAGCTCCCCAAAAAACAAGCTTAATGTCCCCAGTTTGCCTCGTGGAAGACCAAACTACATGAAACTTCTAGGATATATTAGAACAGTTAAAAACTTAGTCTGTGCAAAGTTTCAGGGCAATTGGTTATGGTTTAGGCACTTTATTACACATTAAGCTACATTAAGCCATTTTCACATTAAATGTTTTAGTATGTCCCCTGGATTCTTTCCTAAATGTACATGATATAAATGGATATTAATATTTATAGGTAAAGTAGATCCAGGGAATATTAAACTGCCTTATAGGGGATCAGGAATACATTTTTCTTCTGCTGGAACAAATTGGATCATGCTTTGTTGGGGGTTTTTGCCTTCCTATGGATAAATTGTGGGTGAAGGTTGTGTATATGTGATTGTATCATTTTTCCCCCCCTCTTACTGGTTGAACTTGTTTTTATTTTTCAACGTGACTAACTATGTAACTATGTAACTTTAGCCCCCAGGGTTTGTAACATTTGAAACAATATGTATAAATATAAAATAAAACAGATATACATTTGTAAACTGTGGAGATGTTACAATATGTAACATAAGAGAGAGAATCAGTAAACAAATAACATGGACCCACACTAATAAGAGTAATGATATATTACTGCATCAACTCATGGAAACCACAAAAATAATATGGAATGAAAGTGTGTGCTCAGCATATGACAGTATCAGCTCTACAGAATCTCCCAAAGTGTATGGTAATGGAGCTGCAGCACATCTATACATTTTAAAAGCATTCCATCCCATCCATACTGATTGGACATGTTTATTTCATGCATTATGGTAAGACATGCCATTTTTGACGGATCCATGCAAGGAGGTGCAAGCAGACTTTTTTTGTTAGGTCTATGTGCCCTAGAGTAAGACTCCCTTGATATGACTTCTTAATGCGTGGCATGCGTCCCTCTCAGCTACCGTTCTTGTGAGTGACCTCCCTCCGCCTTACTTTATGTTTGGGTAGGTTTTTATCCAGGACGAATATGCTTGAATGTGTAATGTATATTATATGTATTTTTGAACATTTGTCATATGCCTAATTGCAAACCTAACATTATATATTGATGTTGTAAAGTTAAATGTATGCACCGTAAACCATATGGTAATTATACTGTGTCTCTCAGCACCAATAGGATCTCCTGAGGAAGCTGTGAGCGAAACACGTAGTGATCCATTGGCAATATATGCACTAGAACCCTGCTCTGGCCTGTACACGGGAGACCATCGCTGTTTCTGGGGTCATACGAATACCAGATCCTGGCACGTTATGGCCATATACTGGGTTCTTGTACTTGGGGAAGATGTTAGATAGCACCTTTTGAAACATTTTCCATATGTTGGTTCTAACCATTTTTTTATGTTGTAACCAATTTATTTTCTATTTTCATACAATTTTCTGAGTACTGTTTTTTTCCTCAAGGGATTAATGGTGGCAACCTTTAAAGTCCTATACATCTCTTTATTGTTTCTACATATATATTAATTGGATGTGGTGCCACTCAACACAAAGTCACGTCTCAACATACTATGTGCAAGTAGACTGCAGCATGCAGGAATTCTCCCTGATGCTACAATGGGGGCAATTTCTGAATAATAAAATTCTGAAAATATTTGGAAACAGCCATTACAAGCCCTGAGATGGTGACATCAGCTTCACCAGTGATATAGGAATTGGAGTTTAGCCCTGAAGTCGGTTGCAGTAACCAAAGGAGAAAAAGTTTTACAGTCCAGTCCAGACAAATTAAAGCCTAATTCCAGACAATACATTAGGTTTGGTTTTTTGTTTTGGATGGGGTAGGGAAAGGTTAAGGTGGTCATACGCAGTTCAAATTATGATTGAAGGAACCCATCAGAAACGTTTCACCCGAAACAGTGACCTCATCCAATCACATGCAGGCAATGTCCAGATATATTTAGCAGCTGCTGGAGCATGAGCTGCTGTATATAGAAGACCCAGTAGTGGGGTTTCCTTTATCCATGCTGTTTAGCTTGGAAGAATAACTGATTTTTCATTTTTCAGCCTTGGGTGGATGGGGTAGGGAGAAGTTAAGGTGGCCATACACAGTTCAAATCATGATTAAATGTTGTCCTAGGAATCCATCAGAAAATTTTGTGCCAGAATTGTGCCCTCATCCAATCAGATGCAGGCACTGTCCAGATATTCAGCAGCTGCTGTATACGTATAAAAGAGCCAGCGGTGGTGTTTCTTATATCCACACTGTTTAGCTTGGAGGGAGAAATGAACTGATTTTTATTTTTTTCAAGCTTGGGTGCTGACCTAGAAAAATCGACACATGTATGGCCATTGGCCAGCTTTAAGCTAGCCCTACAACAGGGGTGCTCGACCTGTGGCCTGTGGGCCACATGTGGCTCTCAGGGCCCTGTGATGTGGCCCTCGATCTCAAACCAGGGAAGAGCACTTTTTATTTATTTAAACCTGCAGGTTTGGTGCGCTTTCAAAAACCGCACCACAACTTCTGAGAGCAGGAGTCTGAACTTTCAAAAAGTGTACCAGGCCTGCAAGATATAATAGAAGTCTATGGCAAAGCGCAGCTAACGTGCAAAAAAGCTGCAGGTGCGCTGCACTGCACCTGCGTTGCAGGCAAACTGCAGCGCATCAATGTAAAAGCAGCCTTAAAGCGGAGTTCCACCCATTTTGGTGTTTATTAACTCCTCCCCACAGTGTTGACATCTCTAGTGTGGGCACCCGGCTGTGAAAGCTTGTGGCTTCACAGCCGGGTGCGCACTGCGCATGCGTGAGTCGCATTGCGCGTCCTCAGTGGACGAGCAATCTTCTGGGACCTGTGACATGTCCCAGAAGGTTGCAGGGAGGGAGGGGGAGAGGAAAACTTCCACTCGAGCTGCCTAGGCGGCCCGATCAGAAGTGGGAGCAGGTACCTGTTAAGTCTAGGTACCCGCTCCCCGCCCCCAAAGAAAATGACATGCCAAATGTGGCATGTCAGGGGTCAGGAGCACTTAAAGCAGTGATTCCACTTTTGGGTGGAACTCTGCTTTAAAGAGGGTCAGGACAGTTAGGGCTCATTTACATTTGCAGTTCAGGTGGTGGTAAAACCCCATGGTTGAAACATGTTTTTACCACACTCCCCCCAACCAGGGCAGCTGATAAGGCAGTACTGCCAGTCCTCCTGTACTGGGCCCAGGCCTCATTAGTTAAAATGGGGAGCCCGGGCATCTGAGGAGCAGGAGGGCTGGCTGCACTGCCTTATTGCTGACACTTGTGACTATTGTGGATCCCCCCTGCAGCACTGCTGGCTTCTACTCCTTTTTCTCCCTCCGGCTGTGCTGCAAGTGGATCGGTTCTTGGATCTGTGCCCTCTTCCACCTGCTTTCCGGGACCCTCTGTGTGCCCCCCTCCCCAACAGCGCTTCCAGCTTCCCTCCTCTCCTCCTCCACCGACAGGTGCTGTGGGCACACAGGGAGGTCGGTTTCATGATGGAGAGCGGGGAGGGGACCAGTAAATATGCTATATTTACCAGCCCCTTTCTTTCCTGAATAAACACAGTAAGCAATCAGTACTGATCGCCCATACATCACTAAAGCATAGTAAACTGTGCTTACTATGCTTCAGCTTGTAAATGAACAGCCTCAGAGAGCTTCCGATTCATTCCAGGTCCGATGCAGCTGAGGCTGCAGTGAAAGGGACTGATGAATCAGTGAACTTCCAGCTCACTTCGCTGCAGCAAACTGAGCCAGCAGTGGGAACAGGTATCTGTCATAACCAGGTACCCACTCCCCCTAAAAGGTGCCAATGTGGCAGCAGAGGGGGGAGAAGGCAGACAAATGGAGCTTCTCCTTTTGGGTGGTTGATTATAGCCATATAAGTTCACTTACAACAGTTGAGTACTGTTTATGATACTTTTTTATTTGCATGAACAGTTACATTTTTAGGACAAGTTTTCTGGGGTCTTCCCTCCTCCCACAAGCCCAAGCATCTGAATGTCTGCTAAACGCCAGCCAGCGCTCCTCTTAAGATCTGCGGTCTGTTTAATATTCTCAAACTGGAGATGGAGGGTTCTTTTTGGTCTTCTAGAATGCTTTTGAAATTATTCTGACCATGATGTGATAAAGACTACTTCTACAAAATCCATGTGTGAGGGGGAGGCTCACCATGTTCTTCAAGCCTCAGTGATGTCACCAGTGTTATATCACAGAATATGTGCCCTTGCATGACAGGTCATCTTTATTTCTCTATGGCTCCTTGTGGAGACCTCAGGTAGCCCCATGTGCCAAGTTTCTATCATATTTCACTCCTCCCTCTTGGCTGCTCTCTGTTCTTCTGCCAAAATTCTAACACATCACAACATGAAAGGCCACATAGAATCCTATTTGGGTCTGTCACAGCTATCCTGAGAGTTATACCCTTTATTAGGATCTAAAAATGACCTATGTTTTTACTCATCTTGCAAGCATTATAAAGCATTATAAGCATTATAAAGGCATAAAAGTGAAATTTACAGCATAATGATGGTGGAGTAGAGAATCAGTAGGGGAGTTGTGTGACCGGATGATGACTCACACTAAGCAAATATGCATTCTGAATAGATTCCATTACACTCAGGCCTGGTTCAAGTCTATGCATTTTTTAGCGCGTTTTCCGTTTTGCAGAAACACACTACAGTCTATTTAGCATGGTTTCCTATGGGTCACATTCACATCTGTGCATTTTATAGAAAAGGCCAGTGACTTTTTTCTGGTTTTTGGTTCCATAGACTTCAATGGATCAAAAACATGTATTGAAAAACACAAATGAACCTGGAATAAGCAAACTGCAACCTGCATAGGTGGGAACCAGGCCTTAGGCTTGGTTCACATACAGTATTTCACAAAAGTGAGTACACCCCAGGGGCAGACTGACCATTCAGACACTCGGGCACCGCCCAAAGGCAAGAGGGGGACCCCATGCAGTGTTGTCAATCCGTCTCTAAAAATACTGAAGCTGGTGTTCCACTGTAGCTTTAGGAGTCTCTCGCGTCCTGACTCCTGCTGCTGCTTCCCACCTGTGACATGCTGTGTGTGAACACTGGTGTGTGCAGAGCAGACCCCGGCAGAAAGGAACTGGCTGCTGTCCGGAGTCTTGTCCCCTGTCATGACCGTTCATCTCCAGTCTGCTGCCCTTTGAGGACAGCTGTAACAGTCACCACATTCCCGGGATGAGGCACATGAAGTCCCAGTTCACACATATGCGATGCTAGAACCCTGCAAATCCACTGCGGGTTCCCGCATTGCATTCAAATTGCAGGCAACTGCCATATGCGAATCACTGGGGGGGGGGGGGGGGCAGTCAATACAAAGTAAACTACACCCCCAGATCAGTTTGCATATTGCAGTGCAAACTGACAGTTCGGACATGAATCGGATCACATTGGTGTGAAGCACCATGCTATCTAATTCTGCTGCGGACCCAACAAAGGGTCCTGTGTGTGTTGTGTCCGAATCTGGTGCGAATTCAGCCCTACAATCTGTAGGGCTGAATTTGCATCTCAGAGACATCGCATGTGATTTTTCAGAGCAGTGCACTCCGAATCACATGCGATGTCTGTCATCACTATAGTGTGAACCGAGACGAAGACGTCTTTTTTCAGGTGGGGTGAGCTGCTCCTTTGGGGGAGGGGGTCTCCTACATGGAGACAGATAGCCGACCAGTCTTTCATCATTTAAATACATCACATGGTGAGTGTAAAGGAGACGCACATCCCCCACCTCTGCTGCACTTTCCTATTCAGACTGTGCCTATCACACTGGGGGCTGCACACCTGTTTGCTCTTTCATTTCTTCCTCGGATACCTATGTACGAATCTTTCCCCTCTGGAGACTTTTCTGAAAGCAGTATACTCTTTTCTGATTGCTAATTTTAATGCTATCCTCTTTTTTAGTGTTTTTTGGCAATGAGCCAAGTGATACTAAAAGGGTTTTATTTTTTCTTTAATTAAAAACATATCCTTACCCGCTGACTACAGTCTCTGATCGTCTCCTGTAGTATGTCTGAAGTCTCTGACTGTCTCCTGTAGTAGGTCCGCAGTCTCTGACCATCAACTGTAGTAGGTCTGCAGTCTCTGGCCATTAAATGTAGAATGTGTGCATTCTCTGATTGTCTCCTGTAGCATGTCTGCAGTCTCTGACCATCTCCTGTACCTTGTCTGCAGTCTCTGACTGTCTTCTGTAGTATGTCTGCAGTCTCTGACCATCTCATGTAGTATGTCTGCAGTCTCTGACTGTCTTCTGTAGTATGTCTGCAGTCTCTGACTGTCTCCTGTAGCATGTCTGCAGTCTCTGACCATCTCCTGTACCTTCTCTGCAGTCTCTGACCATTCCATGTAGTAGGTCTGCAGTCTCAGACTGTCTCCTGTAGCATGTCTGCAGTCTCTGACCATCTCCTGTACCTTCTCTGCAGTCTCTGACCATTCCATGTAGTAGGTCTGCAGTCTCAGACTGTCTCCTGTAGCATGTCTGCAGTCTCTGACCATCTCCTGTACCTTCTCTGCAGTCTCTGACCATTCCATGTAGTAGGTCTGCAGTCTCTGATTGTCTCCTGTAGCATGTCTGCAGTCTGTGAATATCTCATGTACCTTGTCTGCAGTCTCTGACTATCTCAGGGCAATTACTGTGATCTTTATGAGAAATAAAACATACTTGGAAGTGCAACAATGACAAATTACTTAGCATGCTGCACCTAATATATTTTGGACTGATGCTAGGGTCATTTTAAAGTAGTTTTAATATATTGTGATTGGGGAAAAAAAGACCTTAGTACTCTTTATGTAGAATGGAAACAGTTTTTATTAGTTTCTTTTTCCTCCTAACACCTGTAAAAACAGAATTCCATTCATTCACCCCACAATCAACTTCCTGATTGCATCACACCTGTATAAAAAACAGAATGGAGCTACGACTTCAATGCTCTGCACAATTGCGGTCTATTGTACAGGAGTGACATCACCACTCTCCAGATATAAGTTATATTATTGAAGTGCTCTAGGCAGTCCGAAGTGCTCTAGGGATTCAGTCCAGGGGGTGTCCTTCTCTTGTCAGGCTCTGAAGAAGAGGGTAACCTCGAAACGCGTTAGCCAATGTGTCTACGAGCATTGTGAATTTATTTATATGGACTTAAGCAGAGGATGTTATGTCTAAGCTATGATGTAAGCATTGGTTTGTAAATACATTCTCCTTGGTTTTATACCATTTAATAAAACATGTTTTGAGGATAATGCGCTAGGTCCACGCGCCTTCCTATACATAAGTTATATTATACAGGAGTGACATCACCACTCTCCAGATATAAGTTATATTATACAGAAGTGACATCACCATTCTCCAGATATAAGTTATAATACACAGGAGTGACATCACCACTCTCCAGACATAAGTTATATTACACAGGAGTGACATTCCTGCCCTCCAGATATAGGTTATGTTATACAGGAGTGACATCACCACTCTCCAGATGTAAGTTATGTTATACAGGAGCGACATCACCGCTCTCCAGATTTAAGTTAAATTTTAGAGGAGTAACATCACCACTCTATAGATCTAAGTTATATATTATACCGGAGTGACATCATCACTCTCTAGATATAAGTTATGTTATACAGGAGTGACATCATCACTCTCCAGATATAAGTTATATTATACAGGAGTGACATCACTGCCCTCTAGATATAAGCAATGTTATACAGGAGTGACATTATCATTCTCCAGATATAAGGTATACTATACAGGAGTGACATCACCACTCTCCAGATGTAAGTTATGCTATACAGGACGGAGTGACATCACCACTCTCCAGATTTAAGTTACATTTTAGAGGAGTAACATCACCACTCTATATATATGTTATATATTATACAGAAGTGATATCATCACTCTCTAGATATAAGTTATGTTATACAGGAGTGACATCACCACTTTCCACATACACTGTAGGCTATATCATACAGGAATTACATCAACGCTCTCCAGATAAAAGTTTTATCATACAAGAGTGACATCACTGCTCTAAAGAGTGGGAGTGTATTGAGGCATACAGTATATGGACTTTCATGGTACCGTACACAAGCTTTACACAAATATTATATATAAAAATATTTTTATTCAAAAATATATTTAAAAAAACACATATGAATCAAAAGCATCAGCAAGGACATTTTTTATGTCTATTTGCTGAATGAAAATTATTCACATATGGGATGACCTTAAAGTCATATCCGTTAACAATCGTGGTTGATACCATCTGGATGCTGGACTCTCAACATTTTTCAGGGAACAAAGTTCACCGCTTCTTCAGGAGCTGTTAACATACATAAAGATAGCAAAAATTGACATCAAAATGCTGCAATATAGAATGATAACCATAATTATATAACGCATGTATTATACATATATTATGTGATTGTAAACAAAGGTGTGGTGAAACCCCAGTGTTCTTACCCGTAAAGAAACCACCCACAAGAGTCACACACATCGCCAGCCAGGAGTCACACACATATATAAGGGGGTCAGCGGCACAGTGCCGCTGCTGCAGTTCTTACCTGGAGTACCGCTGCAATGGGTGAGATATCTGAATATTAGTAGTTTGTTATAAGACCTATTCGGCCATATATGTTTGGTGTTGGTGGTATGACCGCATTTTCGGTCTATTGGGACAGGTTGTAAACTTTCTATCTATCTTTACTGTTCCCTAAGGAATTCTGATCTGGGATTATCAGCATCATAAGCCCCTCTACCCTTTGGGGCCCATTTTCTATGTACATTGATCCATCTGATTGGTAAAGGTGAGTTTTGGTCTTAGGATATACGGGATATACGTTTTGATAGACTTTTTTTATTTAATCACTTGCCGCCCGCCCACGTCAAATGACGGCGGAGCGTTGTGGCTCTCGTTCTGGGCCGACATCATATGACGGCGGCCCAGTCAAGCAGGGCATGCGCGTGATCATGTGTGCGCAGCCCTGGACTGTCCGTGGTGGCTTGTCCCCAAGACACAGCATGTCACCGACAGCGGGTATACAGCCAATGAGCATGGCTGTTTACCATGTGATCGGCTGTGATCCAATCACAGCCGATCACATAGCTCTGCCCACGATGTATCACGATGTAGACTGCGCATGCGCAATCGGGAACGTGCAGCACAGTCATATTGGTGGTGGCGTGTTCCCAGGAACACAGCTCGTCACCGACAGTGGTAAACAGCCAGTGACAATGGCTGTTTACCACGGGATTGGCTGTGATCCATTCACAGCCGATCACAAATGTAAACACAGAGCAGTAACTGACTGTTACTAGCTCTTCTCTCCTCACACACCATTTCCAGAGTGAGGAGAGAAGTGCCAGAAGCAGTGAGGCCTCCAAAAATGATAGGTTGTCAGGAAATTAGATGTGTATTTTATGTTCCCAGAATTCCTGATGGCAGAGGCGCAACTAGAACCTTCAGGGCCCCAGTGCAAGAAACCATGAAGGGCCCCCTGGACCCCTGACCGGGGGGCCCTTACCTTCAAACCTGGGGCTCTTCCCACTGATCCTGGGACCTTTTACTCTCATTTAGACTTCTGCAGTGGACTCCCTTTCTGCCATCTTGGGGCCTCCCCACGGCGGTGGAATGCAGGGCCCGGTCGCAAGTGTGACCTTTGCGATCCTGGAAGTTCATCCACTGGTGTCAGTATTATTATTTTTATCATTTTATTTTATTTTTACAATGTCACTGACTACGACTCTGTCCATTCAGAAAAGGAAGGAGCTGGTAAACTACACATCTACCGACCCCTTCCTGGTTCTCTATTGTGACACATTCCTTGCAGCAGCCGGCAGGAGAAGGAAGGGAGCACAGTGTGGTTAGGCAGCACAGAAAGGGGGGGGGACCAGTGGAGCACACAGGGGCCCAGAGACAGCAGAACTAAAGTGAACTGGATAGGAGGAGTGGCGGGGGCAGCATACAGAGGAACCAATCTCCTCCATTTTCCTCCTGCAGCTACAGGAGGAAAAAGGAGGACAGTGATTTCTCTACATGCTGCCCCCGCCCCCTCCTATCCAGGTGTACAGGGGAGCCACACAGGCCCCCTGGAGCATGGGGCCCAGTTGCAATTGCAACCCCTGTAGTTATGCCCCTGCCTGACGGTGCTACTTGAATGTTGGTTACGCATGATGGTGCTCCTTGGATATTGGGTCCCTCTATATGGCCAGGCTGTGTAAAAGTCTCACACATGTGGTATCGCCATACTTAGACTTAGGAGGAGTAGCAGAATGTATTTTGTGGTGTAAATTTTGCTATGTACATGCTATGTGTTAGAAATATTGTATAAATGGACAACTTTGTGTAAAAAAAAAATGCGTTTTCATTTTCTTTCCACATTTTCCAAAAACTTGTGGAAAAACATACATGTTCAAATTACTAATTATGCCTCAAATATTATATGTTGGGGTGTTTGCTTTCCAAAATTGGGTAATTTTATGGGGGTTTCCATTGTCCTGGTGCTCCAGGGCCTTCAAAAATGCGATAGGTTGTCAGGCAATGATATATGTAATTGATGTTCCTAGAATGCCTGACGGTGCTTCTTGGATGTTGGGCCTCTGTATGTGGCCAGGCTGTGGAAAAGTCTCACACATGTGGTATCGCCATACTCAGGAGGAGTAGCAGAATATATTTTGGGGTTCAATTTTTGCTATGTACGTGCTATTTGTTAGAAATATTGCATAAATGGACAACTTTGTGCAAAAAAAAAATGCGTTTTCATTTTCTTTCCACATATTGCAAAAACTTGTAGAAAAAAGTCACATGTTCAAAAGACTCATTATGCTTCAAAGATTATACGTTGGGGTGTTTGCTTTTCAAAATGGGGTCATTTTATGAGGGTTTCTATTGTCCTGGTGCTCCACTTGGATGTTACTTGGATGTTAGGCCTCTGTATGTGGCTAGGCTGTGAAAAAGTCTCACACATGTGGTATTGCCATACTCAGGAGGAGAAGTAGTAGAATGTGTTTTGGGGTGTAGTTGCAAGTATACATATGCTGTGTGAGAGAAATAACCTGTTAATACGACAATTTGTAAAAAAAAAAAAAAAATCTTAATTTTGCAAAGAATTGTGGGAAAAAATGACAACTTCAAAAAACACACCATGCATCTTACTAAATACCTTGGAATGTCTACTTTCCAAAAAATTGTAATTTTGGGGATATTTGTACTTTCCTGGCTTGTTAGTGTCTCAAGAAATTAGATAAGCCTTCAGTACATCAGGTGTGATCAGGTGTGATCAATTTTAAATGATTGGCACCATAGCTTGTGGACTCTTTTACCAAAGATAAGTAGCAGTATAAATCTTGGCCAAAATTTGTGAAGAAAGTTTTCTCATTTGCAAAATTTTATGACAGAAACAAAGAAAAGAGCTCTATTTGTGTGAAAAAAAAAGGACACAAATTTTTTTTTCGGTACAGTGTTGCATGACTAATTGAGTAATTGTCATTCAAAGTGTGAGAGCACTGAAAGCTGAAGATTGGTCTGGGCAGGAAGGGGGTGAAAGTGCACTGTATTGAAGTGGTTAAACATACACATATAGGAGGTACTTTAATGTTTGCCTCTATATACTCACCTTAGATACATGATGATCAAGTCTTGATCTGAAGTAACATCCCAGATGTATAACCCTTGGGTGTCTCATCTATTGAAGTATAGGACTACTGTATTGCCGTTAATGTGGATTCTCCCATCAGCCTTTTGGATTGAGTTTACAAGGTAACCTTTTTGATAAATATATCTTAATCATATTGAAAGATCGACCATTGCTATTTTCCTGCTGTCTCTTTCTGAGGAGCCTTAATCGAATAGCCCAGTGTTTGTAGCTTTGATGTTACGGTGCATAACCACAGAACTCTTGTCAGAGTTATGTTGATAATGGCTTCATCTGTGCTTCTACTTGTTATTTCCATTCTTAACTTAGACAAGGAACTGGTTCATCTTAACAGTGGTGATCGAAAGTTTGGGCACCCCAGATAAACATTTGTATTAATGTGCATAAAGAAGCCAAGGAAAGATGGAAAAATCTCCAAAAGGCATCAAATTACAGATTACACATTCCTATAATATGTCAAAAAAATTAGATTTTATTTCCATCATTGACACTTTCAAAATTACAGAAAACAAAAAAATGGTGTCTGCAAAAGTTTGGGCACCCTGCAGAATTTATAGCATGCACTGCCCCCTTTGCAAGGCTGAGACCTGCCAGTGTCATGGATTGTTCTCAATCATCGTCAGGGAAGACCAGCTGATGTCAATCTCAAAGGTTTTAAATGCCCAGACTCATCTGACCTTGCCCCAACAATCAGCACCATGGATTCTTCTAAGCAGTTGTCTAGAAAACTGAAACTGAAAATAGTTGATGCTCACAAAGCTGGAGAAGGCTATAAGAAGAGAGCAAAGCGTTTTCAGATGTCAATATCCTCTGTTCGGAATGTAATTATGAAATGGCAGTCATCAGGAACAGTGGAAGTTAAAGCAAGATCTGGAAGACCAAGAAAAATATCAGACAGAACAGCTTTTCTCAGGATTGGGAGAAAAACAATTCAAAACCCACGTCTGACTGCACGATCCCTCCAGAGATCTGGCAGACACTGGAGTTGTGGTACACTATTCCACTATAAAGAGATACTTGTACAAATATGGTCTTCATGGAAGAGTCATCATAAGAAAACCTCTTCTACGTCCTCACCACAAAAATGAGCGTTTGAACTTTGCAAATGAACATATAGACAAGCCTGATGCATTTTGGAAACAAGTTCTGTGGACCGATGAGGTTAAAATTGAACTTTTTGGCCGGAATGAGCAAAGGTACGTTTGGAGAAGAAGGGGCACAGAATTTAATGAAAAGAACCTCTGTCCAACTGTTAAGCATGGGGGTGGATCAATCATGCTTTGGGGTTGTATTGCAGCCAGTGGCATGGGGAACATCTCACAAGTAGAAGGAAAATGGATTCGTTAAAATTTCAGCAAATTTTGGATGGTAGAACTAAGGGGACCCTGCGCTTATGGGTAAAGTGCTGGTGTGCCAAATATGTGCTGATTAGTGTGCTAATAGTTAAAGCTGCTAGCTGCAGTGAAAAAGTGCTGGTGCTCTTTTGGAAATGTAAAACTGTGATTGCAGCGCTGCTTAAAATTGCTAATATTAATATCAAAAAATCTATAAATACATAAAAAATCAAAAACTTCGTAGAATAAAATCATAAAGTGCTCTTAAATCAATAAATAAATAAATAAATGAATGTCCAATTAATTCATCCTTGCGATATGGTAAATCCTTCCACTTAAAATCATACAAGTGCTTGAGTGCTCAGTCTGTGCTTTATTCGGGGTCTCCCCCTTTGGTTATCTACTCACCACCAAGTAGTTATTTTCAGGCATGTAAAAGAACTGTTGCACAATGCTTCTCCACTTAGTATGCCATCATTGCTGGAAGGTAAAGATCCATCCCTGATATCCTGTTGTGCTGCTGGTGGAGATGCTGGCTGTCTGGCTGCTGGTGGAGATGCTGGCTGCCTGGTTGCTGGTGGAGATGCTTGCTGCTGGTGGAGATGCTTGATGCTGGTGGAGATGCTGGCTGCCTGGCTGCTGGTGGCCAGCCCAGCACACTGGGGTCTGTCTGGCTGCGTCCTCCTCCTCCAGGCCTGTGCTGCTGCTTCTCTCTCTCTCATTGACTGAGATTGCCTCAGTCAATGAGAGAGAGAGAGAGAAGCAGCAGCACAGGCCTGGAGGAGGAGGACGCAGCCAGACAGACCCCAGTGTGCTGGGCTGGCCACCAGCAGCCAGGCAGCCAGCATCTCCACCAGCAGCAAGCATCTCCACCAGCAGCAAGCATCTCCACCAGCAACCAGGCAGCCAGCATCTCCACCAGCAGCCAGGCAGCCAGCATCTCCACCAGCAGCACAACAGGATATCGGGGATGGATCTTTACCTTCCAGCAATGATCGCATACTAAGTGGAGAAGCATTGTGCAACAGTTCTTTTACATGCCTGAAAATAACTACTTGGTGGTGAGTAGATAACCAAAGGGGGAGACCCCGAATAAAGCACAGACCGAGCACTCAAGCACTTGTATGATTTTAAGTGGAAGGATTTACCATATCGCAAGGATGAATTAACTGGACATTCATTTATTTATTGATTTAAGAGCACTTTATGATTTTATTCTACGAAGTTTTTGATTTTTTATGTATTTATAGATTTTTTGATACTAATATTAGCAATTTTAAGCAGCGCTGCAATCACAGTTTTAAATTTTGGATGGTAACATGATGCCATCTGTGAAAAAGCTGAAGTTAAAGAGAGGATGGCTTCTACAAATGGATAATGATCCTAAACACACCGCAAAATCCATGGATAGACCTTAAAAGAGCAGTGCGTGACAGACAGCCCAGAAATCTCAAAGAACTGGAAGACTTTTGTAAGGAAGAATGGGCAAAGATACCTCAAACAAGAATTAAAAGACTCTTGGCTGGCTACAAAAAGCCTTTACAAGCCGTGATACTTGCCAAAGGGGGCAGTAGAAGATATTAACTCTGCAGGGTGCCCAAACTTTTGCATACGCCATTTTTTTGTTTTCTGTTATTTTGAAAGTGTAAATGATGGAAATAAAATCTAACTTTTGTTGACATATTATAAGAATGTCTAATCTGTAATTTGATGCCTTTTGGAGATTTTTCCATCTTTCCTTGGCTTCTTTATGCACATTAATACAAATTTTTACCTGGGGTGCCCAAACTTTCGATCACCACTGTACCTTCCCTGTTGGGTGTGATTCCCACATTCTTCGGGAAAGGCGTGTATCCATTTGGGGTTCTGTGGGTGGTCTTTTTCCGGGTAAGGGCATGCACTGGGGTTTCACCACACCTTTGTTTACAGTCACATAATATATGTATAATACATGCGTTTTATAATTATTTATGGTTATCATTCTATATTGCAGCATTTTGATGTAAATTTTTGCTATCTTTATGTATGTTAACAGCTCCTGAAGAAACTGTGAATTTTGTTCCCTGAAACTTGTTGAGCGTCCAGCATCCAGATGGTATCAACCACGATTGTTAACGGATAAGGCTATATGTGAATAATTTTCATTGAGAATTAGACATAAAAAAATGTCCTTGCTGATGCTTTTAGATTGATATGTGTCTTTTTTTAAAAATATTTTTGCATAAAAATCTTTTTATATATAATATTTGTGTGAAGCTTGTATACGATAACATGAAAGTCCATATATGCCTCAATACACTCCCTCTCTATATTCTATAGAACGTAGGCACCCTGACTATGTATATTTATACTGGCACCCAAATGTCCCTAATATCACTGTTCTACAGATATAAGCTATATTTTATAGAAGTGACATCACCACTCTCCAGATATGTTATATATTATACAGAAGTGATATGACCACTCTCCAGATATACTGTAAGTTATTATACAGGAGTGACATGACCACTCTCCAGGTATAGGTTATATATTATTTAGGAGTGACATCACCACTCTCAAGATTTAAGTTAAATATTATACAAGAGTGACATCACCAGTGGCGGCTGGTGCTCAAAATTTTTGGGGGGGCGCAAACAGAAAAATGTAATAGGTATTGCTTTGCGGCAAAAAAACGCTGTAAAAAATTGGGTGACTTTGAGGTCACAAAAGTGTGAAAGGGGCCTTCAGTAATTAAGGTATAGTGTGCCCCCTTCAATGCAGAATGACCATCATGCCCCCTTCAATGCAGAGTGACCATCGTGCCCCCTTTCAATGCAAAGTGACCAGCGTGCCATGCCCCCTTTCAATGCAGAGTGACCAGGGTGCCGTGCCCCTTTCAATGCAGAGTGACCAGGGTACCGTGCCCCTTTCTATGTAGAGTGACCAGCGTGCCGTGCCCCTTTCAATGCAGAGTGAACAGCGTGCCGTGCCCCTTTCAATGCAGAGTGACCAGCGTGCCGTGCCCCTTTCAATGCAGAGATACCAGCGTGCCCCCTTTCAATGCAGACAGACCAGCATGCCCCCTTTCAATGCAGAGTGATCAGCTTGCCCCCTTTCAATGCAGACAGACCAGCGTGCCCCCTTTCAATGCAGACAGACCAGCGTGCCCCCTTTCAATGCAGACAGACCAGCTTGCCCCCTTTCAATGCAGACAGACCAGCGTGCCCCCTTTCAATGCAGACAGACCAGCGTGCCCCCTTTCAATGCAGACAGACCAGCATTCCCCCTTTCAATGCAGACAGACCAGCTTGCCCCCTTTCAATGCAGACAGACCAGCTTGCCCCCTTTCAATGCAGACAGACCAGCTTGCCCCCTTTCAATGCAGACAGACCAGCGTGCCCCCTTTCAATGCAGAATGACCAGCGTGCCCCCTTTCAATGCAGACAGACCAGCGTGCCAGCTTTCAATGCAGAATGACCAGCGTGCCCCCTTTCAATGCAGAATTACCAACATGCCCCCTTTCAATGCAGACAGACAAGCGTGACCCCTTTCAATGCAGACAGACCAGCGTGCCCCCCATTAATGCAGAATGACCAGTGTGCCCCCTTTCAATGCAGACAGACCAGCGTGCCCCCTTCAATGCAGACAGACCAGCATGCCCCCTTTCAATGCAGACAGACCAGCGTTCCCCCTTCAATGCAGAATGACCAGTGTACCCCCTTTCAATGCAGACAGACCAGCGTGCCGTGCCCCCTTCAATGCAGACAGATCAGTGCACTTACCTGCAGCGGCGGCTTCTCCTTAGTCCCCTGTGTCTCCTCGAATCCTCCCACCGCCTCCTCTCGGCCAATGGCATGGTTTTTGCCTTTCGGCCAATCCGGAAGCGGGTCCCGGACCCGCTTCCTGATTGCCCAGGAGGAGGATCCGTGTAACAATAGCGAATTTTCATTCGCTATTGTCACACAATGGGTGGGCTCGGGGCGCACTGCTCTGCGCCCCGGGTCCACCCTTTTCTGAAGCCTATTAAAGCCTCTGGCTCTATTTAGGTGATTAAAAAATAAATAAAAACCCCATTAAGCTCCATGCGTCCGGCGCCCCGCATGCAGATTAGGGGCGCATGGATTGGGGCAGCGCCCCTGCGCCCCCAACACACCAGCTACCACTAGACATCACCACTCTCCAGATATAAGTCATATATTATAAAATAGTGACATCCCCACTCTCCAGATATAAGTTATATTATACAGGAGTGAAATCACCACTCTCCAGATATAAGTTATACCGTTTATTGTTCAGGAGTGACATCACTTCTCTATAGATAGAAGCTATATATTATACAAGAGTGACATCACCACTCTCCAGATTTAAGTTATATATTGTACAGGAGTAACATCACCACTCTCCAGATATAAGTTATATTATACAGGAGTGACATGTATATGTGAAACAGGTGAGAAAGTAAGTCCATAGAGAAGTAGAAAACAAAATACAAGAGAAAGAAAGAGAAGAATAAGAGAAGGAGGCAGAGAAGAAGAGAGAAAAAAATGGGGGGGGGGGGGAGAGAAAGAGAAGAGGAATAGGGACCAGGAAGAAGGATGGGGCAGAGAAGAACGATTTGATAAATCTGGGATTGTGAGTCTTCCAGTGTGGTGGACTGGGACAGCAACAACTCAAAGTCTGTAAGTCGCTTGGTCAGAGCATTTATGTCCCATATCCTACCCACAAAATGTGTCAGTTGAGTATGTTTAAGCCACGCTGACAAGAGGAGAGTAGTCGGGAAATAGGTTATAATATACAGGAGTGACATCACCACTCTCCAGATATAAGTTATGTTGAAACTTTTTTATTCAGTATTGAAACAATACAGAACATAAACATAAAAGTAGATGTCAAGTTCCAGTAAATATACAAATATGCATATAGATAAAAGTAATAAAATGTGAGACGATAATTATAATAAAAGTAAAGGTCACGAAGACATGATAAGATTAACAGAGCATCAGTATACAAAGTTAGCATGAAAGCCATCTAGTATAGTAATGTTAGAGATCGCTATGGAAATGGAGCAAACATACACCGATGCTACTGCCCATAACAGAAACAGAGCAGTACATTCCTGAGCACCATGTATATGAGAAACAGGTGAGAAAGTAAGTCCATAGAGAAGTAAAAAACAAAATACCAGAGAAAGAAAAATAAGAAAAAGAGAAGGAGGCAGAGAAAAAGAAAGAGAGAAAAAAAAGGGAGGGGGAGAGAAGAGGAATGGGGACCAGCAAGAAGAATGGGTCAGTGAAGAACGTTACCTATACATGAGAGGCCCCAGAAGGCAATGTTACATAGGCCTCAAAATTGGAAAGGAAACCGTAAATGTGACCAGACAGTCCACATAGGTTTGTAGGAATCCATCTTATTATTCTCCCAGGCTATCATGTGTTCCAGGTGTTCCATCCTGTCCATTTCACAAGCCCAATCAGCTAAGAAAGGGACAGAAGATTGCCGCCAATGTCTAACGATACCTGAAAAGGCTGCCGTGAGAAAATGTCAAATTAGGCTTTTCTTGATTTGTCTATAGGAGCCTGGCAACATAGAAAGTACAGTAATGTGAGGTGCATTTGGGAACTTATCCCCAACATGTTTGTCATATAATTGTAGTATTTTATCCCAATTAGGGATAATGTGTGGACAGGTGCCCTAGATATGCGTCATGGTGCCAGTGGCCTGTAAACAATCTCCAACACATATTGGGGATGGTAGGATAAATTTTATGGAGAATATTAGGGCACTGATACCATTTAGACACAATGCTGTAAATACGTTCCTGGGCATGGGGTGATATATAAGTTATATTATGTAGGGTTGACATCACCGCCTTACAGAAATAAGAGGGTTGATTTGCTAAAACTGGAGAGTGCAAAATCTGGTGCAGCTCTGCACAGAAACCAATCAGCTTCCAGGTTTTTTTTTTTTTTGTCAAAGCCAAAAGCAGAACTTAAAGCGGAGTTCCGCCCCCTGCTCCAAAATTTAAAAGTCAGCAGCTACACATACTGTTTATTATTAGGAAACTTGCCTGTCCTGGAGTCAAGCGATGCCGCCACCATTGCCAGTAAGGGAGTCCGGCAGTGAAGCCTTGCGGCTTCACGACCGGGTCCCTACTGCACATGCGCAAAGCGCGCTGCACTCTGTAATTGGCCACAAAGCAGAGGGAGGAGGGGGCCGAACCTGTGACGAGGTTCGACGGAAGTGGGGACTTTTAATAATAAACACAGATCTATACAAAAAGATTCATTGGACCACTTGGTCATTTTCTGCCGACACTCCTCTATGTTCTTTGTCACTCCTGTATAATATAACTTCTATCTGAAGGGCAGTGATGACACTCCTCTATAATATACCTTAATCTGGTGCAGCTGTGCACAGAGCGCCTGTGATCCCCCTATTTAGGATCACAGGTCTCTGTGTTCATTTCACAAGTCCCTCTCCCATACAGTTAGAAAACACCCTTTAGGTTTCACAAGTCCCTCCCCCATACAGTTATAAACACCCCCTAGGTTTACACTTAACCCTTTGATCACCCCTGGGTTAACCCCTTCCCTGCCAGTGTCATTATTACAGTAACAGTGGATATTTTTAGCACTGATTACTGTAGTAATGTCACTGGTACCCCCAAAAGTCACAAAAATGTCAGATAGGAGTCCGATCTGTCTGGCGCAATGTTGCAGTCCCGCTAAAAATCGCTGATCGCCGCCATTACTAGTAAAATAAATAAATAAAAATGACATAAATCTTTCCCCTAGTTTGTAGACACGATAACTTTTGAGAAAATCAAAATACACCTATTGGGATTTTTTTTTTTTTGGGAATGTTATATAGCAGAAAGTGAAAAATATTGTTTTTTTTTCTCAAATTGTCGCTATTTTTTTGTTTATAGCGCAAAAAATAAACATCGCACAGGTGATAAAATACCACCAAAAGAAAGCTCTATTTGTGGGAAAAAAAGGACATCAATTTAATTTAGGTACTGCGTCGCACGACCATGCAATATCTGTTAAAGTAACGCAGTGCCGAATCACAAAAAATTGCCTGGTCATTAAGGGGGCAAATCCTTCTGGTCCAGAAGTGGTTAAACCCTCCCCCAAAAAAAAGATATCTATTGCAGTTGATCAAAATCTAAATGGATGGCTGTATTTGTTTTCTTTTTTTTGCTTTGTGGCTGTTTATAAAGTGTAAGCTAGAACTCGGCTTTAATTTGTTTGTAAAGTTTATCTAATTCTGCCATTCTAAAGCCTAGTACACACAATCAGGATATCGTACAAAAAATACAGTTTTCAAAGCGATCGTACGATAATGTGATCGGTAGTACACAGCTTTCATCCGAAATTATCTGAAGGACCAAACACAAAAAATTTTCTTGTATGATACCAGATCAGACAATTTTCATTTAATCAGTACAGTTTTCATCCAAAAATACAATACAATTCCGATTTTTTTATTCTATCATACGAGAATTTTCGTACTTAACCTATTTGTTTTCGATACTAGCATGCAAAAAAAACCCTGATGAGCATTTGTCTGATAATCCTATTGTGTGTACTAGGCTTAACACTACCCTCTCTCCAGACTAACAATGTTGCTGCCCAAAGTTGCTCCAACACAGGAAGTTTGTTACAGGCAGGATCACCAGGTGAAAATAAAGGGAAAAAAAGACTAAAAAAGAAAACAAATGCAGCCACTAGACATGTGCACTACCAAAAACTGTGTTTAATTTGGTTTTCATTTCATTTCTTTTTTTCGTTATTCGTTCGTTATGATCGGTGTTCGTTAGTTTTCGTTTCATTTGTTTTTTTCTTTTTTATTATTCATTGGTTATGATTGGCATTCGTTACTTCGGATAATTCAGAACTTCGGATGCGTTCGCAATAATTTATCTCTCACTCTCTGTGTCACAAAAGACTCACAAATCCAATAAAACTGTGCTACCAGCCCACCACACCCTGTCTGGACTCTGGACGGAATGTGGTCTGACAAAGAAAAACACACAAGGAAATAGGGGCAAGCTCATTGGCCAGAGATAACACACGAATACCGAAAATTAACTGAATCCGAATATATGTAAAAGAAATAGAATTGCATTCATCAATTATTTCTTTATATTCAGCGATAACGAATAGTCAGAAAGAAGGAAAGTACGAAAAACAAAATTATCCGAATGTAATCGATTAGTTAAACTCATAGGTTGAATTGTTTTTCGTTCTTTCAGATTTTTGTATTTTTGTATTTAGGTTCTTTTAGATTCTCTTTCATTTGTGTTATCATTCTTTCGGATTTTCCTTCTTTCTGACAATTCGTTTTCGTACGCATTCTTCAAAACTGTCTCTTGTTTATTCGGATGCTCCCAAATGTACGAATAGGCTGCATTTCGCCCGAAAACGAATTTGTGACCAAACGAAATATCTAGCAGCCACCATTTTTAAGAATTGATAGGTAGCAATATATTTAATTCTTGGTTTTGGGTTTAATACTGCTTTACACATCGTATGTGATTCACACAGGAATTGCACTGCATTTCTGTGCAAATCACATGCAATTCTGTGCGGTGCGATTTGAGCCCATTATTTTGTATAGCTGAAATCGTATCTTTTTTTTCGCCGCACTGGAATCAGATCGCATGTGTGTTCATACCTATGTGCTCCAATTCAGGTAAACGCACCGTGTTCTGTGACCTGCTATTGGGGTGTTGCATACCTCCCAACTTTCTGAGATGGCAACGATGGACACCTGCTTATAAAGTATGTAGGCAAAGGACACACTCTTTGCTACGCCCTCAGTTACAGGACCCATGGAGAATTAAAAAGAAAAAAATGATTGGTTAAACCCAAAAATGATTATTTTGCTATCATGTTTACTTTGTAGTTAATTTTTTTAACCACTTAACGACCGCCTACCGCAGATTTACTGCGGCAGGCCGCCGCTCCTGGTAGGTCTACATCACTCGCTCTCAGGAGGCTAGGTGGTGTCAGGCGGCTCTAATTGCCGCCTGACACCCGCGATCGTTCCCCGCTGAGAGAGAAGGACGGCCGGCTGTTGTAAACACAGACGAGCGTGATTCTCCCTGAAATGATCATAGAGATCATGTGATCTTTCTATATAGGATCACATGTCTCTATGGTCATTTCAGAAGCCACGCCCACCCACAGTTAGAATCACTCCCCTAGGCTCACATTTAACCCCTTGATCACCCATAGTTTTAACCCCTCCCCTGCCAGTGTCATTATTACAGTAACAGTGCATATTTTTAGCACTGATTACTGTAGTAATGTCACTGGTCCCCCCCAAAAGTGTCAAAAATGTCAGTCAGGGATCCGATATGTCCACTGCAATGTCGCAGTCCCACAAAAAAATCGCAGATTGCCGGCATTACTAGTAAAAAAAAACAATAAAAATGACATAAATCTTTCACATAGTTAATAGATAACTTTTGTGCAAACCAATCAAAATACGCTTAGCCCCGGTTCACACTTGTGCGTGTGCGGTGTTCGCATGTAATGTCGGAGCGCACTGCTCCGACATTACATGCGATCAGCTGTGCGGTGCGAGTTTAGCCATACAAACTGTATGGCTAAATTCGCATCGCTCCCGCAGCAAACACGCACAGGAGGCATTTTTGCAGCCGCATCAGGATCGGGTCGCACAGCGGTTCACACTTGTGCGATCCGATCCTGTGCGAACTGCACGATCGCACTGCGATATGCGATCAAACTGGGGGTGTCATTAAGATTACATTGACACCCCCAGCGTATCGCATATGGCAGTGTGAACTGCCGGGGGTGCGTGTGCGATGCGGGAACAGGCTGCGAGTTCGCAGCCTTCCCGCATCGCATAAGTGTGAACCGAGCCTTATTGCGATTTTTTTTACCAAAAATATGCAACAGAAAACAAATTGGCCTGAAATGTTCAAAAAATTAGAGGGGGGAATGTCATATAACAGAATGTGAAAAATATTGTTTTTTTTTTTTTCAAAAGTATCGCTTTTTTTGTTTATAGCGCAAAAAATAAAAATCGCACAGGTGATCAAATACCACCAAAAGAAAGCTCTATTTGTTGGAAAAAAAGAACGTAAATTTCGTTTGGGTACAGCGTTGCGCGACTGCACAATTGTCCGTTAAAATAACGCAGTGCCGAATCGCAAAATAGGGCCTGGTCAGGAAGGGGGCGAATCCTTCCGGTCTTAAAGTGGTTAAACAATAATGTAATAATAAAACGGTTTGTGTGAAAAGTTTAGTGTAGTGTAAAACTTTTGGTAGTTAAATATTGTATTTTTTATAGAGGTTCACACATCTGTCCAAAATGAGAGACAACTCAAGCTGCACGAGGGAGAGAGGGATTTGGTTCCCAATGAGGGACAGTCCCTCCAAATCAGGGACAGTTGGGAGGTATGGTCACTGTTGTTAATTTCTAATTGACACCCACAGCAGATCGCATGAACACAGTGCGATTGCTATGGGGTGCGATGCGATGTGATGGAATTCCTGTACGTTTCCTGCATTGCATCAGTGTGATTCTGCGCAAAATCTATGGCATCAGCTCTGTCCAGTTGGAAGTTGTTTTTTTTATCTGACTTGAATTTATTTATAACAGTAATTCATGTTTGTACCTCTTAGTGGTGGACAGACTATGTTGCTTTATGGAGAATTGCCCCCAGGTAGTAAATGAACTGTTCTCTGTTTACCATTTTCCATGTCAGTAAGTAAATCAGAAGTTCAGGGCTATTTGGAGAATGATTTTTTTTTCCTCCCATGTTTGCTACCTGACTGCAGTGAACCTATTTATTATGTCACACATGTCAAGGTTGCCCTTTACAATCAGTGTACAAACATGGAGGTGTGTGCAGCTGTTAGGGGGCACGCCGCGCACACAACACACCTCCTGCCACACCCCTCTGAATCAATAGAGGAATCCGCCACTATCACCCTGATACGCACCTGCTGCTGGAATCCGAGAAAATCAATACACAACGTGTTTGTTTGCCCTCATTAAGTTGCATCATTTTCCTTTTTCATAACATGAAAATATTTTCACTGCCAGCTTTCCACCAACATCCAGGTTATGTGATAGGACAGGTCATCTACTAACATGACAACAGAGGGGAAACATGGAGTATGGCCACAGGTTGTATACTGACACAGCCAATCCACACAAAATATTTCAGTTATAGATGGAGCCTGTGAGTCACTTGCTGAGCTAATTTCTCCGGAGAATTGAATTTGTAAGACCCGTAGTTACAGTAGTTCTGCTCCTGCCCCTTTTGGAGGTTTGAATACTCCTGCCCACCTTGGAGTGCCTCTTCTTTATTCCAGCAGGAAGAGTTGGAGCACCACATAGGAATCAGAAACTCAGGGATCTCACTAATAAAGTCCTCCAGAGATTAGATAAAAAGGGTGGTTTAACTTTCCAGCATCACCAAAATATCAATACATAATACCCCTACTCACTGACTAAAAAAGAGGTAAAAGTAAATAAAAACACAACAAGAGTTTTTGACAAGTCATTTATTTTAAAAAAATGTAAACCCCAAAAAAATATAAATGTCTCCAGATGTAGGTTCAATGTCAATTTAGGATGAACGCCAGCTGCCAACACGAATGAACAACAAAGAAAAACCCAGCCCGCACCGTCTCTTCTTTCCCACCAAATGACAGCTGCTCTGCCTCCTGCTGCTAAATGAACAATGGGGTGTGGCCATCCAATGACATCACCAGGTGACCCCGCCCCTTATGACATCATCAACCCAGCATACCCCGAGGATTATGTAATAAGGGGCAGGGTAAGCCAGAGACGTCATCAGATGGGCAGAAATAAAATTGTGACCACTCCCCTCACTAAATTTGCACTAAAATCGCACACATCAAGCAGAAATGTGTACCGTTTTAAATTCTCACCAAATTTTCAGTGCATAAGTGTGAACCGGCACTTCGTAGGGAAAACTTTCAGGGTTAGAAACACTACTCCTAGTAAAGATAACATCAGTTTGGATATAGAGGAAACAGAACAGACCCCCCCCCCCCTGTTAGTCCCAAACCAGTTTCCAAAACTGCACGTGAACCCAAACCCAAATCCCTTTATTCTGGGCAGGAGTTCGAGAGAAAAGGGTATTGGGAGGTTCCTTATCCTTTATGAAGAGAAGGTGGGTCTCCTGTAATAGCAGTGAGCAGTGACAGCAGGAGACTGATATCCATATGCACCTGTCACAGCAGGGCCGGGACAAGGGGTGGGCAGGAGGGACTTTTGCCCTGGGTGCAATGGTTTATTGCCAGGATAGGGGGGCACCTTGACCCTAACCCTGAGGGAAGGGAGGGCGCAGTTTAGCATCCTTGCCCTGGGCGCTGGATCACCTTTTCTCAGCACTGTGTCACTGTATGACGGGGGGAAACAACTTCGCCCTAGGCAAGACCAGCTACTTGCGCCCGCCACCTGCCACCTGCGCCCCCAACTGCATTGCACATATAACTAAGACAGTATTAACACAGCCTGCAGGCCTCATATTTAAATTGGAAGTATTCCCAGGCTCAGGTTGTGTACAGTCGTACTAGTATGGCATCATCATCATCATCATGATGCCATACTGTACACAGCCTGAGCATGGGAATACTTCCAATTTAAATATGAGGCCTGCAGGCTGTGTTAATACTGACTTAGGTATATGTGCAATGCAGTGCAATTACAAAAGCCACTGAACAGACTGTGTATGTAGATAGACTATCTATCTACATACACAGTCTGTTCAGTGGCCTTTGTAATTGCACTGCATTGCACATATAACTAAGACAGTATTAACACAGCCTGCAGGCCTCATATTTAAATTGGAAGTATTCACAATTTTTTACCTTAAACTCCTTAGGCGCCTGAATTGATCCTTTCTTTCAATACTGTATACAGTCTGTCTCTCAGTCCTTCCCGTGCTGCGCCCGCACGCACCTGCAGCCAGCCTGCACTGCTAAACGCGCGGTAAAACCACCTTCCATCACCACAAAAAAAGACAACGTGTATAAAAAATAAATATGCGTCTAAATGCTACATACACATCCATACAAACAAGTAAATAGTGTAGGTACTAAATGTATGGAGTAAAGAACTGTATATAAATTCCACCAATAGATGACCAGGAGAGATAATATACATCCCACAAGGGGAAAGGCAAGAAAACCAGGCCAATGGGAGGAGCTCAGGCATAAAGTGCATGTAGCCCAGAGCTCCCAGCTAAATAGCCATAATATATCACACCAAAGAAGTACATTGGGGCATAACAAATATAAAGTACAAGGGGGTGCAGCAAACATACTGGGAGGCAAAAATTGCAGTCAGATATTAATTTTACCACTATAGCCTAGTATTAAAAGTCCTGGAAATTATCCATATATATATATGTATATGCATATAGGCGTTGGTGGACTATAACTGTCAGCAGAAATCAGAAAAAGTCACATTAGCCACAGGGGGAGCATATAGCCAGATGGTTAAAAGCAAAGCAACATGAACAGGGAGATGACAGTATGTGGTCAAGCAGTAGCACATATTGCAGAGCAGACACTGTCTCAGGACCCAATCTCACAGCAAGATGAAGCAGCCACAACAGAGGTTGAAGCAATGGGTAATGTAGTGAACTCCACAGTGAAAAACAGTCATTCGTTTATCCACTTCTCAACCTCCACTGACAGAGTGGATAAACACAGCTTGTGCATGAATACCATGCATCGGTAGTGCCTCCTAATGAGTCGTCCGCTGTATGCAAGATCAGTCCCTGTCGCTCAAAGCAGGACACCGTTGAACTGTACCATGCTGTCTCCCATGTGACGGAAGTGGAGTGGGTTGAGTGGAGCCGGAGCCAAATTGGAGTAGGCAGAGCCGGGGAGGCGGCGGCACAGAAGAGTGGAGGAGCCGAGGAGGAAGGAGTGATGTCACTGGTTGCTAGACGCCAAGCGGCTCTAGCAACCAGAGCTGTGTGGGCTTCGCAGCAGAGAGAGAGTGCGCGGCGGCCACAGAGTCGGATCAGATGCGGTCCGGTCCTCCAGATGATTAAGAGATCCACTCCAGATGGTGCACGGCACGGGTCACTCACAGTAAGTGACACAATCTGAGTCAGGCAGTCAGCAGTTCTGCAAAGTCTGGCCAGCAGTGCGCCCCTAGGCAGCAGTGCTCCCTAGGTGGCTGCCTAGTTCGCCTAGTGGGAGCGCCGGCCCTGGAGCTGAAGTTACACTTTTGCAAGGAAATCCATCACAAAGCAGAAGTGATTCATGTAGAGGGTTTGGGAGGGCAAACCACACAAGCAGTTAGGACATTGGCTATTGGCAATGGACCAGGATTTTGGACAAATGTTTTGGTATCAGAGTTACTCAAAAATATTCTTGGGTTGGATGTGCTTTAAGATAAGTCAATTCAGACTGAATGGGGTATATTCACATTCGGGTATCCTGATAAAGCGTATCTGTTAGGGTTGTGAAGGCTGTGGTCAGAGGTCAGGTGAAATGGACCCCTGTCTCTACATACATACATCAGAGAAGCCAGTCTGTCTCAAGCAGTACAGACTTCCTGGAGACCTTAAAGAAATTGTGGAGACTATTCAAGAACTATTGAGAGTAGAGATCCTTAGATATGATCTAAGTCAGGGATCCTTAAACTACAGCCCTTCAGCTGTTGCAGAACAACACATCCCATGAAGCATTGTAAAACTCTGACATTCACAGACATGAATAGGCATGATGGGAATTGTAGTTCCTGAACAACTGAAGAGTCATAGTTTGAAGACCCCTGCTGTAAGTCCTTTCTCACCTCCGGTGTTCACAGTAAAGAACCCTCATGGGACTGTGGATTACAGAGGTCTAAACAAAATGGCACCTCCATTGAAGTTAGCTGTACCTGATATGATCTAATTTGTTGAGAAAATTCTAAAGAGGCAGGGGAATGCTGTGATAGACCTTGCCAAGGCCTTCTTTTCAATTTGTTTAGACCCATATTGTCAGAATCAGTTTGCTTTTGTGTGGGATGGCTGCCAGTACACTTTCACCGTTTTACCTAAAGGCTACCTTCATTCTCCAAAGATTTGTCATTGCCCGAGATTTAAGTAACCTGAATTTGAAAGTTGTTGTGTTTCACTACATCAATGACATCATGATCTCTGGGACAAAAGAAGATGAAGTGAAGCACTGCACCTGCTGATACAGCACATGGAGAACAGAGGGTGGGCTATCAACAGAGACAAAGTCCAAGGACCTGCCACAAACGTGAAATTCCTGGGAATGATGTGGACTGGGCCACAAAGGAAAATTCCAGAGACAGTTGTGCAAACTATCCACGCCAGAGGCGTAACTAGATCTTTCAGGGCCCCGGTGCAAGAAATCATGAAAGGCCTCCGACCCTGGCAGGGGCCTTTTCCTCCGAGTCCGGGGCCCTCACTCTTCATCTGTGAAGCCTCTGCTGCACAGAATGAATGGACAGGAATAGCTCTGTACAGAGCTTCCCATTCATTCACAAACTGAAGCATAGTAAACAGTCACTATGCTTCAGTGCGGTACCGGTACCGATCACTGACTGTGTCCATTCAGGAAAAAAGGGGCCAGAGGTGGGCACTGTGAAAGGATGGGGTTAGTGTAACAAGAAGGGGGTAGTATGACAGGAGGGGAGCAGTATGACAGGGGTGCTAGTGTGACAGATAAGTAGTATGATTGTGGGTATTGTGACAGTAGGGGGGAGTGTGACAGGAGCAGGGTGATGGGGGAAGTGTGATAGTAGGGGGCAGTGTGATGGGGGTATTGTGACAGGAGTGAGGCAGTATGACAGGTGGGGGGGCAGTGTGACAGGAGGGGGGGTGTGATAAGAGGGGCACTGTGAAAGAAGGGGGGGCAGTGTGACAAGAAGGGGCAGTATAATGAGGGGAGTGTGATGTGGCAGTGTGATAAGAGGGGGGCAGTGAAATGAGGGAGCAATATGAAAGGAGGGGGCTGTTTAACAAGATGGGGGCAGTATGATGGGGGTAGTGGGACAGGAGGGGGTGAATATGTCAGAAGAGGACAGTGTGACGAGGGGGCAGAATGATGGAGGGGCAGTGTTACAGGTGGGGGAGGGGCATTGTATTAGACGGAAGGCAGTGTGACAGGTGGGGGGAGCAGTGTGACAGGTGGGGACAGTGTGACAGGTGGGGGTCAGTGTGAGAGATGGGGGGCAATGTGACAGGTGGGAGGGCAGTGTGACAGGTGGGGGAGAGTGTAATAAGAGAGAGCAATGTGACAGGTGGAGGGGCAGTGTGATAAGAGGGGCGGCAGTCTGATAGGTGTGGGGGCAGTGTTACAAGTGGGGGGGCAGTGTGACAGGTGTGAAGGGCAGTGTGATAAGAGAGAGGCAGTCCTTCAGGTGGGGGGCAGTGTGACAGGTGGGGGGGGGCAGCGTGACACATTGGGGCAGTGTGAAAGGTGGGGGCGGTATGATAAGAGAAGGCAGTGTGACAGGTGGGGGGCAGTGTGACAGGTGGAGGGGCAGTGTGATAAGAGGGGGGGCAGGGTTATGGGTGGGGGGCAGTGTGACAGGTGGGGGGCAGTGTGACAGGTGGGGGGAAGTGTGAAAAGAGTGGGACAGTCTGACAGGTGGGGGAGCAGTGTGACAGGTGGGGGGCAGCATAAGAGGGGGCTGTATGACAGGTGGGGGGCAGTGTGATAGGTGGGGGGCAGTGTGATAAGAGGGAGGAAGTGTGACAGGTGGGGGGCAGTGTGACAGGTGGGGACAGTGTGACAGGTGGGGGAAGTGTTACAGGTGGGGGGCAGTGTGATAAAAGAGTGCAGTGTGACAAGTGGGGGAGGGCAGTGTGACAGGTGGAGGGGCAGTGTGATAAGAGGGGGAAGTCTGACAGGTGTGGGGGCAGTGTTACAAGTGGGTGGCAGTGTGACAGTTGGGAGGGCAGTGTGATAGGTGGGGGGCAGTGTGACAGGAGAGGAGCAGTGTGACAGGTGGGGGGCAGTGTGATAAGAGGGGGATAGTCTGACAGGTGGGGGAGCAGTGTGACAGGTGGGGGCAGTTTGACAGGAGGGGGGCAGTGTGACAGGTGGGGGGCAGCATGATAAGAGGGGCAGTCTGACAGGTGGGGGGGCAGTGTGACAATTTGGGAGAAAGTGTGACAGGTGGGGGGGCAGTGTGACAGATGGGAGGGCAGAGTGACAGATGGGAGGGAAGAGTGACAGGTGGGGAGCCAGTGTGACAGGTGGCCATTGTCACAGTAAGACACACAGCATGCTCAGGTGCCAGGCTTACCTTACAGGAGAGAATCCTAGAAGCAGCAGCCCTTGTGCATACTGCTTCCCTGTGATGTCCGCGGGTTTTCCCCCTGGCTAACAGTTCACTTCCCGAGTGTCAGTGTATACAGTGGAGAGGGGAGGGGCCTCTGACCCGGGCAGGTATCGGCAAGAGTGTACAACCAGAGCAGCTCACTTGTGCGCTGAATCTGGTGCCTGCCCAGGTCAGAGGACCCTCCCCTCTCCACTGTATACACTGACACTGACAGGTGGAGGGGCAGTGGGATAAGAAGGGCGGCAGTCTGATAGGTGTGGGGGCAGTGTTACAAGTGGGGGGGGCAGTGTGACAGGTGTAAAGGGCAGTGTGATAAGAGGGAGGCAGTCCTTCAGGTGGGGGGCAGTGTGACAGGTGGGGGGGCAGCGTGACACGTTGGGGCAGTGTGAAAGGTGGGGGCAGTATGATAATAGAGGGTAGTGTGACAGGTGGGGGGCAGTGTGACAGGTGGGAGCAGTGTGACAGGTGGGGGGCAGTGTGACAGGTGGGGGGAAGTGTGAAAAGAGTGGGACAGTCTGACAGGTGGGGGAGCAGTGTGACAGGTGGGGGGCAGTGTGACAGGTGGGGGGCAGCATAAGAGGGGGCTGTATGACAGGTGGGGGCAGTGTGATAGGTGGGGGGCAGTGTGATAAGAGGGAGGCAGTGTGACAGGTGGGGGGGCAGTGTGACAGGTGGGGACAGTGTGACAGGTGGGGGAAGTGTTACAGGTGGGGGCAGTGTGATAAGAGAGTGCAGTGTGACAAGTGGGGGAGGGCAGTGTGACAGGTGGAGGGGCAGTGTGATAAGAGGGGGGCAGTCTGACAGGTGTGGGGGCAGTGTGACAGGTGGGGGCAGTTTGACAGGAGGGGGGCAGTGTGATAAGAGGGGGACACTCTGACAGGTGGGGGAGCAGTGTGTCAGGTGGGGGTAGTTTGACAGGAGGGGGCAGTGTGACAGGTGGGGGGCCGCATGATAAGAGGGGGCAGTCTGACAGGTGGGGGGGCAGTGTGACAATTTGGGAGAAAGTGTGACAGGTGGGGGCAGTGTGATAAGAGGGAGGCAGTGTGACAGGTGGGGGGCAGTGTGACAGATGGGAGGGCAGAGTGACAGGTGGGGGGCCAGTGTGACAGGTGGCCATTGTCACAGTAAGACACACAGCATGCTCAGGTGCTAGGCTTACCTTACAGGAGAGAATCCTAGAAGCAGCAGCCCTTGTGCATACTGCTTCCCTGTGATGTCCGCGGGCTTTCCCCCTGGCTAACAGTTCACTTCCCGAGTGTCAGTGTATACAGTGGAGAGGGGGGGGGGCCTCTGACCCGGGCAGGTATCGGCAAGAGTGTACAACCAGAGCAGCTCACTTGTGCGCTGAATCTGGTGCCTGCCCAGGTAAGAGGCCCCTCCCCTCACCACTGTATACACTGACACTCGGGAAGTGAACTGCTAGCCTCAGGGACATCCCGCGGACACCACAGAGCTGCCAATAGCCCCCTCCTCTGTACAATTAGCTGCCAGCCAGAGGTACAGTGGGAGATGCTGGGTCTTGGGGCCCCCGCACAGTGGCAGAAAGTCAGGGCCCGGTCGGAAATGCGACTGCTGCGACCCTGGTAGTTCTGCCACTGATCCATGCACTGTCGCCCCCTACTACCAAAAAGGAGACACAGAAGTTCATTGTGTTGTGGGATTCTGGAGATCGTTCAAACCACATCTTGGACTGATCCTGAGGCCTACTGTATATACAATGTATACAAAGGAAAAAGACTGAGTTCTCAAGAGGTTCAGAGCAACAGACTGCATTCTTGACTGCTAAAGAAGCTATTTTGCATCATCAGGGATACGGACCTTTAAGACAAGGAGTACCATTTCATCTGGATGTCATGGAGCAGGATTGTACCATATCTTGTCTGTGGCAGCCAAATGAAAAGAAATGGCAGAGAGCAATACCCACTGGATTTTGCTCCAAGCAACTGACAAGGGCACAGAAGAGATACAGGCCCCTAGAGAAGTATCTGTTTGGGGCCTACACAGCACTTCACCATGTAGAGACCATTACTGGAAAGAAAGGACCCAGTCACCATCCAAAATGCATTGCCAATAGCAAAATGAGTGAGAGATAATGGACTGACCACTACAGTAACTGTAGCCCAGAACCAGACACTGATGAAATGGATGTGGTACCCTCAAGAAAGAGACATTTCAAAACAGTTGGCAGGGCTTGTCACTTTTACCAGCATCCAGCCAGAAGAAGAAATTCCTGTGCAGCAGTCATCCATTTTCTACACTGACAGCTGGGCGGTCTTTAAAGGACTGACATTTTGGATGCCCATGTGGAAGTCCACTGAATAGATGATTCATGGAAAGGTGGTTTGGGAAGGTAAGGATGTCTGAGACTTCATCTCGAAGGAAGCTCATTTTTCGCTCTATAAAAGTGGGGCATAGTGACGCATATGTGCCCAGGGTCCCAGACTTTGAGAACTAAAACAGAGTGGCAGACGAAATTGCCAAGGTGAATGCAGTTGTGCCAATTGATCTTGCCTTGATGAACTTGACCAACTGGGCCCACAAGCAATCTGGACATTTGGTGCAGAAAGCAACATATGAATGTGCACAGCAGAGTGGATTGCCTATAACCATGGATATAAAGTCTGTAATAGGGAACTGTACAGTGTGTGGACAGGTGGGACAAAATTCACTGCAAAAGTACTCCACTGGTTTGGTTAAGAGGGGCGAGGCGCCTGCAGAGATTTGGCTGATTGACTTCATAGGTCCCATGCCCCAGGGGAAACAAAGGCCTGAGGTATTGTTGCACTGCAGTGGACACCTATTTAGGACTTTTGCTTGTCCATCCTTGAAAATGTACAGATCAAGGCGCAATGCTTCAACTGCTGCAGAAACTTGTCGCTGCTTGTGGCTGTCCAAAACAAGTCTAAATTGATAATGGCTCACACTTCACTGGATCAACAGTAAAACAGTGGGCAAAAGATTCTGGAGTATACTGGTTGTGCCACATCCCATACCATCCACAGGCAGCTGGTTTGATTGAAAGATACGGACTATTGAAGAATCAGATATGCAAACTTACACCCACACTTACAGTAAGAGGATGGGATCGGGTTCTCACACAGGCAGTTCTGTTGGTAAATTCTAGGCCAATAGCCAAAAGTACAGCACATGAGAGGATGGTGGGGGCAGGGGTGCAGATTCCACAGCTGGAGTTCAGTATTTTTCAAAGGTTCCTAAAAGAAGAGGGCTTAACAGGTACCAAGTTACTGCATCCCATGACATAGAAACCAAGAGGGACATATCTGAAACCAAAGCCTATCTAGGAATGAGAGGGAATCTGGCAGAAAGGTTTGAAGTTATATTTGTATTGGCAGATGATCTTCAGGACAGTGGCTGGGACTGATTAGTGGGATACTTCTCAGCAAGAGTGGAAAGTGAGGCTTTATAGCAGGGGTCCTCAAACTACGGCCCGCGGGCCGCATGCAGCCCGCCAGGGTCCTGAACCTGGCCCACCGGCTGGAAGGTATCATTCACATTGTTTTTTTTTCCTGAATCACCTAATTAGAGCCAGAGGCTCTAATAGGCTTCAGAAAAGAGTGGACCAGGGGTGGACCAGCCCTAGCCCACCCATTTGTGTGACAATAGCGAATGAAAATTGGCTATTGTCACACGTATCCTCTTCCTGGCCAATCAGGAAGCGGGTCCGAGACCCGCTTCCTGATTGGCTGAAAGGCGAACCCATGCCATTAGCCGAGGAGGAGACGGTAGGACTCGAGGAGACGCCGCCGCTGCAGGTAAATGCACTGACTAGTCTCTCTGCATTGAATGGGGGCACGGCACGCTGGTCTCTCTGCATTGAATGGGGGCACGGCAGGCTGGTCTCTCTGCATTGAATTGGGGCACGCTGGTCAGTCTGCATTGAAAGGGGGCACGCTGGTCTCTCTGCATTGAATGGGGGCACGCTGGTCACTCTGCATCGAAAGGGGGCACGGCACGCTGGTCTCTCTGCATTGAATGGGGGCACGCTGGTCTCTCTGCATTGAATGGAGGCACGCTGGTCTCTCTGCATTGAATGGGGACATGGCACGCTGGTCTCTCTGCATTGAATGGGGGCACGCTGGTTTCTCTGCATTAAAGGGGGCACGCTGGTCTTTCTGCATTGAATGGGGGCACGCTGGTCTGTCTGCATTGAAGGGGACATGGCACGCTGGTCTATCTGCATTGAATGGGGGCACACTGGTCTCTCTGCATTGAAAGGGGGCACGCTGGTCTCTCTGCATTGAAAGGGGGCACAATGGTCTCTCTGCATTGAAGGGGAGCACGCTGGTCTCTCTGCATTGAAAAGGGGCACGCTGGTCTATCTGCATTGAAAGGGGGCATGCTGATCTCTCTGCATTGAAGGGGGCACAATGGTCTCTCTGCATTGAAAGGGGGCACGCTGGTCTGTCTCTCTGCCTGGAAAGGGGGCACACTGGTCTCTCTGCATTGAAGGGGGCACAATGGCCTCTCTGCATTGAAAGGGGGCACGCTGGTCTCTCTGCATTGAAAGGGGGCACGCTAGTCTCTCTGCATTGAAAGGGGGCACGCTGGTCTCTATGCATTGAAAGGGGGCACGCTGGTCTCTCTGCATTGAATTCATTCATATTTTTCTTTCAAACTATAGTCCAGCCCCCAACAGTGTCTGAGGGACCGTGAACTGGCCCCCTGTTTAAAAAGTTTGAGGACCCCTGCTTTATAGCATCAAACCTCTCAAAATACACAGCAAGGATCTTCTGGGAAAAATCAATATATTTACTCTCCTCCCTATTGATGTTCTCTGGGAGGATCAGAAGTGGATGACAGCAGGTGACAAAGTGTTGGTCAGAGATCCAGGCAAGAAGCCAGTAAGAGGAAAGATTTTAGCCAGGATCTACTGTTTATGTATTATTGGAAGACACAGATAATCCACTTTGTTTCCCACTCAACAGGCTGTCTTTGATCTGATTCATAGCAAGACCAGAAAAAAGTGGCTTCATGATGGAAGACCACAAAAGCTGTGGAGAGAAAGGCCTTTGATGTGTTACAAGCCTGGACTTGTTTCTAAAGACCTTTCTGCACTTTCTAATTAACTTTTTTTTTGCTAAAGGCAGCTTTTCAGTGGCAGAAATATGGGAGGGGTATTCAAAGCAAATAATGTTTAGTATGAGTTTTGTTAGTAATGAAGTGTTTTTCTGTGTGTAGTTTAAAGGAAAAAATCAAGGGCGGAATGTGTTGGGTTTGATATAAATACTGTATATGTCTGTTTTATGATTTTTCATTCTCAGACTTTACTGTACATGGAAGAATCTGTTTAGTAATTTGGACGTAGTGTAGTAGTTGTATGTAGTGTGTTAGAAACAGAAATCAGGTTACTTTTGAATGTTTTAGTGGACTTTTCAAACAAATGCCTTGTTAGCAATTACACAAGCTGCCCCCCAAACAAAGATACTATTGTTGTAGGTTGGGTTACAGTATGCAACTGAAATCAACAAGTAAAGATAATCAATGATTAACAATAGCTTGACCTCCTGACATATATATGACCTATGGCATGTATGATACAACATCACCATCTAGAGGACAAATTGGAAAATGCTTCTCCCATTTATACACAGTATTGCAAAAGGGGCCACTTTTTAAATAAAAAAGCCGACAACAGAGACTGAAATGGGGACTCTATAATGACCTAACACCAAGAAAGGTCTGTACCAGCCGAAAAAGTTATACCTGAAGAGGCTTTCGCCTGATCTCCTGCTACTGCTTATAGATTAAGCCTGGGATTCTCATAACTATACAGTCAGGTGCAATATAAAACATATATTTTAGTAATGCAGCAACAGTTCACAACAAACCCGGTGGAAAGACTGCCAAGCCCAGTGCACTCATGGTTTTCAGCAATGTGAACAGAGTGAGTTCCAGCTAGACTGACAGTGTCTAGAGAGAGGGGCAGAATACCGTACCGTGCCTAATCAGTACAATGTCCAGAAGAGCAGCAACCCTACACTTTCCCCTCTCAACAGGATCCTTTCCCTGCCCCTAGAACTGTCCCTACGGGGTACCTGTCCCTGCTCAAGTCACATGGGGCAGCAGCATCCAAAAGGATAGCTTCCCAGTGACCCAGGAAACCATAGAGGAATGTAAGGGGGACATTCTTCCTAATAGCCACTACTGTAAGGGAACACTCTTCCCACTGTCCACCACTGTAAGGAGGACATATTTCCCACTGACTACCACTGTAAGAGGGACGTTCTTCCCCCTGGCCACCACTATAAGGGGGCATTCTTCTTACTGGCCACCATGGTAAGGGGGACATTCTTCCCACTGACCACCGCTGTAAGGGGGATATTCTTCTCACTGGTCACCACGGTAAGGGGGACATTCTTCCCAATTGCCACCCATGTAGGGGGAACATTCTTCCCACTGACCACCACTGCAAGGAGGATATTCTTCTCACTGGCCACCACTGTAAATAAGATATTCTTCCCACTGGCCACCACTATAAGGGGGACATTTTCTTCCCACTGGCCACCAGTGTAAGGGGGTTATTCTTCCCCCTGACTTCCACTGTAAGGGGGGCATTCTTCTCACTGGCCACCACTGTAAGAAAAACATTCTGCTCGCTGGTCACCACTGCAAGGGGGACATTCTTCCCACTGACCAAAACTGTAAGAAGGACATTCCACTGACCACTACTGTAGGGGGGCATTCTTTGTACTGACCACCATTGTAAGCTGGTATTCTTTTCTAAACGCCAATGTAAAAGGCCTTCTTCCCACTGACCCCTAATAAATTCATTTCAGCAGGGATTCCCAGAGACCTGAAAATTGTTTAAAGCGTTCATTGGGGGTAAAAAGGTTGAGAAAGGCTGCTTCAGACCCTTGCATGCTTGTGCTGTATTACAGATTTACACTATTGGAGATGGAAGGTCCCCAAGACAGCCAGGCAAATAGATTGCAGGTGTGCTGACACAAACCATCTTTTCACCAATTACAACTAAAACATCATGAGTACTTAACCAGTCTCCTCACATACAAAGCAGAGCCCTCTTCATATTAGTACTGACATCACTTCAATCACATATCCAAAAAATTACAGATTTATACCTCAGTGATACGGAGCCACACAATTAATTCTTTCTTGCCCCAGGAGCTAATTTTACATCCAAAATATAGAGCCATTAATCCAACTGTACATCCAGTGTCACTAGTCTTTAGCTCAGACACACCTAAATATAAGCTCATTACTTCATATGTACATCCAAAGCTGCTAGTTTATAGCCCATATACATCCTAAATATAGTAGATTAATTTATCCAACTGTCCATCCAGAACTGTTGGTTGGTAATACAGATACAGGCTAAATATAGATCCATTTATTCAACTGTACATCCAGAGCTGCTGATTTATAGACCAGATACAACCTAAATACATAGGTCCCAACTTTCCCTGATTTGGAAGGACTGTCCCTCTTTTGGAGCAAAGTTCCTCTGTCCCTCTTTACTCCTCATTTGTCCCTTATTTTGGTCTGATGTATATACCTGTACAGAAATGGCACTATTTATCTATCAAAACGTATTTTACACTGTTAATCATTTTATCCAACATCCGAATTGTTGCATGTTTAATCTCAAAAGCCAGCATAAAAGAAAATTAATGGTAACATTTTTTAAGTCTACATTTAATACTACATAACCCTACTAAACAGAAATAAAATATATGTTTGATAAATGTTGTTTTTTGTTTGTTAGTATTAAATACGCTATGGAATGGTTAGAACATATCTGTCTAAGTGTGAACCTAGTGAGGTAGTTTCCCTTAATTTCCTGTATTAGAGACATTACAGGAAGTCAAAGTAAATCTCTCCGAATTGGGTGGAAATCACTCCTTAGACAGTTGGCACCAGAACAGAAATTTTTACATTTTTAAATCAGTAAAAAACTATAAACAGATGAAGCAGGTGTCCCAGAATTTTCAGGTTTACTAGCAACTGGATTCTCTTCCCAGGACAACAGAAAAAGGCCTTCAGGAACTGGGACACCTGCTCCATCTGTTTTAAGGCAATGCTGGAAGCCTGGATTTTGGCCGCAGAGCCCCGTGCAAGGGTGTTGATCAGATGACACAGAACCTGCAGAGGAAAAAGATGGGAGATTGAAACCATGCAAATAACATAAACTATATGAAGTAATTTTAAAATGGAACCCCAAGAAAAACAGACTGACCTTCCAGGTACACAGAAGCAGTATGTATTGCCTTGCCTGCTGCAGGTGTCTGAGGACTTTGTTCTAGTCTCTTTGTACAGTGTATATCCTTTGATAGTTGTCAGTTTACTTATTTGTATAGTGTCTTACACAATTCCAATTACCGTTGAGGGTTTTATTTGTGCTTTTCTTTGTTTGTTTGCATTTTTTGGGTGATATTACCAAGGCTCTATTGGTCTTTAAAGTAGAATTTATCCCTGAGATTTATGTTTAATTATTGGTTAGGAACTGGCGCCTGAAAATATCTATTTGGTTTATGTGTAATGGTCCGTATTTCTGTACCTGTGGGCTGATGTTTCTGCTAGAAATCATCAATGCAGTTTCTTCTTCGCAAACCACTGGATACTGCCATGGGTTTGTGTCTTCTGGCACTGTGAAGGTTAAAGCAAAACTTTATTTTATTTTGAATAGAGTAAGGAAGGGTTATAACCCCTGTAAGGTTTATTTTTGCCTTCTTTGTCCCAATGGGGAGATTGTCTCAAAGCCAAACAGGAAGTGAGAGGAAATCCCTGCAAATTAAGGAAAATTGCTTGGGGACCCCCAGGTCACCAGAACTAGTGTCCCCATTGGAAGATTTCTCCTCTAATACTTTTTTAGGGACAACTTTAAATTTCTTACTTCTTTCTTCTCTTACATTCACTTTCAATGATAATGGTAAACGGGACAATTAGAGAGGGTGAATCTCCCTAACAGGGATACAGACAGCAATAAAAACTAGCAGGTGTTGTAATCCATCTCCACTCTATCCAAAACTAAAATATATGTTTTGCCTCTAGTTATAATTTAACACAATCAGCTGCAACTGAGAAAATTCACAGCACTCCTTTCCGCCCTCTCCTCCATTCACAGAACTCCCACTATTAATGTTTCCCAATGCACCGTGTTCTGGACCAGTGGAATGGCAGGATCTCCTTATCCATTCACTGAACACAATGCATTGTGGGACAATAATAGTAGGAGTTCTGTGAAAGGTAGGGAGGGCACAAGGGACAGGTGAGTGGTGCAACCTTCTCAGTAGCAGCCACTAAGTTTAACCTTCATGGCATCAGCAGACCAGTGCTGGGAAAAGGTTGTCTAGAGCCCAGGGCAAACATACCAAATTGTGCCCCCCCCCCCCCCCAAAAGATGTATGAGCATTATGTGTCAGCGAAATCCCTTCCCCCAAAAAGAATTGAGCACTAATCTGCTTAAATTCCCCCTCCTCCCAGTACTTATCCGCCTCCTATTGAAATCCCCTTCCCAGCACAAATCTTTGCTCCCCAACCCCCCCCAGACCAAATCTTCTCATTCCCCATATAACCCCAGCACAAATCCACCCCCCTGAAAATATTTTCCCCCTCCCATCACGCATTTTCCCCAATCCCCCATCTTAGCACAACACCCCCCCCCCCCCCCACCAAATTTTCCCTCCTAGCACAAATACCTCTAATCATCCCTGCTAGCACAAATCCTCCCCCCCCCCCCCAAAAAAAAAAAACTTCCCCTCCTAGCACCACCTCCCTACCATATTACCTTTTCTAGCACAAACCCCCCAAAATTCCTCCCCCTAGCACAAATATTCTTCCCCTATCCCCCTCCCAAACACACATCCCCTCAAATCACCACTCCTAGCACACCTCCCCAAATGTCCCCTCCTAGAACAATTCATATCCCCTGCCCCTCCCCAAATCCCCCTCCCAAAACAAATCCCCTCCCCCAAACCTCCTTGTGGTGCCTCCCCCCCCACCTCACATGATGGCACAGTGCCCAGGGCAGCTATCCCTCCTGCCCACCCCTTGTCCCGGCCCTGCAGCAGACAGCCACTCAGGACAGTAAATGATTGTAAGCCCCCGTTCACATTAGGTCGCTCCGACTTAGGGGGCGACCTGTGAAGTCGCGTGCACCGCGACTTCGGCGCGACTTGCACGGACTTCATAACATGAATGTCTATGCAAGTCGCCTCCAGGTCGCCCCGCAGTAGCACAGGACCCTTTTTCTAAGTCGGAGCGACTTGTGTCGCTCCTATTAGAACGGCTCCTGTACTACACTATGGGAGCGACGGTGCACGACTTGCCAGGCTGACCAAGTCGCCTGACAAGTCGTACCAGTGTGAACCGACACTTACCAGAAGCAGCCTCCTGCAATATGGGATACACATCATTACACATAATTAAGTGTTTGGTGCTATATCCCAAAATACCTAAACTTCAGCTTTAAAAAACTTAGAGCACCCACAGTGTGTTTCCGTTAGTGATCTTGCAAGCTGCCACAATTCTGCTTCCCATAGAAAGAGTAGCTGTGATTTCAGAGCTTCTGTTGTAAATTTTGAAGATTAATTTCTCCGCAATGCCTATAGAAGTGAATGAAGGCTTGTTTGGAAAATATTTTACTGCTTGTTTAAAATATGCAAATATGCAAATACTTTAAAGAAGAACTCCAGCAGTGTATGCACTTATAAGGGCTTATGCCCAAGGAGGTGTAAGGTGCCTGGTGGACTTTCTCTTTTATTTACAATTTACACTTTTACAGATCGCTGGGAGTAAAGCTATCACTATGCTCTAACAGCAGGTGCTACTCTGCTACATATTAGCCACTCTGCTCAACCCTCTCCTTCGTTGTCCATTCCTAGAATACTTTGTATTTTGTGAATGGGTTCACATATTTCAAAGAACCTTGGAATTGGACAGAAAGTGAGGCGCGGTTGGCAAAGCAGCTGCAAACAGCTTCATGGCTTCTGTGGAGATGTGAAGGTCCAGTTTAGTAGTGCCAGAAGTATAGTGATAGCCATACTCCTTATGGGCCATACACACTATCAGATTATCTGAAGACTTTTGTCTTCAGATTTACCTTTTCTATGTAGTGCAAGGGCCTGCCGGATTGCATACAAATTGAAAGTGTTTAGGTTTGACCTCATATTATATGGTTTTGGTAAGTCTACAGACAAAAGTCTTCAGATAATCTGATAGTGTGTATGGCCCATTATGCTCTGTAAAAGTCTAAATTGTAAATCAAAGAGGTAAGTCCATGAGGCAGCAAATACCCTATTAACCCCTTCTAAGCCAGCACATTTTTAAAGTGCAGGAGGTTATTAAATCAAAATTGCATATGTGCATATACATTATGTACTATGGTCTCGTGCTTCTTACACTTTGCCCATCATTTCCTACGTTTTCTTCAAATTCTGCTCCTTGCTTCCTGCATTTTAAAATAAATCACAACTCACTGCTCTACTAGCAAGTTTTAATGATCATATTAATATATTTAGTATATAGTATATTAGTGACGCTGCACAGTCACTACCAGCTCTAGGCTGCTTGTTAGCATGGATGGCATTTTGATGCGATGGTTGGGGGGCAGCGCACCCTGGAGGCCACATTGTAAAGTTCTCAAATACAGCGAGGTCATAAATTCTGAAAATGTTCTGGCAAGAAAATCAATAACAAACATTTTTACTTTGGAGCATATGTTTGACTCTGTAAAGCCCGAATGTAAAATAAATCCTAATTCCTGAATATAGTTTTGCACCTTTTGCATGTGTTAGTATAACTGCACATATCATTGCAACTACTTAGTGTATCCATGTGACTTATATCCTGTTTTTTGGGGAAAAAATGGGCGTTTGGTGATAATTGTAAATGGATATCTGCTGATTTTTTTTTATTAAAGGAAAAATGGCCCAAAATAATAAAAATAAATTCATTTTTAAATTTTGCTGTATGTTTCTTGCCTTTACAATGACCCACCACAAAAGAACAAATAAATAATTTCTGCTATTCCTGAAGATTGTGGCGGTACATATATGTGTACATTATTTGTTGTTTGTACCTATAGTAAGGCCAAGAAACATTGTGTGCTTTGCCTTATTATCCTACTCCTCCTACCTCTTGTCCTGTGCGCTGGTTAGCGACCATTTTCAGTGGCAGGCACGGATGATGTTACTGCTGCACATGCCTAGGGGCTAGTCATTCTGGCATACAGGGATCGGGCTGGCTGATGTAAAATGAGCTGCACATGTGTAGCTCAGTTTACTTTCTAGGGATGTGAGTAGACAGGTAGGTGGATTTTATTGCAGAAGAGGCATTGCATGTCTCTTCTACAATAAAAAGCCTGCCCACTTATGTAACAGTGGAACTTTAAAACAAACTAACACTGATGCTAAGTTAAAAAAAAACTTTTCATTATCTAGTGACTATCAAGACCTGACCTGGATGTTTTATTTTTATTTTATTTATTTTTTTACACACATATCTTTTTTTTTTTCCTGGTTTTTTTTTTTCTTCATTCAGAGGAGAAAAACAGTACAAGGTGTGGTTCCTTGAGTGATCACTGTAATACAGTGTTAATTTCGTCGACTAAAACCGACTAAAACGTTTTCGTCGACTAAATTAACACAATTTTAGTCAACTAAAATACGACTAAAACTAAAACATTTCAGATGACTAAAATACGACTAAAACTAAAATGGCATTTTAGTCTTAAGACTAAAATACGACTTAAAGAGGAAGTAAACCCTCCTCTGACACTTCCACCTATAGGTAAGCCTATGATAAGGCTTACCTATAGGTAGTGTAAATATCTCCTAAACATGTACCGTTTAGGAGATATTTACCTTTCATGCAGCCAGTGACGTCACTGGCGCATGCGCTCTGAAGGAACGGCCGATCATGCCGTTCCTTCCGAGCCCCATGCCGTGACCGTCGGCTCCCACGCGCGTGCGCGGGAGTGACGTCACCGCGGCTACGGCCAATCAGATGGCCGGATGCCGCGATCCCGGAAGACGAGCGACTGGACAAGTCGCCCGTCATAGAGGTAAGCGAGTGGCGCGGCGGGGGCTCGTTCTAAGGTAATTATTTGATAATGAGCTAGTATGAGATGCATACTAGCTCATTATGTCTTTCTCATTCAGGATGTAAAGAAAAAAAAAAAATTCTCGGTTTACAACCTCTTTAAACTAAAATGGCATTTTAGTCAAAAGACTATAACTAAAACTAAATCGAAATTTGCTGCCAAAATTAACACTGGTGCATGCTCAAAGCTAAATACCATAAATAATAACATATTAGATTTTTCACTCCAGGACCAGCAGTAGTTTATAATGAGTTTGGAAATTGTAGAGAAATGCTTAAATAATGCATTACAAATTACAATTGAACTACACCCATTCGATTATAGATGACTAAAATGAGTTATAGTCGACTAAAATGTAGGACGTTTTAGTCGACTAAAATGTACTGGAGTTTTAGTCGACTAAATACGACTAAAACTAAAACACTTGCAGAAGACTAAAATGGGACTAAAACTAAAATGCCATTTTAGTCCTAAGACTAAGACTAAAACTAAATTTGCTGCCAAAATTAACACTGCTGTAATAACCAATCACCATGTAATAATCACCATGTAAGCCAATATAATGTAATTAGGAACACCTCCTTCCAATCCCGATCATTAGTACAAGACCAGGAGCTGGTGGTGACAGCTCTGTCTCTGTGCTGGGAGCCTGCTATGGAGCGTGTGGTGGGCATCATGATTGACATTGGATTTACATTGGGGGACACTTTTTGGGATTTTTATTTTTCTAATAAAGGACTTGTCAAGTGTTTTGGTGTTATTTCTAGGTGACATCTATTTTTTCATGAATGAGTAAGGGTACTATGTATCCCTAGCTGGATACACACTATCCAACTTTTGTGGTTAGATTTCCTTCAGATTTACCTTTTCTATGTAGTGCAAGGGCCTGCCAGATTGCATACAAATTGAAAGTGTTTAGGTTTGACCTCATATTATATGGTTTTGGTAAGTCTAAAGGAAAAAGTCTTCAGAAAATCTTATAATGTGTATGGCCCATTACTCATTCAGGTGATGATCTGGTATGCATTATTTTGGAGGGGACTACAACACAACACACAACATTTAGTTTTCATTCTTGCTGTAGGATGCGCTACAGCAAAAGTGATATTGATAAAGAAAAAAACAACAGCACACAATCCCCTCCAAAGGTCCCTCATAATACATAGCAGACCTTGGAGGGGTCTGTGTGCTGTTTCTTTTTTTTTTTTTCATTTGCTGTAAATTTTAAACATTTCTTTTCTTTGTAAATATCAGTGCCGATGTAACATTTTCTGTACATCACAGTGATGCTCCTCTTCACAGGTAGGATTAGGGCACCCCCAGGGATCAGTGGCGTACCAATAGGGGGGGCGGGGGGGCGGTCCGCCCCGGGTGCCACACATCAGGGGGTGTCAGCGAGCACCAGGGTGACACCCGGGGCCGGCCGCCGGACTGCCTCCGCCGCTCGCTGACACAGGAGCACAGAGGAGGAGAAAGAAACTGTATAGCAGTGAATGGGAGAGAGACTCACAAGCCCTGCATACACAGCGCCGGGAAATGCCGAAGTTAACTCTGCTAGATAATGAGAAGGCGAGGACCGCCTAGCAACCAATCACCGGCTCATTAACTAGCACTGTAAACTTCGGCATTTCCCGGCGCTGACCGCTGTGTATGCAGGGCTCGTGAGCCTCTCTCCCATTCTCTGCTTCAGTTCCTCCCTCTCTGCTCTCCTAATAAGGTAGGGGGGCGGGGGACAAATGTATTGTAAAGACAGTCGTTCTATTGGGGGGGGGGGTCTGCATTGTAGAGGGGTTTTATGGGGGGGTGTCTGCATTGTAGAGGGGTTTTATTGGGGGGGGGGGTCTGCATTGTAGAGGGGATTTATTGGGGGGGGGGGTCTGCATTGTAGAGGGGTTTTATTGGGGGGGGTCTGCATTGTAGAGGGGTTTTATTGGGGGGGGGGAGTTGTCTGCATTGTAAAGGGGTTCTATTGGGGGGCTTGTATTGTAAAGTGGTTCTATTGGGGGGGGGGGGTCTGCATTTTAGAGGGGTTCTATGGGGGGGGGTTTGTATTGTAAAGGGTTCTATTGGGGGGGGGGGGTTTGTATTGTAAAGGGGTACTATTGGGGGGTTTGTATTGTAAAGGGGTTCTATTGGGGGGTCTGCATTGTAAAGGGGTACTATTGGGGGTGTTTTTATGTAAAGGGGTTCTAGTGGGGGGTTTGCATTGTAGAGGGGTTCTATTGGGGGGGGGTTTGTATTGTAAAGGGGTTCTATTGGCGGGGGCTTTGTATTGTTAAGGGGTTCTATTGGGGGGCTGTATAATGTAAAGGGTTCTATTGAGGGGGGGCGAGGGCTATGTCATGTAAAGGGTTCTATTGGGGGGTGCGGAAACTGTGTAATGTAAAGGGTTCTATGGGGGGGTGGGGGCTGTGTAATGTAAGGGGTTCTTTTGGGGGGCAGGGGCTGTGTAATGTGAAGGGTTCCATGGGGGATGGGGGCTGTGTAATTTAAGGGGTTCTATTGGGGGACGGGGGCTGTATAATGGAAAAGGTTCTATGGGGGGCGGGAGCTGTGTAACATAAAGGTTTCCATGAGGGGGGTGTGGGCTGTGTAATGTAAAGGGTTCCAATGGGGGGGGGGGCTGTGTAATGTAAAGTGTTCCAATGGGGGGCTGTGTAATGTAAAGGGGTACGGGGGCTGTGTAATGTAAAGGGTTCCAATGGGGGGGGGCTGTGTAATGTAAAGGGTTCCAATGGGGGGCTGTGTAATGTAAAGGGGTCCAGGGGTACGGGGCTGTGTAATGTAAAGGGGGTCTTCCTACATTTTACTCGCAGTTATTACTGCAGTCCTATAGATTTTTTTTCTGCATTTTCTGAAAGCGCACCAAAAGTCTTGCATGCTGCATCTTTGGCGCGCTTTCAGAAAACAGGAAAATCATTTTTTGGGGGGGAGCGACACCATGGTTTACTGCACCAGGTGACACCAACCCTAGTGACACCACTGGCAGTAGCACACAGTAAGTATGCCACTGCCAGTTACATGTATTTCTGTCTGGCGCCTCAAGTCAATAGGCGCCGTTTTTGCAGAGGAGGAGGGGCCTGGTCGCCGGGTCAATGTGTGGTTCGTCGCCTGCACGCCGGGGGGGGGGGGGTGGGGGGTGCCAGATATAGGATCCGCCCCGGGTGCCAAATGCTCTAGGTACGCCCCTGCCAGGGATGTTATTTAAAAAAACTGGGCATTTCTTGTTTCTCTAGTACTTAAAAAAAATTGCTGCTCCTGGCTAAATGAAAGTAAAAAAAAATATTTTTGGGCATTGGTACATCTTCCCCAGGGCAGTGTCCCCAATGCAAGTTATTAACCCCCCCCCTAGAAAATGAGCAATTTTATTTTGGCAGATTCAGCTCATTTATTTCAATGGGGTTCAGGTTCAGCATCCAAACTTCTTTGCAGTTCACCGCAGTGCTGGATTTAAACATTGGGGGGCCCAGGGCACTTCAAGTTCTGGGGCCCCTCAACATAGAAATTCAATTATATGACAAACAACAAAGAAGAGTACTAAAATACATGATAAACCACATTTGTTTTAAAAAAAAAATATATATATAAAGTAGGTTTCAAAGAAGACACTTTTTTTTTTTCAATTTTATTGACTGTAAGAATACACATTACACAGGTAGCTGGAATTGGCAAGTCCTGCATCACACTACAATATTTACAAAAAGTCTTTCTTCCTGCACTTCCAGCATCTGTAAAATTTTTACCTAAGGCCCCTTTCACTGGGGCTTTCCGATCCAGTCCGCCTGTCAGTTTTTCAGGCGGACCTGATCGGATGCTCCATGCAGCCCAATGGAGCAGTGGATGTCAGTGGTGACATCTCCGCTGACACCCGCTGCTATCCGATCCTGTCCGTGAAATCCGGACGATGGAAACCCTATTTTCCATCCATTTGGAGGATCGGATAGGATCGGATGAAAATGGTCAGGCGGTCCTTTTTCATCCGATCTCCCATAGAGGAGAGCAGGGCTCTGACAACTCTGTCTCGGCAAAGTAAGCGGAGACGGACCTGTCACCCGCCTGCTCAGCTTAGCAAAACAGAGTCTGACTGGCGCACAGCCCGTGTGAAAGGGGCCTAACTCAATCTGTATCATCGTGAGGACACAGTTATCGACATCAATGAAGGACAGAGCACTAAAACCTTGTATACACTACTAGTTTTTTGCTAGGTTAAACTAAAAAAACTGATAGCTCAGGTCGAAGTGTAACGCTCTTGCGTTTTTTGTTAGTGAATGGATTTGCAGCTGCAGAATTATTACACTCAGTAGTCATGTAGAGATGTGTTGAACAAACATATCCAACTCTCAGGACTCATCACCGTGCACAGCCTGTTTTATGCAAATATACATACACTCAATATGATGTTCCTGGAGTGATAGGATAGGATGTATATGATAGTATAGAGGTGAGAGACAGGCGTTAGAAATGGTGAGCACTCAGTAGTAATATTCAGGAGAGTGGTAGGTGATGATAGGTAGTATACAGATAGGTTTAGCAATCATGTATAGTAACAGGTGGTAGGGGACAGCAGATGAAGTATACAAGAGAGAGTAACCTAGTGCAATGATGTAGATGATGGTAGGCTCAAGAGCTAGCAATCTATGAAGTTATGCAGATGATAGGAATAGTGCTTACATAGTAACAGTCCTTAGTATGCAGAGGTAGGTAGTGTAAGTTAGTTAGGAAGAAATCCCCTGTGGGGTACTTATCACAAGTTGGGTTAGTAGTAGCAAGGTCCAGTAGCAAGAGAGTGATCCGGTAGCGAGATACGGGATCGGTAGCGAGGTTCCGGTTTTGTTCAGGCAAAGGAATAGCTAGAAGCTCCGGCAGCATAGGACAAGACTGGTCAAGCATGCGGTTTGAACGAGCAATGAGTGAGAGAAAACCGGCGATTGAAATAGCCGCTCATATCGGCGCTCGGCGATGATGTCATCGTTCTTAAAGGTGTATGCGTTCCACCTAGTTAGCAAGGTGGGACGCAATATTAAGGTAGAAATGGGAAATAAGGGTACCAAAGGTACCAGAATCTTACACGAAGCCGCTGTACTAACAATCCGATGTTAGTGCAGCGACCTCCCCTGCTGTGCTATTGTGTTCTGACAGGGGGACAGCGCCCCCCCGCCAGAACACTCCAGTCAGTGAGAGCACTAATCACAAACCGGTTGGCAGAACTTTTTCCAGCATGACCCTTTGACAGAATCCGGCCAGCTGTCGTACACACGGGCCAAATGTTATCCGGCTTCAATTGAACCAGTCGATGCCGCCCAACATTCAGCCTGTGTGTACTAGCCTTCAGTCTTTCATGGGTCATCGTGGTTCTGAGATATTTCTTTATCAGTGCCAGTTTGCCGAATGAACTTTCTCCCAAACAACTAGTGACCATCATGCTCAAATATAATCTAAGAGTTACAATACCCAACTGGAAAGGTATCAGCAAGCCCTTCATCATTTAATAAAACTGCCTGTTGAAATGAGTGAGACATGGCCGGAGCTTGGCAAAGGTTGCAAACTGGACAATTACCTCAACAAACATACTACTGAAGTCTCTTTTTTTTTTATAAAGGAATTTTGGGGTTTTGTCCCTTTTGCCCCTTTATAAATCTGGCACGGAGTTTACCAAACCCTGCTAGAAAAGAAACCAGGGGAATTCAGCTCTCACTAATACAGGCTTGTTAAGTTATTGACAGGTCCACTTCAAAGGAGAACCTATCCTGAGAGAGATATGGGAGTTGGCATTTCTGGGCTTTTTCTAAATCTGCAGTCTCTGGGAATGTCATCCTGATCCTTGCTTCATTACTAACCCAGAACAAATATTCAAGTTAGGTGTTTTAACAGCATTACCCACATACTTGTTGTTTGGTGTGAGTGACCTTTGGATAAAGAAACAAGGATGAGGATGACAGCAGTAGAACTCTATTCAGAGGTTCCATGTGTAGCACCCTATAGGTAGGTGCGAGGTAAATGCATAGTGGGCCTTGTCTGCCTAACAGCAGGGCCATGATTGCTTTTTTGGTTAGGGTGTCATGGCTTCCAGGTGTGTCTGCTGAGAGGGGAGCCTCCCCACTGGCTCTGTGAGAGGCTTCTCATAGGGCAGTGGAGGAAACCCAATCAGGGACACATTCAGGCTTGTAACTACCCCAGAAGGCAGATTGTGCTGCAAAGGATTCTGGGAGTGGGTATAAGTCTGAGGGGAGTGCGTCTTTGGTGGGAGCAGAGTCCCAGGATGGAGAGAACGGCTGTCTCTCCTCCTGTTTGAGGAAGTGGATGTCTCGGGGTGCTGTCTGAGAATCCAGAGGATGCTGAGTTGAGCTGCGGGGATCCGGTGTGCCGAGAACCAGCGGAGGGAAAGAGGGGTCCAGTCCCAGGAAAGCCTACACAGGTCGTGAGTACTGAGGATTGCCCCTGGGGGTCTGCCTACAGTCAGAGGGGACCACTCCGGAGAAGGTTCTAGGATCCAAGTGTCAGCTAGCTGTAAAGGGGGTACCTAGTCAGGGGACCCTGAAGAGTTGAAGGTGACGCCTGCAGTTTGGGCCCTGAAGAGCCAGTGCACAGTGTGTAGTGCATCAGTTAAGACTTGCAGCCATACAGGAATTCACAACAAGCTACCTCAAGCCAGGGCAAGGCTGGAGGGAGTAGTCAGTGACTTGTGAGTGCCAGCAGTGTCAGAAGTTCAATATTCTACAGTCCTGGGTCTTCTGGACTTAAGTCGGATTTCCAGCACAGCTTTCAGAGATACAGTGTGTTCAAAGAGCCAGTAAGCATTGGCTAGCGTCGGCTGGCGTCAAGACAGCGCTAACGGGCATTTTTGCAATAAAAGTCCCAGAATTGTACATAGTCGAGCCAAAGGAGTATCCCACTCATTCCCTTCTCCCATCCTCTAAAATACAATAAAACAACCAAACAAAGATGCCGGAGTTGTCAGTGTCTCAGTTCTCACACCCAGAGTCGCAGCTCACATGGGCTGGAGAGGTAACCGGTAACAATAGCAGACCCACATCAGGCCCAATGCCTGGAAAACCTGCTACACACGTAATGGCTGCAAATGGTGTACTTTTATGGAAACCGTTGTTGAGAGACTGCTATTGATGACCTATCCTTCTAAAAATGCTATTTGCTTGGCTGCCATGCTTATTCAGTTTCTCGGGCTCTGATGCTTTCTGAGGTACTGCTGCATGTTTGTTCTATTTCAGTGACTCAAAAAGTAATCAAGCTAAAGGTAACCAGGATTGCAGTACTTTCAGGAGGAGATTGGCAGTGGCAGCCTGCATCATTTTTTTTTTTGGAAAAGTTTTACTTTTACAGCTGAATCCCTTCTGGTTGATTTATGCACAAAACAGATTTTTTACAAACTTTGTTGCAGATTCGTACCTTTTGTTATCCTGAAGAAATCTCTGTGTGTTTGTCTGCATCTATTTGGAAAAGTGAGTCTAATGGGAATGGTTTCAGAATTATCAATCAGCTGTGCACCTGCAGGGATCTAATGAGAAAAGCTGCTGGGCTTGCATCCCTTTAGACTTGATTTCCTATTGAGATTATCTCACAAAAAATGACATTTTTGTTGCAGGGGATGCCTGGAATCTGACTTGTATCTTAGTGCAGACGTCTGGGAAACTTGGTGAACCAACCAATCACACAAGTAGAAAATGATGTTTCGTGGGGGTGCTCTGTACACCATCTATGTACAGAACACCTCCAGGTAGCCATACTGCATTGCATTTTCAGAAAATTACAGAGCTGAAAATTAAAAAGGAAAGGTAATTTTTAATACAATTCAATTACAATATGACTTGTGTCACAATTGTATACGCTATATTAATTTTTCTTTATTTGCTTTTCTTTTCCCCAAGAAAGGGGAGTTACTCTTTAAGTGAAAAAAGAACCCTTGTAGTAACCCCCGGATGGGCCCTTGCCCACGTAATGAATGCCCACGACTGACAGAGTGGCGAAGGGAAGCAGCTTTGCGGGACAAATCATACAGTGTGGAGGAAGCCTGCCGGGGTGAGGAATAAGGCTCCTGATGAAGACAGTATGCCAAAACGCACATCGAGTGTTGACTTCATTGCTTATACATGTAACTGGCTATGGTGCTCCAGTTGTCGCTTTTGATGGTGGTTGGGTATTCATTCATTATTGTGAGCCAAGTCGGCTTTGTTGGTCATGACCAGTGTTGCCAACCTAGAGATTGAAATTTATTGACACTACACCCAAAAATGACTGGCACAACCATGTTTTTACTGGCATTTCCAAAAGTTACAAAATTAAAGTTTATGTAAGTAAGTAGCTTAGGGACAGGGCAGAAAGGCAAGAAATTATAATGGAAAGGTGCACCCACACATGAAATTGACTGCACACTGTGCAGCAGCACAGATGATGAAGACACGTCTCTTCCTGAGTCACAGTGAAAGTCTCTCTCTCCACACTAGGTGATCCCTTCAGTCCACTCCAGTCCAAACAGCTCCTGGCTTGCCTTGCTCCCATCCTGCAGGTCCGGCCACTCAGTTTGGCTCCTTTGCACCATGACATCACAAGACACGTTCAGGCACCGCCTCTGCCAGACCTTCCCCCCCCATTGGCACTGCCTGAACACACTGTAGCAGGCACTTGGATGGTCTTGGCCAGCTCCAGACCGGAACATCGCATGCGCAGTTTCAACCCGAGCGTCACAGCAATATTTTTTACTGGCAGCCTTTTCCTTTCACTGCCATTTACTGCCAGAAGAAAAGTGCCCATTTTTTACTGGCTGCCAGTAAAAATACTGACGGTTGGCAACACTGGTCATGACATCTGAGGAGCTAATATCAGCAAGATATAAGAACGGTCTGATCTGGGGAGTCATTCCAAGCAACGTATAAATTAGGTCTGATCAGACTGGAGTATGGGAGTCCCATGTTTATATTGAATGACAAGCTATTGATGAACTTTCTAAATGTGAGTGACTTTCTTTCTAATATGATATATCTAATATTAACATTACAGCTCTATGGGAGTTTTTTTTTTTCTTTCTTTTCCTGCTGTACAATTCCAGTTTTTGAGGAAAAGCTGATATACTTGTTGCAATATTTAAAGAGGCATCACTGGCAAAGTACAGTATATGAATGACTTGATTGGATTGGATGATGGGAGTCTTTACGAGTTGGACTAACAATATATGCTTATTTTGACCTTCCTTTGATCTGTAAGGCCAGATTTGCTGAGTGTTTTTCCAAAAGGGAATGGCACAGTGGTGATTGTTATTTCCAGAAGCAAATCTCTACATTGCATCACATCTGGACACCTATGGTTTATAAAAGGACTTTTTTGTTCACATTCAGAATTTTGGATGGACAGTTAAACACACTGCTTTCACATATAGTGTTTTGAATAATAAGGTAAGTATATCTGATCATTGCCATTCCACTAGACAGGGGGTATTTTTTCACTTGTTTTTGGACTTGATCAGTGATTGCAGTGTCAGTTATCAATTCTGTCCAGAAGGAGGTGGCAGTGTACCTCCTTCTCTCAGGATTAGAGGGCTCAGAGATTCTTGGATGGTGGAGACACACCTGATGCTGGTTCTATTGATTATCCAGAGCTGGTTCTGACACCAGGAACATTTCTTGCAAATCTGATCAGATTCCCAGCCCAGGCTGGAGGAAACAGGTTTGTAGCTGGAAGTCATCCTGTTTTCTTACACATTAGAAGTATTGGCTCCCTGCATTGCAGATAATTCATCCCTGTATTACTGTTGGGTTGGTGAGTATTTTACAGTCAGTACTGGCATAGGGGGACCCTAAAGGCTTACACGAGTTTAGAAGGATTGGATTGTGTATCCTAAAAGTAGCTGAATGCAGCCTAATAATATTTCTGTGATAAATAACATGGCATAACTGTTCATATCTAGATATTCATCATTATTATAGGGCTCTATCACCCTCATTCATAACTGCCATTATTATAAGTTCATGCATTATAGTCACTATGCACTATAGTCACTAAGATATTACTGTTCTGATTAGTGAGTAAAAAGTTGCCTTTAACTGCAAATATCTGTGTTTGTATAACCTTTTTTCTTTTGTGCTCATTGATAATTGACAAAATTATCAATTCTAAATCAAAAATTCTAAAAAAAATTTATTTTTGGTCCCAGGTTGTTGTGTTTTGTAAATGCCTTTTGAAACAAATTTTGTATAATATATGGGATCTGCTTAAAGGAAACTTACCATTAGGGAAATCTATAGGCTTCCACTGCTGATAAGGGTTCGACTGATATTGGTTTTTCGTTGCCGATACCAATATTTTGGCCATCGCACATCGGTATCGGCCGAGATTTTGTACATTTAAAGTTTTGAAAAATAAAGACCATTTTTGACATAAATCTGGTACTGAACATGTTAATTTTTGTTTAATGCTTAATGGCTGGCTTGCTGGCACCCTGTGGTGGGTGGCTGGCACAGGGGCTCTGGCTGGCTGGTACAGGGCCTTTGGGTGGCTGTCTGGTACAGGGCCTTTGGGTGGCTGGCTGGTACAGGGCCTGTGGGTGGCTGGCTGGTACAGGGCCTGTGGGTGGCTGGCTGGCACCCTGTGGTCAGTGGCTGGCTGGTACAGGGCCTGTGGGTGGGTGGCTGTCTGGCACCCTGTGGAGAGTGGCTGGCTGGTACAGGGCCTGTGGGTGGGTGGCTGTCTGGCACCCTGTGGTGAGTGGCTGGCTGGTACAGGGCCTGTGAGTGGCTGGCTGTCTGGCACCCTGTGGGTGGCTGGCTGGCTGGCTGTCTGGCACCCTGTGGTGAGTGGCTGGCTGGTACAGGGCCTGTGGGTGGCTGGTACAGGGCCTGTGGGTGGGTGGCTGGCTGGTACAGGGCCTGTGGGTGGGTGGCTGGCTGGTACAGGGCCTGTGGGTGGCTGGCTGGCTGGCACCCTGTGGTCAGTGGCTGGCTGGTACAGGGCCTGTGGATGACTGGCTGGCTGGTATAAGGTCTGTGGGTAGCTGGCTGGTGTACAGTGCCTGTGGCTGGTACATGTCCTGTGGGTGGCTGGCTGGCACCGGGCTGCTGTGGGTGGGTGTATGGCTGTGATACTCTCCTGTGAGACTAGTCCTGACTCTAGACGAGGCTGGCTGTCCAAAGCGAGGGAAGTGACCTAAGAAGGCCGAATGACATCACAAAAATATCAGTAACTATCGGGGAAAGTGCATATCGGCCTTGCCGATAATCAGTCGATTCCCTACTGCTGATGCCTCCTTCTGAAATGCTAACTACTTGCTTTGACCTGATTGTGTGTGTTAATAGCCGTGTCGTAACAAAGTTCTCTATTGCCCATGAGAAACTGCCCCCACCAAGAGTCGGTGGAAAAAGGGAAGGGAAAAATGTCCCCGAGCCGATGTCCCTACAATGCAAAAGAAATGTCCCTGAGTCGGTGGTGTAATTGAGAAGAAAAAATACCTTTCCATTGGTGGTGTCACTGCAAAGGGGAAAAGAAGAATGCTACTGCGGTGTCAGTGGATAGGGGAAAAAAATGCTCCTGAGGTGTCAGTGGATGGGGGGGGGGGGGGGGGGCTTGGGGAAATGCTCCTGCAACGATGGTGTCAGTGGATGATGGGGGGGAGGGAATAAAGTGCTCCTACGTCGGCAGTGTTCCTGGAAGAAACACCACTGCAAAGCTCCTTACCAGTACAGAGTTATTCCCTTAACCCTGAGCGCTCCTCCATCCCCCCCCCCCCCCCCCCCTGAACTCTTCCACCCATCTGCAGCTACTTACCCTGTCTTTAGTGCAGGCGGATAGGTTGCCAGGAGGATGAGCTGTCATACCCTGTTCTGCAGCATGACCCAGTCTCCTGGCAGCTGCTCCTCCTGCACCGAGGATGCACTGTGCATTTGATTAGTTGTGTATTGTCACTTTAAATGTTTTTTACTTTTTTCCATTAAACATAGAGTTCTTAATTTTTGGCACTAGAACAGGCCTTTGAAAGCTGAAAGGAGCCATTTAACCACTTTACCACCGGAGGATTTTGCTGTCTTCCGTCCAGGCCACTTTTTACGATTCAGCGCTGTGCGACTTTAACTGACAATTGCGCGGACGTGCGACGCCGTACCCAAACAAAATTTATGGTCCTTTTTTTCCCCACAAACAGAGCTTTCTTTTGGTGGTATTTGATCACCTGTGCGATTTTTACTTTTTGCGCTATAAACAAAAAAAGAGCGTTTATTTTGAAAAAATAACAATATTTTTCACATTTTTTTTATATGAAATCCCCCCCAAAAAAATGTAAAAATCAAATTTTTTTTAAATTTTTGGCCAATTTGTTTTCTGCTACCTATGTTTGGTAAAAAAAATCGCAATAAGCTTTTGATTGGTTTGCGCAAAAGTTATTGCGTTTACTAACTAAGGGAAAGATTTCTGTCATTTTTGGTGTTTTTTTTTTTTAACGCGTAATGGCGGTGATCTGCGATTTTTTTTTTTTTTTTTTTTTTTTTTTTTTTTTTTTTGCGGGACTGCGACATTGCGGCGGACAGATCGGACCCTTGACTGACATTTTTGACACTTTTGGGGGTACCAGTGACATTTCTACAGTAATCAGTGCATTAATAAATGACACTGGCAGGGAAGGGGTTAATTTTATTGGAGAGGGAGGGGTTAATGTATGCCTGGTGCTTACTGACGTGTGGGGGGGGAGGTGACTGTGTGACAGAAGGACAGATCGGATGTCCAGCTATGCTGAACACTCCGATCTGTCAGTCCCTGTCACTATGGAGATCCGCCCGCTGTGTTTACACACAGCGGGCGGATCTCCAGACTCGATCCTCGACGATCGGGGCAGAGCAGCGGCAATCGCCGCTGCTCCTCCGCTGGCCCGACTCCCGCTGTGAATGAACACAGCGGGAGCGAGCCTCCGGCGGCGCACGAGCGCCGCCCACAAGGGGCGGAGTCCAGCGACGTAGGTCTACGTCGCTGGACGGGATCGCGGCACTTTGCCGCAGTAGCCTCCATGTGAGCGGAGGTAAAATGGTTAAAAGCTACAGGTCCCTCTCAAAAAATTAGCATATTGTGATAAAGTTCATTATTTTCTGTAATGTACTGATAAACATTAGACTTTCATATATTTTAGATTCATTACACACAACTGAAGAAGTGCAAGCCTTTTATTGTTTTAATATTGATGATTTTGGCATACAGCTCATGAAAAACCAAAATTCCTATCTCAAAAAATTAGCATATTTCATCTGACCAATAAAAAAAAAAGTGTTTTTAATACAAAAAAAGTCAACCTTCATATAATTATGTTCAGTTATGCACTCTATACTTGGTCGGGAATCCTTTTTCAGAAATGACTGCTTCAATGCGGCATGGCATGGAGGCAATCAGCCTGTGGCACTGCTGAGGTGTTATGGAGGCCCAGGATGCTTCGATAGCGGCCTTGAGCTCATCTAGAGTGTTGGGTCTTGCGTCTCTCAACCTTCTCTTCACAACATCCCACATATTCTCTATGGGGTTCAGGTCAGGAGAGTTGGCAGGCCAATTGAGCACAGTAATACCATGGTCAGTAAACCATTTACCAGTGGTTTTGGCACTGTGAGCAGGTGCCAGGTCGTGCTGAAAAATGAAATCTTCATCTCCATAAAGCTTTTCAGCAGATGGAAGCATGAAGTGCAACAAAATCTCCTGATAGCTAGCTGCATTGACCCTGCCCTTGATGAAACACAGTGGACTAACACCAGCAGCTGACATGGCACCCCAGACCATCACTGACTGTGGGTACTTGACACTGGACTTCATGCATTTTGGCATTTCCCTCTCCCCAGTTTTCCTCCAGACTCTGGCAATGGGCGCCTGTAGCCCATTTCCTGCACACGCCTGTACACGGTGGCTCTAGATGTTTCTACTCCAGACTCAGTCCACTGCTTCCGCAGGTCCCCCAAGGTCTGGAATCGGTCCTTCTCCACAATCTTCCTCAGGGTCCGGTCACCTCTTCTTGTTGTGCAGCGCTTTCTGCCACACTTTTTCCTTCCCACAGACTTCCCACTGAGGTGCCTTGATACAGCACTCTGGGAACAGCCTATTCATTCAGAAATTTCTTTCTGTTTCTTACCCTCTTGCTTGAGGGTGTCAATGATGGCCTTCTGGACAGCAGTCAGGTCGGCAGTCTTACCCATGATTGCGGTTTTGAGTAATGAACCAGGCTGGGAGCTTTTAAAAGCCTCAGGAATCGTTTGCAGGTGTTTAGAGTTAATTCGTTGATTCAGATGATTAGGTTAATAGCTCGTTTAGAGAACCTTTTCATGATATGCTAATTTTTTGAGATAGGAATTTTGGTTTTTCATGAGCTGTATGCCAAAATCATCAATATTAAAACAATAAAAGGCTTGCACTACTTCAGTTGTGTGTAATGAATCTAAAATATATGAAAGTCTAATGTTTATCAGTACATTACAGAAAATAATGAACTTTATCACAATATGCTAATTTTTTGAGAGGGATCTGTACACCCAATTTAAAACTTCAGTGCATTCAGCCATAATGATAATATATAATAATAATAACATTTTACTGATTTCATCTGATCGGACTAAATTTCAGGGAAATGGGAACTCACAGTTTTCACTCAGTCATGAAACTTGTCATAGTTAGACATTACTTGTAACCTATAATAATGGCTATCATAGTACAAATGTATTGGTGTGTTAAAAAAAAAAAATGTTTATTTTACTTTACAGATAAAAATGGCAGAATCAGTATCCGCAACCAAGAGGCACAACCCTGTAGACAGTATCCGCCGCAAGATCAAGACTATTGAGATGCGGGACCAGGAATCCAACCCACACCTGCAGATCCCCAAATTTCAGTCTCGAAACTTTGACAGTCCCCAGTCCAGCACAAAGAAAGACCTGGAGGAAGTTCTGAAGAATCGCGCCATGAAAAGTGCCAGCAAAGACCCTGGGAGCCCCAGCGCGCTGGGCGCCTTCTCTCCACGGATCCAGGTCCAGTCTCCAATGCTGCATCAAGTACTGGACTGTGACTCCCCGCTGAGCAGTATGCTCTACTCAGCCAGTGTGACCAACAAAGAGAAGGCCAGGAAACTCTGGCCATCCTGCGGCTCTCAGAGCTGCTCCACGCCTGTTGTCTTTCCCCGAGACACCCACTTTAAATTCCACCAGTCCACCATTCCAGGCTCTGAATTTAAGAGCGTTATCCTTGAAGACCGGATACTGCCCTCCGTTTCAAGTTTTTACTTTGACCAGAAATCTGAAAATTTTACATTGAAGTCTCCAGTTGTGAAGAGGTTGTCAATGAGTGAAAGTGCAGGTAAAACTCATATATATATTACAGTGGTCTTGAGTCATATTACTTAGACCCCCATAATCAGATATAGCCTCTACCTTCTGCTGTCCTGGCTCCATAACTATTCCTTAAGCATATCGATGTCTCTCTTCTAGGTCTGAAGCGTATGATAGAACACAAACCTGAGCAGGCATCTGAAGTCAGTCTGATCTGCGAGGAAGACTTACTGGACAGCATTTTCCATGCCTGTGACACCGAACACAGAGGTGAGGCTTCTGTATGATGAGACCCAAACTATTAAAGGAGAAGTATAGCCAAAGCTAGATTGGCTGTACTTCTCCTATGAATCACAGGAGCGCAATTTCGTTTTGCATTCCTGTAACCCATTTTCAGCAGAGAGCGGGATGAAGTCCGCTCTCTGCTGACGTCACAGAAGTCAGTCCAAGCACCACATCATTGCGACAAAGTTGGGATCTGCCAGATGCCTGGACTGACACCCGGCTCAGCCTCTCAGCGAGCCGCTGAGCCGGCCGCTCCCGACTCTCCATAGCCCAGCGCTCCAATGAGCGAGGAGGGGGTAGAGTAGAGAGCTGCTGAATGACAGTCAGCAGCTCTCTGCTTGGGGAGCTGTCAGAACACCGCCGATCGCTCAATTCTCAGTGTTAGAGGCGCCAGGGGACAGATGCAGCATCGGACCCTCCTAGGTAGAAGCTAGAAGAGAGTATAGTTTCTGGGTCTTTCTGCTTACCTGGAAGAATGCCAGGTAAAATTTAGAATGCTCTCTGCCTACCAGGGAGCATGATCTATTGATGGGGGTCTGCTCATGGTGCTCAGGTACACCTCCTCTTGTCTGAACGTTTCACACCTAGTCCAATAGGGAGGCATATTGGACAGTGGGAGGAAACGTGACAAGTGAGGGCTCAGGTATTGTTACTGCCCTGGTGACTGTCAGAGGAAAGTGCCTCGTTGTATGCTGGTTGACTGCATAAATACCAGGGGCACATGTGCTGAGGGTCTTCAGCTGGAGAGCGGGGTCCTGGAGGGAGGGGGTGGCTGTCCCTCCTCTGTAGAAGTTGCCATGCAGCCCTGGGTAGTCGACCTGAGGGCTGAAAAGTCAGAGAGAAGCTGAACCCAGAGGTCCTGCAGAGCTGACTGGAAGGGAGACTCCAGGAAGGATCTGATTCTGACTACTGTGTATACAGATCTGTGTCATGGGGCCTGTCCTCTGAAGGGAAATCCCTTCAACTAAAAGAGTCAGTGGATGGTGTGACGGTGGCGGGTATCAGACCCCTGGCCTTCTCATCCAGCTCGTGACCAAAGACCAAGCAATCTCACACCCTGCTGTCACTTGCGTAACAATGCCACTGTCATCTGCACCTGGCACACAGATTGTCCAACTTGCGGGACCACAATCTAGATGCCAGCAGACTGAGAGCGATTGTCACCGGGCTAATTAACAATTAACCCTCTCTCTGCCACCACCTCTACGTTATAATGAGCCTAGAGGACGCTCGTGATTTTACAAATATAAATTATGACTTTAGAATAACCGTCTGTAACACACACTGTCACCTCAGACAAGAATGTTTCAGATAGATTAGCCTAAACAGTAACGCGCTTTCAGGAGGCAGGTTCTTTTGGGTCAGTTTGTGTTTAAGAGCTTAGAGACAAAGTTAACACTTTTCAAAATAAGGTTTAATTATAAGAAAGGTTAAAATTGGTGCGAATAAAAATATTTACAGAAAAATGGGTTACAAAGAAATAGAGACCTAATACAGCAATTTAGAAATATGAGAATAAAGAATGAAAATACTTGCATTAAAACGGTCCTGGTATTACCTTAGTTTCAGAAGCTGAACAGGTATGATTGGTTCCCCTTGAGCGATGTTATGGCTTGGATGGTAGGATGAGAACTGACTTCTCTATCAGTTCCTGTCCCTTTTCTCTGACCCCCTAGGGGGTGTCACCAGAAGTACTTGGCCAATAGGCTCTGAGTCTATGGGCGGTTTCCCTGGAGCTCACACATGCTAAGACACATCCCGTAGACAGAGTATTAAAATAACTCATATCTGGAAATATGTAACGGTTACATGCTTGAAACTGACATTGGATTGTACGATATTTAATCTATTTTCTACAGACACTAAACACAGGTTATTTCGGAATAACCTCTGACCTGTAAAGCATCTGATCGCTAGCTTGTCTTTCCTAGGCTTGAAGGTGTTCATGTTTGATCTTAATTCGATCGGTATTTTATCTGGCATTCAAATATCTACTTTCTAGAGACATATCTTGCTTGTGTATGAAATTATGAAGTTTGGGGTTAGCTGGGTCCTAGACCTAGGAGCCATATGCTGTGTTCAGATTACCAATTCACTCTAAGGACGAGGAGACGGAATGTCTGGGCGGTCAGTCTGCTTGTGTATATTAAAGGTGTGAAAAGTGTCAGCTGTGCAGGAACCTGGCATTCAGTGACCCAGGGGGTCATTAACACTGCCAAAAGGCTGGGGGGATGAGGTTGGTAAGAATGACCCATTTGGTTTGTAACCCTGTCAACTAAGCTCGACATACAAGATGGATGCCTGTGACAGCGTTTGATCGAGATGGCAGCCTGACAAACTAGGGTGCCAAGGCACGATACCATTACAGATGGGTGTCAGTCAAGGGGATGCTGGAGAGTGTCCTAAAGATAAAGTAGTTGCATCAAGTCTGCTGCTAGAATGCCTCCATACACGTGGCAGTATGGTAAAAGAAGTGTCTGCTTCCACAAGTAATCTAGTAAGGCCTAGTGAGAGTTGTCCTTCTCTACTGTGAATAGTTTAGTTGGAGTATCCCACTATTCCCTTCTCCCATCCAATTTCCACAATAAATACCAAAAACCAAACCCTCTGGACTGTTTATTGAGTAACGAGCAAATGGGAGTAAGGATGGATGTGTGGAAAATCCCCTAGTGACTGTCTGCAAGGTAACCAGAGGGAGGCCAGGAAGTCCTCACACAGCAAGCCCTATAGGGACAGTGCTACACCTGTCATCTCTATCTCGAAGGCCATTCTTCCAAAGTCGCAGAAAAAGTTACAGAATACTAAATTTGCCCTGTGATTGTGTACAGGATCTCAAAGGGATACGTGGGAGATCTAACGGATGACAAAGTGGGTGGGGAAGGAAATGCCAGATTGGTTACATTCACTTGTTATCTAGAATGCCGATGGGAGGCTGCAGACAAGGGAGTCTGGGCGGTGGCACGCATGCTGGCTGGGGGAGTCTGGGCGGTGGCACGCATGCTGGCTGGGGGAGTCTGGGCGATGGCACGCATGCTGGCTGGGGGAGTCTGGGCGGTGGCACGCATGCTGGCTGGGGGAGTCTGGGCGGTGGCACGCATGCTGGCTGAGCAGTGACATGGTTGCCACAACTTAAATTGTTGTTGCACACAGGGATGGGCCAGTGGCACAAATGTGGGCAGGGCCTTTATTTATTCCTGCAATCAGAATGTGAAAATTGTACATTTATTCTAGTGTGTCTTCCTTGTATTGGCAGTTAACACCCACTTATATTTTGGATCATTTTGGGACTTAGGTAAGGTAGCGGTGTCCAAGATTGTGGATTACCTGCGTCATACAACTAGCCGTGGCTCGGAGGACAGTGGACTTAGTGAACTATGCAACATGCTGGATCCAGAGAAGAGGGACATATCGATGGACCTGGACACCTACCATGCCATTATGAAGGAATGGGTGGATGACTGCCGCAACAATGCGTAAGAGCTGAAAGATTCCTCTATCTATGGTTCTGGCATTTTGATCGTATCCTTTGTGTTTGGACACAGAATAACTAAGGGAAACCTATTCTTACAGTTCAATTTAGTTATGAAAGTTTTATAGAAGGTCAATGCAGATAGTTTGAAAGAAAGGGATGCAGTATAATCGAGGGATGTGAATGCTGATGTTCTCTGTGTCTTCCAGCACTGAAAATAGGACAAAGGAATCTCCCATTATCACTGAGGACTCCATGATTAAACTGCGGGACAGTATACTGGCAGGTGAGAGGACCAGAAGAAAAAAAATGTATCTCCACTTGTCTCATCCACATTCTTTAACTCGAAAATCGTAGACATCATCTGTTAGATACAGAGGAGATCCTAGAATTACAAACCACAGTATTCATAGAGCTCAGGAGAGGAGAGCTAGATAGAGGAAGGAATAGAGTCCTTCAGCAGAGCAGAGTATTTCAGGAGAGAAGAGTTGGATAGAGAAAGGAGCAGAGCCCTTCAATAGTGCAGAGTATTTCAGGAGAGCTAAACTGGCCATACGTGAACTGAAAGTGGGGAGACTTCCTTGCTGTCAGAATACACTGATCAGCACTGCAGTCTATAGCCTGCGGCATTGATCAAGCAGGGGAAACCTGATGGGGCAGTTGTACAGAAGTCAGTTGATTTGGCTGCTTTCTCTGCTATATGGGCACTGTGGCTGTACAAAAGTCTACCAATAGACGTCTGTCTGAGTTTCCCTGCTCGATCAGAGTCACAGGCTATAGACTGCAGTGCTAATCAGGGCATTCTGAAGGCAGGGAAATCTCCCTGCTGTCAGAATACAATAGCTCAGTGGAAGGATTTGCAATCCCCTCGAATGTGTAATATGTGACTATTGTACTGGCTGCCTTATATAGAGGAAGGAACAGAGCACAACCCCGATTTCAAAAGAAGTTGTAATGCTGTGTAAAATCTACATAAAAATAGTATGTAATGATTTTGCAAATCTCATAAACCCATATTTTATTCACAATAGAAGAAAAAAGAAAACCTAAAATATTTAAACTTAGAAAATGTACCATTTTACGAAAAAAAAAAAAAGAAAAGGTAATTTTGAATTTGATGGCAGCCACACATCTCAAAAAAGTTGGGACAGGGCAAAGTAAATGGTGCTAACAGGAAGGAAACATTTTGCAACTATATAGGTTAATTGAAAGCAGGCTGGTAACATGATTCGGTGTAGAAAGAGAATCTTAGAGAGTCAGACTGTGTCAGAAGTAAACATGGTACAGAAGTTCACCAATCTGTGAAAAGCTGCATCTACAAATTGTCAAACAATTTCAGAATGTTCTTTAACGTAATATTGCAAACCCTTTAAATCATCATTTGCACTACATAATATCAAAGATTCTGAGAATCTCTGGAGTGTGTGTGTGTCAAGGCTGATATGCAATATTAGATGCATGTGATCTTTGGGTCCTCAGATGGCACTGCATTTAAAACAGGCATTGTCCTGTGATTGACGTCACTGCATGGGCTCAGAAATACTTCTAAAAATGACTGTCTGTGAACATTATCCAGAAATGCTGCCATCTTCTGTGAGCCAAAACATTTTAAGTCTGTTCTGTGGTCAAACTATTCAAAATTTGACATTATTTTTGGCAACCATGGGCACCACGTCCTAAAGAGCAGAGGGACCTTCCAGCTTGTAATCGGCGCTCAATTCAGAAGCCTGCGTCTCTGATGGTATGGGGGTGCATTAGTGTGTATGGAATGGGATGCTTGCACATCTGGAAAGGCACCATAAATGCTAAAAGATATATCCAGGTTTTAGAGCAGCATATGCTCCCATCCAGAAGACCTCCTTTTCAGGGAAGGCCTTGCATATTTCAGCTAAACCGCTATCTATGACAACTGCATGGCTTCATAGTACAAGAGTCCGGGTGCTTAAATATGACAAAGCTGGCCCAGGACTGTTGAGCAGTTAGAATCATATATAAGGCAAGAATGGAACAACATTCCACTTCCAAAACTCCAGCAACTGCTCTGTTCTAAGACTTTTCCAGAGTTTTGTTATGAGCGGATGCCCACACTATTGGCGCTTTTCCACTGCATGGAACCGTACCGGTTCGGCACGCTTTTGTGCTTTTCCACTGCGGTACCGCATGGTATAGGGTCGGAACGGTTCGGTACGGTACGGTATAGGTTTGCTTTTCCACTGCATGGAACCGAACGGTACGGCTCTGAAAAAACAGTACCTACTCGATTGTGGTTCCAACAGGTACCAAACTGGTACCATATCCCACAATCCTTTGCATGCAGTCACTACTAGCCACTGATTGGTCAGAGAATCACACCCACCCCGTTGTTATCCCACCCACTTAACTTTAGTACTACTTTAGTGGAAAAGCAAACCTATACCGTACCGTACCGAACATTTCCGACACTATACCATGCGGTACCGCAGTGGAAAAGCAAACCGGGCCAAGCAGGGCCGAGTAGAGTAGTACCGAACCGGTACTAGCCGGTACTTGCAGTGGAAAACTGCCATATGATAAACATGGCTCTGTCCTAAATTTTTAGAGACCTGTTGTTGCTATCATTTTAAAATTACCGTTTTCTTTTATTTTCTTAAAATGGTCTATTTTCATTGTTTAAATATTTGATATGTTTTCTATTGTGAATAAAATATAGGTTTATGAAATTTCCTCCACATTGCATTCTGTTCATTAAAATTTTACACAGCGTCCCAACTTTTTTGGAATTGGGGTTGTATTTCAGGAGAGGAGAGTTAGAGGTAAGCAGAGTCGTCAAGCAGTACAGAGCATTTCAGGAAAGAAGAGCTAGAGGAAGGTCCTCACTCACTTTTTCTTTTATAGATGTTAAGGAGTCAGCATATTCTGTTTAATATTTAAAAGTTGGTCTCTGTCTTATGCAGTTCGCAGGATCTCTGGGACCACCATGAATATCACATCTGGCAGTCTGGAGGCATTTGGTGGTGACATCTCTCGGGATCTGTAAGTGAAATTATTGTTCCCTATAAATCGGCATTGTATATTCGATACCTGTAAAAATGTGTATTAGACCTAACTCTCCAGGCCAGGATCACATGCAGTAATCTCAGGTAATGACAACGCAAAAACAGTACCACTTAAAGTGCAATTATAACACATAATGTGCAAAACAAGCCTATAGCCAGTGAAAGTCCATCAGTTTAAAAAAATACTTTTGTGCCAAAACTTTAAAAATTGTATAAAAAAAAAATAAATTTGCAAGAGTCCGTACGGCTTAGAGTGCAAATATAACATATAAACTTCTATGTGGAAAAAAATGTAATATACAAAGCAAGCAAGTGGCCAGTGAAAGGTAATCAAAATATTCCAAAAAAGTGCTTCGGTGCCAAAACTGTTGGAAGTGCTGTGGTGTTCTATAGTTCTCATGCACTGATCTGTGCTCCACACCCTAAAGGGCTTGAACTTACCAGATGATGTGGACCCCTTAGCAGTACTGCATGTGGGTCTATCAAGCTTAGTCTAGTCTGATTAATTTGATGGACTTCCACTGGCCATTTGCTTGCTTTGTATATTGAAAATGTTTTCACATAGAAGTTTATAATGTTATATTTGCACTCCCAAGTGGTACCGTCTCTGCAAATATTATTTTATTTGTTTTTTTTTTTTGTGCTTTCACTGGCTATAGTCTTGTTTTGCACATTATATGTTATAATTGCACTATAAGTGGTGCTGTGTTTGCACTGCGGTTTATGGTTTAAATTTTTTATGTGATGAACAGCAGCAACAGTAATTTATTAAATTAAAAGCACAGATACATGTAGCGTGGGTTTATTTTCTATACACAATGTCAGGTAACGAGAATGGTTTTGAAATAACTACGGTATGTTCTGTACATGAGAAACTTCATTATAGGTGAATGAACCAGATTGTACAGGTAAACCAACCCTAGGTCAGCCTACTTGGTGGACACCAGAAATTCATGACTCTGTTACTTTGTTAGTATTTGTATCTAGGCATATAGCTGGTGTCACTAGAGAAAAAAGTGACATGCTGGTACGGAGGTGGTCTTCTTGGCACCTTCTGTTTCCAGGAAAACCTTAAAAATTCTAGAGAGGGACACACTAGTTTTAATAATATTTGTAAAATATATATATATATATATATATATACTCACTGGCAACTTTATTTGGGTACACCTTGCTAGTACCGTGTTGGACACCCTTTTGCCTTCAGAACAGTCTTAATTCTTTGTGGCATCGATTCAACAAGGTGTTGGAAACATTCCTCTGAGATTTTGGTCCATAGTGACATGATAGAATCACGCAGTTGCTGCAGATTTGTCGGCTGCAAATCCGTGATGGGAATCTCCCGTTCCACCATGTTCAAAAGGTACTCTATTGGACTGAGTTCTGGTGAGTGTGGAGGCCATTGGAGTACAGTGACCTCATTGTCGTGTTCAAGAAACCAGCGGTGAGATGATTTGAGCTATGTGACATGGTGCATTATCCTGCTGGAAGGGGCCATCAGAGGATGGGTACACTGTAGTCATAAAGGGATGGACATGGTCATCAACAATACTCAGGTAGGTTGTGGCATTTAAAGGATGCTCAGTTGCTACTAAGGGGCTCTAATGTGCCAAGAAAATATCCCCCACACCATTACACCACCAGCCTGAACCGTTAATACAAGGCAAGATGGATCCATGCTTTCATATGGTTTATGCAAAATTCTGACCCTACCATCTGAATGTCGCAGCTGAAGTCAAGACTCATCAGACCAGGCAATGTTTTTCCAGTCTTCTATTGTCCAATTTTGGTGAGCCTGTGTGAATTGTAGCTTTAGTATACTGTTAGCTGACGGGCTGTAGCCCATCTGCGTCAAGGTTCGTTGTGTTGCGTGTTCAGAGATGGTATTCTGCATACCTTGTTTGTAATAAGCGGTTATTTGAGTAACTGTTGCCTTTCTATTATCTCAAACCGGTCTACCCATTCTCCTCTGACATCAAAAAGGCATTTTCGTCCACAAAACTGCCCCTCACTGGATATTTTCTCTTTTTTCGGACCATTCTCTGTAAACCTTAGAGATGGTTGTGCGTGGAAATCCCAGTAGATCAGCAGGTTTTGAAATACTCAGGACCAGTCTTTCTGGCATCAACAACCATGCCACGTTTAAGTCACTTGCATAACCTTTCTTCCCCGTTCTGATGCTCGTTTTGAACTCAGCAAGTTATCTTCACCACATCTAGATTCTTTAATGCACTAAGTTGCTGCAATGTGATTGGCTGATTTTAGATTAGTGTATATTTATTTCTCATCTCCCATCTATTATCTCTTATCTGGAACATGGGATGAATGCAAGGGCTGTCAATGATAAACTCCCTCTGAAAATGCTAACTTCTTTCTGTCTTGTCTGCATTCAATAAAGTTGCATATTATATAGAAAGTGATGTGATCTAAAATTTATTTTTCCAGGCACCGATTCAAAGGTTTGAAGGCAGAGAATTTTCATGACAGCCACGCATCTAGCTGTCATGCTTCACAGCCTAAAATTAAGACACGCCATTTTTGTTTTATCCAGTTGTATTTACCCAGTGCAAATTAAAACACCAACATGTCAGTTAAAAAAAAAAAAAATGCAATACCAGAATTACTGAGTTGGAAAAAGGATCACCCCCTTGTGTCAGTATTTTGTTGCGCCACTTTTTGCTTTAATTACAGCCTTTAGTCTGTTGGGATATGTCTCTACTAACTTTGTACATCTAGACTTTGCAATATTTGCCTACTCTTCTGTACAGAACTGCTCAACTTCAGTTAAATGTGATGACCGTCTTGTGAACTGCAGTCTTTAGGTCATTCCACAGATTTTCAATGGGGTTTAAGTCTGGGATCTGACTAGGCAACACAAGGACATTCACCTTTTTCTACTTCAACCACTGTGTGGTCATTTATGCTGTGTGCTTTCGGTCATTGTCACGTTGGAAGGTAAACCATGTTGTAAGGTAAGCCTTCTTCCCATTGACAACTTTCTGACAGAGGGCAGCAGATTATCATTCTATCCTGACAAGTGCTCCAGTCCCTGCTGCAGGGAAATGCCCCCATAACATACTACCACTTCCATGCTTTACTGTAGGAATGGTGTTATATGGATGGTGAGCTCTATTGGCTTTCTGCCAGACATATCTTTTGCTGTTGAGGCCCAACATTTCATTTTTAGTCTCATCCGACCATAACGCCTCTTTTCCATCTGACCTCAGAATCTTCAAGGTGCGTTTTGGCAAAGCTCAGTCATGACTGTGACCTTTTCTTCAGGATTGGCTTTTTTCCTTGCGACCCTCCCATTCAAGCTGCACTTGTATAGAATGAAAAGAAAAGGGGACGAATGGCCCCTTTTATTCATGGGGTAGTGCAGGGGAGGGCTGGCAGCCTTAGGCCTGGGGGGGGGCAAATCCAGTCAAGTGGCCCATTGAACCATCGAATCAGCTCACCATCCGTGCCCACCTGGTTTTATAACAGATATTTATACTATGAAGCAAGACAAACATGATGCAATGTGGTAACATAATTTTATGTTAATAGCAACAAAGGAGGTTTAACAAAAATACATAACATTACGCCAGGCGGGGCGTAGGAAGCTCCTATCGGGAGTCTTACAGGGAAGTGACTGTGTTAGTATTGTGCCAGCTGAGTGCAGGAGTGTACTCTGCACACTCATACAGCTCCGCTGCACCTCTGTAAATATAACATTGTGTAGTGGTGACCAGCAGCTGTATACAATGTCTGGCCCCTACATTAATCCAGCCCTGAGTGTGGCCTTTTTACCCAGCAACAGAGCAGCCCGGGGGGCAATTGCCACCCTGCCCCCCTTCCCAGTCCTCCCCTGGGGTAGTGGCAGGTGAGGATAGCTTAGGAGAAGGAATAGGCAGAATTTAAGTTGTCAGGCAGTTTAGAGCCTGTCAGAGTTTAATGTAAGCTGATTGGCTATAGGGTTTAGTTAGTGTACTTGAGTATCTAGGGAGAATAAGCCCCTGACCTGTCTGAGCCGGTTTCTCCCGCCTGTGAAGAAGTTCAAGTTGATTGGCTGAAGGGGTTCAAGAGGACCCATTTAAGGATCCCCTCACAGATGAGCCGTCACTCCGTCGGTCAAGCAGCGAAGAAGGAAGACAGCCCAGCGGTTCCAGCGGTTCCAGAATCGGCTTTCGGGAAGAATCATCGTCAGCGGTAGCGTTTTTTCCACTGTCGGTAGTTCCAGCAGGCGGTTTCGGGGAAGAAGACGACATCGGCGGCTTTCCTGGAGGAAGACAGAAGAGAGGAGTTAGGCGCCCCCGCTTACCTCAGCCGAGATGAGCCTCTTAAGAAGACTGATCGAGCGGGCGGGAGAAGATGGCGGCGAAGATTGGCTCCGGAGGTGTTTCGAATTGCCGCTCGTCGCTGCATCCGAGGGAGCGGAAGGTGAAGACCGCGCAGGACCGGCATCGACGGTGGCCGCCGGAAGAGACGTCGGGCGAGGATCGGGTGACGCGGCGGGCGCAGACGGAAGATCGTCATCGTCGGTGACGCCGGTCGTAGAAGATGTCACGGAGAGAGGTGTGCGCAGGCCCGTCACACCCGGAAGAACCGGCCAAGGGATCGGGCCGGTGAAGAGGCGGCGCACTCCGCGCCAACGGTTCTCCCCTCCGGCGGACGTCAGGCGCGCCGGGAGGGGAGGCGAAGACTCGCCGAGAAGAAGACAAGCGGGAAGACCTGCTCCAGGACCCGGAGCGAGGGCCCGGTCGGAGGCGGCGAGATCGATCGGCGGGACCAGGAATCCGGAGGGGATCGCGCCGGCGAGATCAGGTGAGGAGACCTTCATGGACACTGTGCCAGCCCCCACATTGATCGCAAGGCCCCCCGGAAATCAGTCACTCCCACCAGCCAGACACTTAGAATTTAGGCCATCCGGAACACAGCAGCTCGGGCCACCAGCCCCTACTAGGGCCCCTAGGCCCCCCGGGACGCAGCAGCAGGGGTCGCCAGCATCTGCCTTAAGCACTGGGCCCCCAGGACCACAGCAGGTTATCTCAGATTTTAACACTGGGGGTGCTGTCGCTCAGGACAGTACCCCCCTGCCAGCCATTTCAGGTTTACTACAAAATTTCCTAAAGGATTTTAAGTCTCTGCTTGAGGCCAGTACTGATACTGGGTCTTGCATCCCCGCTAGTATACCGGCCAATTCTACAGCCGTATCTGCCAACCCCGCTCATATAACGGGCGATATGGGGGTATCACAACCTGCCCCTTCACCTAGGGATGTCTGGGTTCCTCCCACGGGCAATTTGGAGGTTGAACCTCATTGGCCCCAAAGCTTGCACTCTGAGATGTCGGCTTCTTATCTCCTGGCTCAATCACAGAATTTACCTGAGACTTCCCTTAGGGAAACTCTCACCTGTGAAATGTCCCCGCTAGGTTTCCACCTATCCGAATCGTTTAAGGAGAGGATATAGCAGGGACATTTTATTGATATGTTGTCACTGTTGCCTTCAGCTAGGGATTTTGTTGCTAAAGGGGATAGGAAGGATGATGAGGAACGAAGGCGCCCTGTTTCCAAATCTTTCAATAACTGGCTACAGGGTTTCTTTATTTTTTCATCAGTAATGTGTGAGAGATTCCCTACTAAAAGCGTGGGGCTTTTTCAACACACGGATATCATATTAGAAGCGTACAAGAATTTTGGTGGGACATCATGGTTCCAGTATGACGTGGCTTTTCGCCAAAAACTGGCGGTGCAGCCTGCCATGAAATGGGGAACTAAGGACGTCAGCCTTTGGCTGGACCTTTTTCTCCCCCAGAGGTCTATTTTTTCCAGACAGCCCTTTCCGAGTCAACAGTCCCAAGCAGCCTCTCCGGGTTTTCAATTTAGAAAAGGAGTGTGCTTTAACTTCAACGAATCCGTCTGTAAGTGGCCGGGTTCGTGCAAGTATCGGCACGAATGCGCCTTTTGCTCTGGGGCCCACCCCATTGCAAAATGCTTCAAGAAGCAAGAGGGTCAGGCCCCGGGTTTTTTACACAAAGGCGGTAACCCCAGTGAACCTCACCGCCATGCTCCCGTGGCTCCAGCGCTACCCAGACAGGGTGAGAGCCACCCTACTAATTGAGGGCTTTCAGGACGGTTTCCCCCTTCCCAAATTTTATGGTAAGGGTTGTAGGTTGGTAGATAACCTTAGATCCGTGGCGGGTTTGGAATCGGTTGTGGCCGAAAAGGTAAGTAAAGAAATCGAGTTAGGTAGATTCGCTGGCCCTTTCTCTGTCCCACCATTTGAGGATTTTAGGATCTCCCCTTTGGGCATTGTCCAAAAGAAGGAGCCTAATTCTTACAGGCTTATTCATCATTTGTCGTTTCCTTTCGGGGATTCCTTAAATGATGAAATAAGCGAGGATTTAGCTACGGTTCAATATTCTTCGTTTGACGATGCCTTGGTTAAATTAAGGGGTCTGGGACAAGGGGTTTTGATGGCCAAGGCGGACATCAAATCGGCTTTTCGTCTGCTGCCGGTTCACCCGGACGCCTTTAATTCCCTGGGTTTTTTCTTTTCGGGTAATTTTTATTTTGACAGATGTCTCCCCATGGGATGTTCGCTGTCATGTTTTTATTTTGAGTGTTTTGCCACCTTTTTGGAATGGGCAGTTTCGCTACTTTGCGATTCGACCAACATCGTCCATTATTTAGACGATTTTTTTGTTCTTGGGAAGGGCAGGGTCTACAGACTGCTCGCGCTTACTGAATGGTTTTGTTCAGTTGTGCGAACTGTTTGGGATCCCGTTGGCACATGAGAAGACGGCTTTTCCGTCTACTTGCATTCAATTTTTAGGCATCACAATTGACTCCAATGCGATGGAATTTAGGCTCCCGCCAGACAAAGTGTCTAAATTGAAGTTTTGCCTTCTGACTTTGATCCGGAGACGTAAGGTTCGCCTTAAGGAGATGCAGTCCTTGCTTGGTTTGCTGGCTTTTGCTTCCAGGGTTATTCCCCTGGGTAAGCTATTTTCCAGGAAACTGTATGCAACGATTGCGGGTCTGAAGTCGCCAAATTCTCACGTGAGGTTAACTCAGGAGGTCAGGGAGGATATGCTGGTGTGGTTCCAGTTTTTAACGGATTTCAATGGCAAAAGTCTTTGGCAGGAAGAATTTATTCTTGATAAGGATTTTTGTCTCTTCACCGATTCAGCGGGTTCGGTCGGCTTCGCCGCCATTTGGCGCACGCATTGGTGCGCTGATCGCTGGTGCCAGAAATGGGTTCAATTGGGTTATACACGCAACAGTGTTCTTCTCGAGCTCTTTCCCATTTTGGTGGCCCTGGAGGTTTGGGGCCATCATTTTCGGAACAGGAGATTAATGGTTAGGACCGATAACAGGGGGGTGATGTTCGCTATCAATTGTTTGTCTTCGAAGTCCCCTCCTGTTATAGCCTTATTGCGGTATTTAGTAGCTAAATGCTTATCATTTAATATTTGGATTAAGGCGACTTTTGTCCCTGGCAAAGATAATGGTTTGGCGGATGCTTTGTCTCGCTTACAGATGGAGCGATTTTTTACGCTGTTTCCGGAAGCGGACGAGCTGAGCTGTCATTGCCCGAGCCACCTATGGCACATAGTCTAGACTTGGTAGCAAAGAATGTTTTACGTTCTTTGGCTCCGGCGACCATGGCGGGATACCAATCAGCATGGTCATTATGGGTGTCACATCTTCAGTCCTTGGGTGCATCCCCCGATAGTTTTTCGGAAAATTTGGTTTTGTCCTTTTTAAATTCCTTATTCCGTATGGAGTATGCATGGTCTCATGTAAACAAAATTCTGGCAGGAGTATCCTTTTTCGTTAAGTTAAAAAATTTCCCTTCATGCTCTTCCTTTTTTACAGTGCGTCAGGCCCTGAAGGGTTACCGTAAAGCGAAATTTTTGCCCGATTCTAGGAAGCCCATTACTGTCCCACTTTTGGAGAGCTTATGTGCAATTACGTCGGTCGTTTGTTTTTCTTATTATGAGTCGGTCCTTTTTCGGGCGGCTTTTTCGTTAATGTTCTTTGCGGCACTGAGAATATCGGAGCTGGTGCCGACAAGTAGGACGCTTAGCTCTGGTCTTTTTCTCTCGGATGCGGTTTTATCTGACGTGTCGTGTTGCATTTTGATACGCTTCTCTAAGACGGATCAATTAGGTGTTGGGAAGCGTGTTAATTTGCACAGGTTTCGCAACTCTTCCATATGTCCGGTGCGTTTATTACAAAAATTTTTGACAATTAGATCGGCCGGTTCCAAATTCTTGTTCAATCACCGGGATGGTAGGCCATTGACTGGCTATCAATTCAATGCAGTTTTTAAAAAATGTCTCGTTCAATTGGGATTGGAAGAGGAAAGGTTGACTTCACATTCATTTCGTATTGGTGCTGCTACTGAAGCGGCAAGATTGGGTCTCGATGATCAATTTGTTAAAAAGTTGGGCAGGTGGAAGTCGGATGTTTTTCAAACTTACATCCGCCCTGACACTGTTTGTTAAAAAATTTTTCAGGTCAATGTCTGGACGTGTGGATCATCGGACATTCGTTCGTGCACTGGGCTCGTGCACGAGCCAGAAGACGTCCTTATGGCGAAAACATCGGTTTAGATCCCAATTATTTTAGGGTTCAGTGGTTTAGCAAGAGAGGAATGCTGTGGTCGGAATTTCGTCCGGAAATTTTTAGACTACTGCAGTTTCTCCCCCCCCCCCCGGATATACTAGTTGTACACCTTGGGGGGAATGATGTAGGCAGAGCGAGAACTTTAGACCTGATTTTTGCGATCCGGGATGACTTGCAATTATTAAGGTCAACATTCCCTTTTATGACCATTGTTTTTTCGGAGGTTATACCTAGACTCGCTTGGTTCAAGCATTGTTACTTGAAACCGCTTGAGAAAATCCGTAAGCGCGTAAACAGGGCTTTGGAGAAGCTGCTGCGTGTCGTTGGTATTTTATCTTTTCGGCATATTGGAGGGAGGTACTAGTGGACTATACAGGTTTGATGACACCCATTTATCAGACATTGGCCTGGATACTTTTAATGCCAATCTGGGTACTTGCGTGGAAGAGGCCGCGTGGTGGGGGTGTGCCAGGCGGGTGTGAGCCGCCTGCCTTTTGGATGTGTCGATGTATTTAGTTGAGTAATGACAACCTGGGTCGTTGGGACCGGGTTTGTTCTATACTGCTGTTATTAAAGTTTAAAAGATTTATCGATCTTTAATGTGTAAAATAATAAACGGCCGCGGCCTCTTTCATTCCAAATTTAAGTCTGAAGGTGTCTTATTTAATAGTTACAAGTAAGTTTAAGGAAATCCTGCCTACTACCCCATGAAAAGAAAAGGGGACGAATGGCCCCTTTTATTCATGGGGTAGTGGCAGGTGAGGATAGCTTAGGAGAAGGAATAGGCAGAATTTAAGTTGTCAGGCAGTTTAGAGCCTGTCAGAGTTTAATGTAAGCTGATTGGCTATAGGGTTTAGTTAGTGTACTTGAGTATCTAGGGAGAATAAGCCCCTGACCTGTCTGAGCCGGTTTCTCCCGCCTGTAAAGAAGTTCAAGTTGATTGGCTGAAGGGGTTCAAGAGGACCCATTTAAGGATCCCCTCACAGATGAGCCGTCACTCCGTCGGTCAAGCAGCGAAGAAGGAAGACAGCCCAGCGGTTGCCCTCCCACCCCCCCCCCTTTTTGTTTGTCGCGGTCAGTTTGTTATTTTAGGGTCACCTTCGGTCACGACGAAGGGGGACGTTTGTTGTATTTTTAAGTTGGATGTGTCGATGTATTTAGTTGAGTAATGACAACCTGGGTCGTTGGGACCGGGTTTGTTCTATACTGCTGTTATTAAAGTTTAAAAGATTTATCGATCTTTAATGTGTAAAATAATAAACGGCCGCGGCCTCTTTCATTCCAAATTTAAGTCTGAAGGTGTCTTATTTAATAGTTACAAGTAAGTTTAAGGAAATCCTGCCTACTACCCCATTTGTGATATTGTCACATGCACACAATGACCACTATTTATTGTAAATTCCTGCAACTGCTTCAGAGTTGCTGTAGGCCTCTTGTAGCCTCTCTGATCAGTTTCCTCCTGGCTCTTTCATCCAGTTTGGAGCAACGTCCTGATCCAGGGAGTGTCTGCATTGTACCCAGAGATGTATAGTTACTAAGTAGAACTACTTCACTACTGTACTTAAGTACAGAAAGGCGGTATCTGTACTTTCCTAGAGTAGAATTTTTTTCTCCTACTTCCACTTTTACTTCACTACATTTTTTCGATGATTTCAATACTTCTACTCCAATATCTTTTTTTTTTTTTTTTGTGCTACATAGTTACTCGTTACAATTATAAAAATTACCACTGCCAGAACAGTAGATGGCAGGTTTCATGAAGCTCAAAAGATGTATTATCAGCGCATACGAAAATAAATGCTACTGTATGTATAAATAAAAGCTGCATTTGAAATAATAAAAAACAATATGATGCTCAAACTTTTGACTTCTTTCTTTAAAGCGGAGTTCCGGGCACAGATGTCATTTTTTAATAAACATACCCCCGGGACAGTCAGGGCTAGCACATTCCACAATGGCTAGCCTCTGATCTGTCCCGGTTCGCACTTGCCTTTTAGAAGAAATACTTACTTAGAAAATTTCTTCCACAGCGTTTCCATCTCTCTTGTGGGCAGCTGAAGCCGGCACGGTCCTCTTCTGTGTCTTCTTCCGCGTCTTCTTGTCCCAGAATGCGCCGCACCGGCCCCTCTCGTCACTTCCGGCGCGGCGCCGCATTCCTCCACAGCTTCTGGGCATGCCCAGAAGCTGTTTAGCAGGGGAATGCGGCGTCGCCCGGAAATGACGAGCGGGGCCGGTGCGGCGCATTGATTCCTGGGAGCTGTGACGTTCAGCTCCCAGGAATCATAGCGAGGCAGGAAGTGACGGGGTGAGCCGCGGCTCCGAGGGAGGAAGTACTCTGAGGTGAGTATCTTCGATCTTCAATTGCAAGGTAAGTAAACAAAAAAAAAAAAAAAAACTATCCAATTCCTTTTCAGGTGAGGCATACCTAGCGGAGGGGCACAAAAAAAAAATATCGTGTTTGTGCCCGGAACTCCGCTTTAATAACTACATAACACAGTACTTGTACTTTTACTTTCAGTACTTGAGTAGCAATTTTTTTTTCAAAACTACTGGTACTTTTACTTTCAGTACTTAGCAACATTTTTAAAAAAACTACTTGCAATACTTAAGTACAAGAAATGTTGAATACTTTAGTACTTTTACTCAAGTCACTTTTTGATCGAGCACTTCCACTTCTACTCAAGTCACTTTTTGATCGAGCACTTGTACTTTTACTCAAGTATGGGTTTCGAGTACTTTATAGAACTCTGTACCAAATACCTTCCACTCCTAAATAATAGACTTCACTGTGCTTCTAGGCATTCATAAAGCGTTTGACATTTTTTTTGTATCCATCTCCTGCCTTGTGCCTGTCCACAACCTTATCCTGAAGATCTTTTGACAGTGCCTTGCCACCCATAGCTGATTGTTTGCTTCAGTTTCACTACCAGGGACCGACATGCTCCAGGGAAGCTCTTTTTTTCATGCTGAGCTAATCAAAATGATCACAGTTTAAAGTCAAATGGCTTTGGGTTCCATTGAGAATGCAATTGAGTTTACAATTCATTTTTAGGAGGGGGGGTGTAATCTGTTTTCCAACTTTTTTTTTTTTTTTGTTTTTTTGTTTTTTTTTTTCTGCCATGTTTGTGTTTTATATCATTCACTTGGATGTTATAAGTTGCACAGTAAATGTGGGTCACGTCTGCATTTCAGGCTGCAAAGCAACAAAATGAATATTTTAAAGGGGTGTGGATATTTTATTTTTTCTTTTCTATACCGTGTATGTGTGTGTATACAAATTCTGGGAATCTGTACTCTCATGTCACAATGTCCCAGAAATGTACAGTGTGACAGGTTCTCTTGAACGATCCATTGCAATGTTGACAATGCTGTGGTAACTATTTGACTTTCTCAGAAATATGATGTAGTCAGATAAGTTCCCTCTGTTGCTATGAAGAGAGTTTTGTTTCTCTGAGCAATTGGCGGAGGTCAGGTGACGGAGTGCAATAAGTGACCGCACTCTGTTATGCGTTCAGGCATGGACTCTTTCTTTCTTCAGGTTTAGAGATTTTGGACCTTTTCATCAGTTGAAGCTCTGTGCTAAGATATTGGTAAAAAAAAAGCCTTGCATGCGTGTATGAGCTGTTTTTTTTTTTTTTTTTTTTTTTTTTGTATTATGTATTTAAACAGACTTGGTCTGCCTACTGAGTGGTTGTAATTTTCATACTGGCATCTTCTGTAAATGGCTGCTCCTCTTGCTGCCACTTGTCACCTGGTGATGTAGCTGTCCTTATACTGAGCCTGTCAAAGACAGCCAGCTTGTTCTCTAGGTCCAGTTCTGCCCTCTGCAGATCTCCTTTAAAAGGGTTGCCCAGAATTGTGTACAAAAGAATAACTTGTTAAACTTCTCTGCAGCAGCCCCAATAAAATGGATTACTGGTGTGGTAAATATGAGGGGCTTTCACCATCCCTGCACTGAGTTCCTGGGTCTTTATGCCCGCTGTGTCCATTTAAAAGGAGTTTCTACCATTCCCACGAGTTGCTAGGTCTGTGCTTTGGTGTGCCCTTTATGAAGGGTTCCCACCATTCCTGCGTGGAGTTTCTGGGTCTACACACCTTCTGTGCCCATTATGGTAGTCTCCCACCATCCCTGTATGGAGTTGCTGGATCTGCACACCGGCCGTGTCCATCAGTATGGGTTCGTGACATCCCTGCAATGTGCCCATTAGAAATTGTTTATCCAGCTCACCGATATTCACCTGTAACTGATATATTGCTTTTGGGTGGACTTTTTTAAACTGATCCCAATTATACCTTTTCAGTGTTCCTGTCTGTATTGTTTGATTCTTGTAATCTTTTTAAGTGGTTTTGTTGAAGTTTTTTATTTTTTATTTTTTTACTACATGAATAAATCTTCTTTTATCTGGGGTAAGATTCACGTGTTGTATAACAGGGCCTCCTGAAAGTTTGTTCATTTTCTGGTGTATCACTTGTACTTCCACCATAGCAATAGTAGATTTGCATCTTTTAAACATTTAGTCCCGGTTTATATATATATATATATATATATATATATATATATATATATATATATATATATATATATAAATGTGCAATGTGTGGACCAGCTTGATTCTAGTGCGCACATGTCACTTCCTGGAGATTCACACTAAGGTCTGCGAACCACTGGGGGTGTCAATGCAAAGTTAATGACACCCCCCCCCTTCCCCCCCAGGTCGGATCGCAGTACAAACTGCCAAATATTGCAGGAATCGGATTGCATGGGTGTTGACATCCATGCGATCCTATTCCAGTGCGGACCAAAAAAAAGATCCTGCACTATTTTGGTACGAAGGAATGCAAATTTAGCCATACAGTTTATATGGCTGAAATCGCATAGCGTTTGGACCAAAAGGGTACAGGACCCCTTTTTGGTCCACATTGGAATCGGATTACATGGGTGTTCAGACCCATGCGATCAGATTCCTGTCCAATTTCACACTTTGCACTGCGTTCTGCGAAACGATTTGGGGGTGTCAATATTTTTTTTTTTTACATGGACACCTACAGCAGTGTGAACTGTCTGCGAGTCAGATGCAATGTGGAAAGCTGCACAGCAATCGCTGTGATTCCTGCATCAGATAAGTGTGAACCCAGACTTAGCCTTTTAATAGCTTTAGCTGGCCAATACAACTTTCTGCATGTTTCCAGTACACACTGTTTGCCCAGTAGAGGGAGGAAGAGGCTCACACTTCATGCTATAATGACTATCAGCAATGCTATGTACGCTGCACATAATTAATCCTTTCCTTTTTTTGTAGTACTTTTTTTTTTTAATGTATGAATAAAGAACATTTCTATATATTGGTAATGCAGAGAGGTAAGCAAACTGCTACACGTTTCAAACCTTGACAATGTCTGAAGAAAAGTTCCATTGGAGTTAATAAGAATCTAAACCAGGCTCCAAAAACAGTGTATTACAGAGCAGCAAATAGTGCAGAATTGTGCATAATGGTTTGTGACGGTCCTGGCAGCCTGATTTGATGACGGGGGCAAAAAAATGATTGGTTTGCACAAATGTTATAGCGTCTACAAACTAGAAGAAACATTTATGGACTTTTTTATTGTTTTTACTAGTAATGGTGATCAGTGATTTTTTAGTGGGATTGCAGCAGACAAATCTGACACTAAGTGACACTTTTTGGGAACCAGTGACACCAATACAGTGATGAGTGCTAAAAAAAAAAAAAAAAAAAAAAATGCACTGTTACTGTATAAATGACACTTGCAGGGAAGAGGTTAACACTAGGGGGGATTAAGGGGTTAGGTGTGCTCCTAGGGATTGCTTTCTAACTGTGGGGGCAGTGGATATACTAGAGGAAAAGAAAGATCTGTGTTGCAGCTTAGCTGAAACACAAGATCTCTTTTCCTCCCTGACAGAACAGCCGTTCTATCATTCCACTGAACAATGGCCGCCGGACCCACTGATTGGCTCCCGCCATGTTCAATGACAGCAGAAGTGGCGGCACGTGCGTGCGTGACCCTGAAATCCTGTGCACAAAATCACGTACGTGATTATGCGCAGCCTGGCCGACCTGCCGCAGTATATGTGGCAGGCGGTCCAGAAGTGATTTAATCTCTCCTACACAGTTGTGTATTTTTTTTTTTTTTTTTAAATGCCTGTAAATACCTTATCTTTAAACTTTTATGGCTGGTCAAGTGACCTCCGGCTGCTCTATTACTCTGATCAATAGGCTATAGAGGGAGGGGCTGAGTTCCCCCCTCTGATGTCAGCTGTAGAGGTCACGTGACTGGCCAGAAGAGATGAGGTATTTTTACCCATGCACATATATGGCTTCTCTTCTCCCTCCTTCTGGTGGAAGACTCTCCGTCCTTTAAGGACCCCTTTGACAAGAGAGCTGAATATCTGGTACGATACCTTTTTCACCATATAATAAAAATAAAGCTGCGCTATATGATACACGTAATAAAACAGATACCCCAAAAAATTATAACAAATAAGCTATCAGGCTAATGAATAATTAATCGTGCAAAAAAATATTTGTGCAAATAATATAGCAAATGAGCTGTCAAGCTAATGAATAATCAAATAAACATGCAAACAACGGATATAATGACTCCAAAATGTAAATAAATTGAATTAAACAGAGTCCATAAAGAAATAAACAGTCCAACAGTGTGTAGATCGGTGCACAGAGACAGAATCCTCCACCGCTAAATGAGTAATTAATCCTTCCACCGTGATGAGGTGCAAAAATCACGCTATTGCGCTTGCCAAATAAAGGCTGTATTCAGGCATATAAGGCTCATGAGATATATACATCCAGTCAGCTCAACCAGGACCCTTGGCAACTCCACTTGTCCTTATAGTCAGCATCCTTTATGTACACAGTCCAAATCCCTTTTCCCTTATGGGAATGGCACTAATCCATTTCATAGGTGACTAAAGGAAAAAAATGTTTGCTGAAACAACCTTAACCACCTCTCCTCCCCCGCCATACTAATTAGACAATTAAGGTGGAGGTGGTTAAGGTTGCTTCAGCAAACATTTTTTTCCTTTAGTCACCTATGAAATTGATTAGTGCCATTCCCATAAGGGAAAAAGGATTTGGACTGTGTACATAAAGGATGCTGATTACTTTAAGAACAAGTGGAGTTGCCAAGGGTCCTGGTTGAGCTGACTGGATGTATATCGCTCATGAGCCTTATATGCCTGAATACAGCCTTTATTTGGTAAGCGCAATTGCGTGATTTTTGCACCTCATCGCGGTGGAAGGATTAATTACTCATTTAGCGGTGGCAGATTCTGTCTCTGTGCACCGATATAGAATGCCGGCTTGAACCCTCAGGTGGGGCACTCCCAATGTGGACCTGTTGGTCTCTCGTCTCAATAGGAAGGTGCAGATGTTCCTAGCAAGGTCTTGGGATCCTCTGGCCGATGCCGCAGATGCTCTTGTAGCGCCTTGGAGCCAATATTGTCTAATGTACGCATTTCCTCCGCCTACTCTTCTGCCAAGACTCCTGCGAAGGATTGAGGCAGAAGGGGATCTGGTCATCCTAGTGGCACTGGACTGGCCTCGCAGGTCCTGGTACGCAGACCTAGTATGGCTGGTCACCAATGTCCCTTGGAGACTCCCTCTCAGAGAAGATCTGTTAACTCGAGGACTGATCTTCCATCCTGCTTTAGTTGCTGGCTTCTTCTTTCAACGCCTGTTGGCCACAAATTCCTTGGTTCAAACCTTTTGTTCAGGGGGTCATCACCTGGCTCCCCCTGTGAGGTCTCCGTTGCCTCCATGGTAACTCAATTTGGTGCTGTCGGTTCTTTAGAAACCGCCCTTTTGAACATACTTGTGAGATTTCTCTGCTCCCTTTGGCACAGAAGGTAGCTTTCTTGGTTGCTATTACTTCTGCGCGCAGGGTGTCGGAGCTGGCTGCGTTGTCCTGTCGTTCGCCTTACCTGGTGGTTCACAGAGACAAGGTGGTGCTTCGTACCTGTCAGTCATTCCTTCCTAAAGTCATCTCTGGTTTCCATTTAAATAAAGACATTGTGTTGCCTTTTCTGTGTCCTAAGCACCCTAAAGCAATAGTCTTACATTCTTTGGATGTGGTTGGGGCAATCGGGGTGTACCTGGCAGTGACTGAGTCGTTCCAGAAATCGTATTCTTGTTTGTCCTTACTGATGGACCCCATAAGGGGATGGCCGCGTCTGCTGCGACCATTTCCAGATGGATCAGACACACGGTGGTGCAGACCTATTCCATTAAGGGTCTGGATCCTCCTTTACCTGTTAAGGCGCATTCTACTAGAGCGCTTGGTGCCTCCTGGGCCTTCCATCATCAGGCGTCAGTGATGTAGGTATGCAAGGCGGCCACATGTTCGTCTGTGCATACTTTTACTAAATTCTATAAGGTGGATGTGTTGGCATCTGCGGAAGGTTTTGCAAGCCGCTGTTGGAGAGGTTTAGTCCTCTAATAGTCCTATTAGTTCTTTTTGTCAGGTGAGCTCCAGTTGTTTCTGGTTGAGCTCTTGTTTTGCCTGGTTGGCTATGTTTAGCTTTTGGGAAGTGTGTGTGTGTTTTTTTTTTTTTTTTCTTGCTGTTATTTCCACCTCTCCTATTGACACTGCCTTGGGACGTCCCATCGGCCAAGAAGATATGGAGCTGTGTCCGTCAATGAACGAATGAGAACTGGATTTTCATCTTGCCAAAAATCCTTTTCTCTGATGTTCATTGGCGGACACAGCACCCACCCCTCTATTAAGTTGGGTTTTATGTTCTTCTACACTGCTTGTTACAAAACTGAAGTCCTATAGCAGGAAATGGGAGTATACCCCCTGGGACTGCCCTATAGACGTGGTCAAATCTTTTTCCACCTAGTCTCCTACTCCGATAGAGAGCATCATAAACCCATCAGGTATGGAGCTGTGCCCATCAATGAACATCAGAATATCAGAGAAAAAGATTTTACACTTTCAGGTGCCATTGTCACAAGATAATTGTTCACTTTACTTGTCAGTGGTCATAATGTTATGGTTGATCGGTGTAGATAGGTTTTAAACTTCATGGCTGAATACAGCAAGAAAAAAGGAAGAGGCCTCCTTAGATCTGTGATGAACTGCACCTACTAAAAGTCATTCCAGAATGCTTTGCCGATTTAGTTACATAGGTTGTAAAACAATGCAAGCCTATCAAATTCAACCAACTGAAAAAATGAATAAATAAATGGGAAAACCCCCAGAACCCTATATATCTACAGCTGATCAAAAGGAAAAACTTTTAAGTGTATTGTGCCTTGTGAAAGTATTCGGCCCCCTTGAACTTTTCGACCTTTTGCCACATTTCAGGCTTCAAACATAAAGATATAAAACTGTAATTTTTTGTGAAGAATCAACCACAAGTGGGACAAAATCATGAAGTGGAACGAAGTTTATTGGATATTTAAAACTTTGTTAACAAATAAAAAACTGAAAAATTGGGCGTGCAAAATTATTCAGCCCGTTTACTTTCAGTGCAGCAAACTCTCTCCAGAAGTTCAGTGAGGATCTCTGAATGATCCAATGTTGACCTAAATGACTAATGATGATAAATAGAATCCACCTGTGTGTAATCAAGTCTCCGTATAAATGCACAATCATGAAGTGGAACGCAATTTATTGGATATTTCAAACTTTTTTAACAAATGAAAAACTGAAACTTTGTTAAATAAAAAACTGAAAAATTGGGCGTGCAAAATTATTCAGCCCGTTTACTTTCAGTGCAGCAAACTCTCTCCAGAAGTTCAGTGAGGATCTCTGAATGATCCAATGTTGACCTAAATGACTAATGATGATAAATAGAATCCACCTGTGTGTGATCAAGTCTCCGTATAAATGCACATTCATGAAGTGGAACGAAATTTATTGGATATTTCAAACTTTTTTAACAAATGAAAAACTGAAAAATTGGGTGTGAAAAATTATTCAGCCTCCTTAAGTTAATACTTTGTAGTGCCACCTTTTGCTGCGATTACAGCTGTAAGTCGCTTGGGGTATGTCTCTATCAGTTTTGCACATCGAGAGACTGAAATTTTTGCCCATTCCTCCTTGCAAAACAGCTCGATGTCAGTGAGGTTGGATGGAGAGCGTTTGTGAACAGCAGTTTTCAGTTCTTTCCACAGATTCTCGATTGGATTCAGTCTGGACTTTGACTTGGCCATTCTAACACCTGGATATGTTTATTTGTGAACCATTCCATTGTAGATTTTGCTTTGTTTTGGATCATTGTCTTGTTGGAAGACAAATCTCCGTCCCAGTCTCAGGTCTTTTGCAGACTCCCTCAGGTTTTCTTCCAGAATGGTCCTGTATTTGGCTCCATCCATCTTCCCATGAATTTTAACCATCTTCCCTGTCCCTGCTGAAGAAAAGCAGGCCCAAACCATGATGCTGCCACCACCATGTTTGGCAGTGGGGATGGTGTGTTCAGGGTGATGAGCTGTGTTGCTTTTACGCCAAGCATAACATTTTGCATTGTTGCCAAAAAGTTTGATTTTGGTTTCATCTGACCAGAGCACCTTCTTCCACATGTTTGGTGTGTCTTCCAGGTGGCTTGTGGCAAACTTTAAACAACACTTTTTATGGATATCTTTAACCACTTTACCACCGGAGGATTTTGCGGTCTTATGTCCAGGCCAATTTTTGCGATTCGGCACTGTGCGAATTTAACTGACAATTGCGCGGTCGTGCGACGCCGTACCCAAACGCTTTCTTTTGGTGGTATTTGATCACCTGTGCGTTTTTTTTTTTTTTTTTTTTTTTTTTTTTTTTACTTTTTGCGCTATAAACAAAAAAAGAGCGTAAATTTTGAAAAAATAACTATTTTTCACTTTTTTTTTTTTTATATTAAATTCCCTCCCAAAAAAATGTAAAAATCAAAATGTTTTAAAATTTTTGGCCAATTTGTTTTCTGCTACCTATGTTTGGTAAAAAAAAATCACAATAAGCGTATTTTGATTGGTTTTCGCAAAAGTTATTGCATTTACTAACTAAGGGAAAGATTTCTGTCTTCTTTTTTTTTTTTTTTGCAGGACTGCGACATTGCGGTGGACAGATCGGACCCTTGACTGACATTTTTGAAACTTTTGGGGGTACCAGTGACATTACTACAGTAATCAGTGCTATAAATATGCACTGTTACTGTAAAAATTACCCTGGCAGGGAAGGGGTTAATTTTATTGGAGAGGGAGGGGTTAATATATGCCTGGTACTTACTAACGTGTGTGGGGGAGGTCACTTAGTGACACAGGGACAGATCGCAGGTTCAGCTATGCTGAACCCTGCAATCTGTCACTGTCTGTCACTTAGGAGATCCGCCCGCTTGTTTACACAAGCGGGCGGATCTCCAAACTCGATTCCCAACGATCGGGGAAGAGCAGCGGTGATCGCCGCCGCTCCTCCCCTGGCCCGACTCCCGCTGTGACTGAATACAGCGGGAGCGAGCCTCGCCTACAAGGAGGAGTCCAGCGACGTAGGTCTATGTCACTGGACAGGAACTAACCACTTTGCCGCAGTAGAGCTCGAGTGAGCGGTCGGCAAGTGGTTAAGAAATGGCTTTCTTCTTGCCACTCTTCCATAAAGGCCAGATTTGTGCAGTATACGACTGATTGTTGTCCTATGGACAGAGTCTTCCACCTCAGCTGTAGATCTCTGCAGCTCATCCAGAGTGATCATGGGCCTCTTGGCTGCATCTCTGATCAGTCTTCTCCTTGTATGAGCTGAAAGTTTAGAAGGACGGCCAGGTCTTCGTAGTTTGCCCTGGTCTGATATTCCTTCCATTTCAATATTATCGCTTGCACAGTGCTCCTTGGGATGTTTAAAGCTTGGGAAATCTTTTTGTATCCAAATCCGGCTTTAAACTTCTCCACAACAGTATCTCGGACCTGCCTGGTGTGTTCCGGAGACTTGATTACACACAGGTGGATTCTATTTATCATCATTAGTCATTTAGGTCAACATTGGATCATTCAGAGATCCTCACTGAACTTCTGGAGAGAGTTTGCTGCACTGAAAGTAAAGGGGCTGAATAATTTTGCACGCCCAATTTTTCAGTTCTTTATTTAACAAAGTTTGAAATATCCAATAAATTTCATTCCACTTCATGATTTTGTCCCACTTGTTGTTGATTCTTCACAAAAAATTACAGTTTTATATCTTTGTTTGAAGCCTGAAATGTGGCAAAAGGTTGAAAAGTTCAAGGGGGCTGAATACTTTCGCAAGGCACTGTATTTCTGGGTAATAGAAAAATCCTTTTGCACAGAAGGCACCAACTGTAGATTTTCTTAAACTGGTGTTTTGGGGGGTGGGGGGTGCTCCTTATCTCCCTCCTATCTGCTAAATGTCTTATTTTCATAAAACATTACCAACTTCCCTATTTGAGGCTTTCGGTTGAACACAGTAAGTGCCGTTATGCAAAGACCTTCCGCAGTTGCAGCTTCCAGTAATTAGCTCTACATGTGAACAACATTCTCAGGCTATCACAGAAGATCAGTATTTATACAACTCGCCCCTCCGGTAGAGTCATGTCCTATTAGGGAACTCTACTTAAACCTTGCCATCCCCAAACCACCTCGCCTTATGAATATTGGCTTGAAAATTGCTTTTAATGCTGTTGGACCTCACCTTGTTTTACCTGTATATTCTTACCCAACTTTCCTCTCAAATGTTGTAAAAAAAAATTGCATCAAAGGAGATGTAAAATCAATAAAATCTCTCATATAAGCTTTAGCATGCTAATGTAATTTAAAATATTAACTGGTGGTGATTCCAAGAAGGCCCTTGTTTGGGTACTTCCTGTAATAGGATAACCATATTCTTTCCCTGTCTCCCAGTTGTGTTCCTGTGTTATCACATTCACCCCAATGGAGACAGGCATGGTCCACTCTGGTCACTATCAGGAAGCTGGTCCACAGAAGTTATTTGTAGTCAATGCTGGCGTGAGTGCACATAGAATAAAAAAGTCCAGTAGCACAGGATTTTGAGGGGAAAATATAGCAACCGTTTTATTCATGGTGCACACAGCAAGCTAAATGCCATCTTGTTTGGGTTGTGCAGAATTACAAATGAAAAGTTTGGCCTTATGGCCATTGAAGTTGATTAAACATAAAGAATTTTGACAATTACTGTAGAAAAGGCCTTCTCTTTTTGTGTGGGTCTCCCTCTCCCCCCTCCCGTTTTTATTTTTGTGCATATTAACCACTTAAGCCCCGGAAGATTTTACCCCCATTCCGACCAGGGGGTATTTTGCGATTCGGCACTGCGTGAATTTAACGGACAATTGCGCGGTCGTGCGACGCTGTACCTAAACGAATTTGGCTTCCTTTTTTTCCCACAAACAGAGCTTTCTTTTGGTGGTATTTGATCACCTGTGCGATTTTTTTTGATCACGCGCTATAAACAAAAAAAGAGCGTCAATTTTGCAAAAATAACAATATTTTTCACATTTTTTTATATGAAATTCTCCCCAAAAAAAAATGTAAAAATCAAAATTTTTTAAAATTTTCGGCCAATTTGTTTTATGCTACCTATGTTTGGTAAAAAAAATTGCAAAAAGCGTATTTTGATTGGTTTGCGCAAAAGTTATCGCGTTTACCAACAAAGGGAAAGATTTTTGCCATTTTTGTTGTTTTTTTTTTTTAACGCGTAATGGCGGCGATCTGCGATTTTTTTTTTTTTTTTTTTGGCGGTACTGCGACATTGCGGCGGACAGATCGGACCCTTGACTGACATTTTTGACACTTTTGGGGTTACCAGTGACATTTCTACAGTAATCAGTGCTATATATATGCACTGTTACTGTAAAAATACACTGGTAGTGAAGGGGTTAACTTTATTTGGGAGGGAGGGGCTGTGTGTGTCCCTAGGGGCGTGCTTTCTACTGTGATTGGCTGTGGCTTCAGCTGTAAGGACACTGATCAATGGATCTACATAGTAGATCCATGTGATCAGTGTCTTTGCAGCGAGGAGAATGACAGGCAGCTTGTTTACACAAGCTGCCTGACATTCTCCCTCTCCCCCGCCGATCGCCGGGTGGCCGGCGGACATCGGGTCCACTGGTCACACGCGCGGGGGGGTCCGTGACCACTCGGGAGCGGGAGCGCGCCTCCGGGGGCGCGCGCTCGCTCCCTAGACCCTCACAAGCAAGCAACGTAGCCCTACGTTAGTTTGCCTGTGAGGGGCTGACCGCCGACGTAGATAGTCGTGCGGCGGTCGGCAAGTGGTTAAAATAGATGGGGATAACCGTGTCTCTGACTTTCAGAAGCATTGTGGATGTTTCTTTTCATTGGAGACTGCATGTTTTTACTCTGAGATAACATTATTTGCAAGGCTACATCTATGTGTAGCCTTTGTTCTCCTGTAGTGACCCTGACTCTGCAGCACACTATTAGGCCCCTTTCACACGGGCGGTTGTTGTGCCATTGGTAAAAAGCATGTTTTGTTATTTTGAAATTCCAACACTCCTGGCACAAAGATTATTCACATTTGTACATCACGATTACGTGTGTTTTACGTGCGGCTGCGGTAGTAAATTCTTGCCTTTTTTGTATAGCAACTGTTTACTTTTTCTTTGTACTGCGCTTACCTGCGTTTATATACAGATGGCTACGGTACATCACTCCTGGACGCTGTCAACTTTATTTTTCCTAAATGCACAAAATGGGGCCATAGGGATGCATTGTCTGCATTTAGCTGCAGTAAATAAGTTCCTCTTTCCGCAGCTAAAAGCTGAAATCTAAACATTCATTTGAAAGGGGCCTTAGGTTATAGGCCACATTAAAAATAGCTTCTCACATTGTTCTATATATACAATGTGTGATACCGCTGCCCAATTATAAACCTAATCTATCATGTGAATAAACTTATCAAAACAACAATAACTGTGAAATGGGTGCCAGATCCAAATGCCAAAAGGTCTGTAATATACCATCTATTAACCACTTTACGTCTGCTCACAGTAATACTACTGCGGCAGAGTGTCTCGTTATCGTCTGACGACGTAGTATTAACGTCGTCAGACACTCCCCCTCCTGGGCGGCGCTGGCGCGCTGCCGGAGGCTCGCTCCCGCTGTTTTCATTCACAGCGGGAGTCGGGCCAGGGGAGGAGCAGCGGCGATCACCGGGGATCTAGTGTGGAGATCCGCCCGCCTGTGTAAACACAAGCGGACGGATCTCCATAGTGACAGGGAGTGACAGATCAGACTGTTCAGCATAGCTGGACATTCGATCTGTCCATGACTCACTCAGTCACCTCCCCCCACACACGTCAGTAAGCACCAGGCATACATTAACCCCTCCCTCTCCAATAAAATTAACCCCTTCCCTGCCAGTGTCATTTTTACAGTAACAGTGCATATATATATATATATATAGCACTGATTACTGCAGTAATGTCACTGGTACCCCCAAAAGTGTCAAAAATGTCAGTCAAGGGTCCGATCTGTCCGCCGCAATGTCGCAGTCCCACAAAAAAATCGCAGATCGCTGCCATTACGCGTTAAAAAAAAAAAACACCAAAAATGACAAATCTTTCCCTTTGTTAGTAAACGCAATAACTTTTGCGCAAACCAATCAAAATACGCTTATTGCGATTTTTTTTTTTTTTTTTTTTTTTTTTTACCAAACATAGGTAGCAGAAAACAAATTGGCCAAAAATTTTTTAAAAAAATTGGTTTTTACATCTTTTTGGGGGGAATTTCATATAAAAAAAATGTTAAAAATATTGTTATTTTTTCAAAATAAACGCTATTTTTTTGTTTATAGCGCAAAAAGTAAAAATCGCACAGGTGATCAAATACCACCAAAAGAAAGCTTTGTTTGTGGGGAAAAAAGGACGTAAATTTCGTTTGGGTACGGCTTCGCACGACCGCGCAATTGTCAGTTGAAGTCGCACAGCGCGGAATCGCAAAAAGTGGCCTGGACGGAAGACAGCAAAATCCTCCGGTGGTAAAGTGGTTAAAATATAAAACTGTACCCACGTTCTGAGTGCCGCGAAGGCTTGCATCCCGGTGCTTTGGAAGACGACTAAAGTACCGACTATTGGGGACTGTATGCGCAGGATGGAGGACATTAACAGAATGGAGGACCTCACCCTCACGAGGCAGCATCGCAGGGAACGATACGATAAGATTTGGGGTTTTTGGAATGTCTTCGTGCTCTCTGACAAGGGCAGGTCTCTGATGTGCGGTTGATCCTCACCCCGGGAGTACCCGTGGGTTTGTCCATGCGGGGAGTTTCCCCCTCTGTTCCCCCCCCCTCCCCCCCGTCCCAATCCCTTCGCCATCCTTCGTTTTCTCTGTGTGTCGCCCAGTCTCGGGCCCTGTTCTCACTTATCTTTCCTATTTTTTAGTTAAAATTGGGAAGCGACGGCCGGGAAAGGTTTTTCTCTCTCCATAATACAGCTTTTCCACATGTCTGTACCGGTGCCTGGCTATCTGTGACCCCGGTTGGATGTGTCAGCACCTTCCCCGGCTCCGGGGATGGGTTCTATGATTATGCCAGGACCTTCATTGTTCTTCGATCTGATGTTATAGTTTGCTTCTCCTTTTGATGCTATGTTTGTTACATATGTCTGTATAGTACATGTCACAGATTGTTTCTCGACTGTTGTTCCTTTTCTAAAAATAAAATATTTGAAAAAAAAAAAAATATATACATATATATATATATATATATATATATATATATATATATATATATATATATATATATATATATATATATATACTGTACAAAGTGCATATACTGATCTAAGAAACGATTATAAAAATATATTAAATACCTTTTTAAAAAAAAAAAACGGAAGTAGAAAAAAAGTCCCAACAGTCCACAAAGCAGGGGCTCAAAAAGTGCGTCTTCATACATGGAAAAAAAGTTTTATCTCCTGACAAAGCCACGTGTGGGAGTGGTGCAACGTGTAGAGATGGAACCAGGCAGCGTGTGTTACCAGAAAGATACTGTGAGATACTGTTCAATTTAAAGCTATTCTGCCATGTTTTTATGTTTGTTTTACAATTCATAAATGTGAGTGCATTTCCTAAGCTGGGCTGGTTTATCTTTATATGTATCAAGGATACTGTACTATTGGATTTATTTTCCATTTTACCCCGAGAGTTGTAAGAAGTCAAAGACCCCCCCTCCTGGGGAAGCCAAGCTACCCAAGGAGCAATAAAGCGGAGGATCAATATCTGGTGTATGGAAGTGATTTTCTATATTGTCTAGTTGGCCTATTTCCAGGTCTTTTATGAAGGTGAGCGTGCATTTCACCAGGTAACGGTGCACTCTTTTAAATGTGGTGGAGCACTGAGAGAATATAAAGAGCAACGCTCACTGTTTCTGTATGAAGACGCACTTTGAGCACCTGCTGTGTGGACCGTTGGGGGATATATATATATATATATATATATATATAATATATATAATATATATTTTATTTTTATTTTTCTATATGCATTTTCTCACTTATTTCCTCTATCGGTGTTTTTCACTTGGACAGTTTTTTATGTTTTATTAGACAGTATATTACAGACCTGTTAACATTTGGATCTGGCACCCTTCTTACAGCTATTTTGAAAAGTTTATTCACATGATGTATTCAGTTTAATAATTGGGCAGCGCTATCACACTTTGTATATATTTTGATTTTACAATTTATGTGGGAACACATAGTGATAGCAGCCATTTGTCACAGTTGGGATTAGGTGGCAGTGCACAACATTTTCATTATTTTCACATTGTTCTTCAGTTTTTATTAATATTAAACAGAACTGTCCTGCTTTGCAGTACCCCCATAGTGTTCCCGTATACTCCCTCCCTGTATGTAATAATGGTATATCTACCACACACGCAATTGTGTCCTCATAATTGTGACAGGTTTTCATTTCTCTGTCATTGCAGTGATACTTCAGACCTCATAACCTGCGTCGCCGACTTGCAGTACAACAACCAGAAACTGCAGGAGGAGAAGGCCAAGCTAAAGAGCGCCCTAGAGGCGCAGGAGGAGACCAACCACCGTCTGCTGGAGGAGAACGAAGAGCTGCGCTGCCAGTGGAGGAGGTAACACCCTCTGTGCTCTATACACATGTATCTCCTGACTACAGAGGTGTAACATATTGCTTGTTCTTTTAAGGATTAGTAGAGAAGATGTTGGCTGTGTGTAGAAAGATGTTCCCTCGCAGAAATAGACCTTTATTTAATTTGTCAACACTGTAAAATTCCTAAATCCTTGAAGGACCCTGGCGGCCTTCAAAGAGCCTCTATTACTATGTTCCTCCATTGGTAGACCTGTTTTGAACCCGCATCTCTATCAGTATGTGGGTCCTAAAACCTTAGCATAAGCTTCTATATAATGGTATTCAATGTTTCTAGTGCTTGAATTATAAAGGGCTCTGTCCCCTAAAGCCCCAAGAAAACTGTGTATGTAGCACCCTCCTAGGTAGGTGCTAAATAAAAGCATTGTTTGCTCCATCTGCTTATCAGGGGAGCCTGATCAGTAGTTTTGCCTGTTACATGTGTCCATGTGTGATTCATTTGATTTGAGTGAGTGTCCCCATTGTATCCAATAGGGGTGCCTGTTGGACAGTGGAGGAAACCCAGCCAATGACACACAGGTTTTTGTGGCTGTCCCAGTGGTAGGGCACAACCGCAGTGCATCCTGGGATTGGTCATAAAAGCCGAGGGCACATGTGAAAAGGCGTCTTTGGGGGCGGGAAGCAGGGTCCCAGGAGGAGGGTGGCAGCGGTCTCTCCTCCTGTCAGTGTGGAAAGCGGCCACAGGCAGTCAGCCTAGTGGACCAGAAGTGTGGTGCTGGGCTGTGTGGTCCAAAGAAAACTGATGGTGGAGCAAGTGGCAGAGTAACCCAAGGAAAAACTGTGTCCGTGAGTACAAGGGAGCTTGCCAGGGGTCTGCCCAGGAAGGGGACCACTCCAGGGAAAGTCAGTGGACAGGAGCCCGCACACACAGCAAGTAAGAAAGGGGGTGCCAAGTTAGACCCTGAAGAGTAACCTAAAACATAGTTAGCCTTTTATATCTTCACTTCAGTAGCAAGGTGAAGCAGCGGCCTTGCCGTATACACCACAGCTAATGGTCCTCAATATTGTGCATAGTTCAAGTTGGAGTATCCCACTCATCCCTTCTCCCATCCAAGTTCCAATAAATCACAAAAAAACAAAGCCCCCTGGACTGTTCATTGACTGAGCCAAGGACTTAAGTGATAGGTTTAACAGACTGTTGCTATGGGTAACCCAGGGGAATCCATTCTCAGCAGCCCCCTAGGGGGCAGTGCTATATATATATATATATATATTTGTGGTATGTATGTATGTGTGTGTATATGTATATGTATATATATATATATATATATATATATATATATATATATATATATATATATATATATATATATATATATAATGAAGGTTAATTGAATAATGTTTATATCTTTGATTGGTTTAAGGCCTGAGGCACTAGATCCTAATAGGTTAGAACTTGCTTTGAAGGGTAAGGTTTGTTTTGTTGCTGTGAACCCCTAAGGGAAAACACAAGGAGACCTCTAGAAAGCGCTCCAGATAAAATACACTAGATATGTGACAGAGCGAGCACCAGAAAAAAGGTTGTACTAGCTGAAAACAGGATAAACGTTGAAATGATTTTGTGTGCCAATAATCCTCCAGCACTTGGTTTTCCATCTTTTTTTCATCCCGAATCTCATAGCCCTGATTACAGGGGGGCTTAAAAGCCCTGCAATGCACTGTCAAGATCTTTTATGATCAAATAAACATTTTGAAGTCAACTGAATCAACAGGACTCCTTCCCCTATGTATGATCTTATATCTTCAGCACCTGGAGAGAGCCTCCAAAAGGGAGATTTGATTGGATGGACAGCTTAAAAATCTAATTTGTAGTGTGGTTCCTCATTGAGTAGATTGATTGTCATCCTGCGTCTCCACCTAATGAGGCCCTCATCTTCTTTTACAATCAAACTGTAAGTCTAGTGGAGCCTGGAAGTTTGTGCCACAATCTGCTTTAGGCTTCTTTTACACGGGCGTTCAGTTTTTTATGCCCGATCAGTTCCTTTTTTTTTTTTGAAACGGACACGGATGTCACTTGTGTCATCCGGTCCGTATGTCCGTTTTTCATTCCATCCATTTGCGGATGAAAAATGGACATAATGTACAGTATGTCTATGCAAATACGGATGTCAGCGGATGACACCACTGACATCCGTTTTTGCGTCCGTTCCGTTTTTTTGAACGGAAGAAAAAATAGGATTCTCTTCCATTCAAAAAAACGGAACTGAACAGAACGGATGCAAAACGGATGTCAGCGGATGATCATCCGCTGACATCCGTATTTACATAGAGATAGATTATGTCCGTTTTTCATCCGCAAACGGATGGGATGAAAAACGGAACGCCCGTGTGAAAGAGGCCTTACTTTTGGGGAATTGTTGTATTCTGTCTGTGCATCTATCTGCCCCCCAAGACATTTAAGTTTTTGAATGTAGTTATGGATAGGTTCCTGGGGACTGTTGTCGGAGTGACAAATTTATGACAATTCCAATTTTTTGGTCACAGGAAAAAGTGAGGGAAAAACTTGATGGGTTTTTACCATTTGCCACCTGTAACCAAAAAAAATTTGATACCCCTTAAGTGTGTCTGCGTCCTTAGTCTAAGGTGTCTGGGCCATTAAAACCTAACTGTCCTTTGCTTCGTGACAAACCAACATACCGATATGAGAACTTTCACAGAGAATTTGGTAAGTAGGTTTTTTTTTTTTTTTTTTTTTTTAAAAGGGACTTTTTGTTAGAGTCAGCTGACAAGAATGATGGAGTATCACAGCCATCGCTGCAAAACAACACTACCAACCTCAGACATATTGTTCTATACGGTTATATTTACATATGGAAATGGAATTTTGTTTAACAAAGTTCTGTACACAGAGGATGTACACAACTCGTTAATCTGCTGATATCTTTGGATGACAGGAAATTAAAAAGTTTGCAAAAGGCAAATCTTGGGATATTATGTTATAAAAAGCGAAGGTCTGTCCTTCCAATATAATTTTTTTTTTTTTTTTTTTTAACCACTTTCGTTTTGTGATGCCTTTTTCCATTCAATTAGTAAAAAAACAAGAAAACAAGATCATTCCATATTTGGTTGACTAAAGAAATATTTAGCATTGCACCCAATGGTCATCATCTTGTATTTAAATGACTGACCTGTAGTCTCATAATGCTGCTTAGTGGCACAGCAGATGCCATTGGTGTTCCTTGCCTTTTTCATTTCAGCCTTGTCTTCTAATTCTAAAGCTGAACTCTAGGCACAAACAATGTATTTAAAAATATTCCTCAATAGCCAAAATGGATATATAAATCTACTTTATGTGCACCAAAAGGCTTTTGAAAACCTAGATATCACATTGTTAAACCAGCAGTGACCTCCTCAATGGGCTCTACACAGCCTGCTTGGAGAGCTGAGCTGTGGGAGGGGGTGGAGACAAGACCAGATACCCTGCACAAGATGAAAGAGCAGCAGTGACCAGTCTGTAATACAGGAAGTTCCTGCACTGGAGTTGTTTTACTCGATTACACATGACTCTTGTATATAACCAATATTTGTCTTGCCCAGCTGTCATTTATGTAGCAATATTTCCAGGCAGTGAGCCTGATATGGGTCTGCCATTGTTACCGGTAACACTTCCAACACATTCAAGTTGAATACCCAACTGTGAGAGCTGAGACAATGACCATTCCGGCATCTTTGGTTTGTTTTGTTTGTTTTGTAATGGGTATGGAAGAAGGGAATGAGTGGGATACTCCTCCGGCTCAACTAGGTTTAACTGGGATACTTGATAGAAAAATGCCTGTTGGCACTGTTTTGACGCCAGCTGAATGCCGACCAATGCTTCCTGGCGCTTGGAGATACTGTTTTGCAGAACTGTGCTAGAACTTCAACTCTAACGCTCTGCTTAACTCAGAAGATCCAGGACTTGACTCCTGAGTCCTGACACTCTGTTTAGCTCAAAAGTCCAATGAATAGCTCCCTCCAGCCCTTCACTGACTGAGGTAGCTCCTTGTAACTGCTTGTGCTGCTGCAACTCTCAACACTGTATGCTTAACTCTTCAGGGCCCAACCGCTGGAGCCCCCTTTACACTTTCAGGGTCCTCTCACTAGGCACCCCCTCTGACGCTTCAGGGTCCTCTCACTAGGCACCCCCTTTACCGCTAACTAGCTCCTAGATCCCTGGTCCCCTTTAAGCTGGGCAGACCCCTAGGGGTAGTTCACAGAACTCATAAACTTGGAATGCTTTCCTGGAACTGAACCCCTCTTTCTCCTCTGGTCCTCGGCACACCGGATCCCCTCTGCAGCTCAGCTCAACTCTCTTTCTCTGGATTCTCAGGCAAACCACCTGAGACACCCGATCCTTCAGACAGGAGGAGAGACAGCCATACTCTCCCTCCTGGGACTCTGCTTCCCGCCAAAGATGCTGCATCATGCGCTCCCCTCAAACATATACCCACTCCCAGAATCCTCTGCGGCAGAATCTGCCTTCTGGCGTAGATACAGGCCTGAATGTGCCTCTGATTGTTTGTTTCCTCCACTACCCAATGAGAATCCTCTCATGGAGCCAGTGGGGAAACTCCCCTCTCAGCAGCCACACCTGGGAGACATGACGGCCTAGCTGAAAATCATGGCCCTGCTGTTAGGCAGCCAAGGCCCACTATATTTTACCTAGCACCTACCCTGTAGGGTGCTACATCTGTAAATGTTGACTCTAGTGTTTAGACATAGACCTTTCATAATAGACATAGACCTTTCATAATGGACTTTCTGCCGGCGCTCTTCCCCCATGTCTGTCTGGTACTGCTTCCTTAAACTAGAATGACTGTTACCTAACACGAACCTGTCAGGGCAGTAAAATATGGAAAGTGCCATTGCAGACTCTCACCACCCCTCTGCAGCTGTAAAATTAGCAATACCTGACCTGCAGAATTTTTCTCTGTCAATGACTTGTAGGAATGAGTTTAACAGACCGGTGCTTGTACCTTTTTTTTTTTAGATGGCATTCTATCAAGGCAAATGTACGAAAGCTGCCACCACTGGCCTTACTTTAGAACAGTCATTTTGTGATGGACCTTGAAATATGAAGGCGACATCAGATGGAAAATGAAATCCCACCGCTCAAGGAACCCCTAGAAACCTCCTAGAGGGTTTCTCCTGAGGTTGCTAGGGGATCCTTGAGATGTGGTATCACGTTCTATCTGTTACCTTCATATTTCAAGGTTCTTCACCACTTGTAGGAACCAATATCATGACACCAATGATCTTTTTAGTGGACTGTAAGGCTCCATTCCCACTAATGCAAATCCAAAGCTGTGTGACTTTGGTGCCAATTTCATGCAACTTTACACTCTCTGGCACTCAAAGTTGCATCAATGGAGTACAGGAACCTCTTTAACGTCACTGCAACTTTAAGTTACAAAGATTGGAACAGGTGCCATGCAAATTATTGGGCTGTGACTTGCCATGCGACCGGGTCCAAAAATGCATGAAAAGTTACACTAGTGTGAATAGAGCTTAAGGGTGGCATTCTAACCACCACTGTAAAGGTGGGAATTTTCTTAATTGACCCCCAATCAACTGATCTTACTAGGGGTTTCCTGTGATCTGAAAATTATTTCAGGGGTTCCTCTATTGTAAAAAGATGGAGAGAGACTGCTTCAGAAGCTCCTCGTCATCCTTTTCCTTCATAATTTAAGGAGGCTGCATTCAAACTGTTGCTTTGAGGTAATGTGCGTAGCAGTGCCATTCATTTTGACAGGAAGTTGTGACCCCGGCTCTCTTGTTTTGTGTCTTGTAGCGCCCAGCAGTCCATTAGCAAAGCTCGGGCCTTGAAGGGAGAACTGGAGGAAATGAAATCAAACATGAATCTTCTGGAGGAGGCCAGAGCCAAGCTGGCAGCCCAGAACAAGCAGATGGTGAGTGACAGTCCTTATAAAGAGGTGCCACAGGGTACTGGTAGAAGGAGGCTGTGAGAAGAGTACCCACTTGCAAAACAGGATGGAGTAGCAAACCAAATGCTGATTGAATTGTTTATGAACTATATTCCCAAAAGTAATTAAACGCAAGTAAACTTTAATGGTATCCCACTCTTAGTCTGTAGGGTTCAATATTGAGTTGTGGTGGAGGAACTTGGACTGGCCTGCACAGAGTCTTAACCTCAACCTGATGGAACACTTCTGGGATTAATTTTAAAGCCAAGACTGCGAGCTTAGCCTTCTCGTCCACATGAGTACCTGAACTCACAAATGCGCTTCTGGAAGCATAGTCAAACATTCCCATAGACACACTCCTAAACCTTGAGGACAGCCTTCCCAGAAGAGTTGAAGCGGCGGTTATAGCTGCAAAGGGTGGGCCAACTCAATATTTAACCGGTCTAAGACTGGGATGCCATTAAAGTTCATGTGTGTGTAAAGGCAGGCATCCCAAAATTTGATAATAAAGTTGTTGTTACCATCCATTATTAAAGTGATACTAAACTCACACAGTTTAAAGGGTAACTCCACTTTCGTGGGGGGAAAACAATACCAAATAACGAAAAAATAATATAGCATATACAATAAGACAGTCATATTGTAATTGAATGTTATTAAAAATGTATCTTTCCTTTTTCAATCTGCATCTCTGTAATTTTTTGAAAATGCAATATGGCTACCTGGAGGTGTTGTGTACACAGAATGTATACAGACCATCCCTCAGAAAGCTTATTTCCTACTTGTGTGATTGGCTCACTGATTTTCCCAGAAGCCTACACTAAGGTACAAGTCAGATTTCAGGCATCCCCTGCAGCAAAAATGTCCTTTTTGGCGAGATACTCCCAGTAGGAACATGTCTGAAGGAATGCAGACCCTGACATTTTCCTTATTCATGCCCTGCAGCTGATTGATGATACTGAAACCACTCCCATTACACTCAGCACAGAAGAACAAACAGTGATTTCTTCATAATAACAAAATGTAGGAATCTGCAATAAAGTTTGTTAAAATCCTTGCAATAATCATAGATCACCCAGAGGGGAATGCTTTTTTTCCCCCAACAAAAGTGGAGTTGCACTTTAATTTACATTGTCCCTTCTATTTCTGTATGTGAATGATGAAATTATTTTAATAAAAAAAAAAAAGCGAAACCTAAAAGTACCCTTTTCCTACTCAATATACAGCTGTCACATGACCCAGATCATTCCCAGCCTGTCTGCAGGGAAACCTAAGCAGGAGACGCTAGTCCTCCACTGCTGTCACGTGTATGTGTGTATGTATATATATATATATATATATATATATATTGTAACAGGAAGTCAGCTAAATCTGGGAATGTAGTCACAGGAAGGAGATACATTTCTACCTGATTTAGAAAGTCCATTAATTAATTTAGGGTGTTGGCTACAGAGCTAGCCAGCAGGAAGTTGAAAGGCCTTCACCTGTTCAGAATGAGGGAGTTAAGGCTCTATAATTTGTTCAGAGAAATTCCTATTGTTTGCTGCCTCCTGTCGCCGTGTGGGCTGGGAGAGGAAGGCAGACATACGTGTACCTCCCGACGCCGTGTGGGCATGGGAGAAGGACTGCTGCCTCCTGTCGCCGTGTGGGCTGGGAGAGGGGGACAGTCGGATGTGTGCCTCCCGACAAGCTGGTGAGCATGGGAGAAGACCCCCTACAGCGATGTGAAGCTAAGGAGGGTAACCACGAGTGAAGACGTCTCAAAGGTGAGAAGACAAAGTGTTCCATGTGAAGAGTGTGAAGAGTAAAGGGACCTGTTAAATGAACTGTGTTCAATGTGAAGAATCTGAAGAGTAAAGGATCCTGTTATAAATGAACATGTGCTGTGTGAAAGAAAACAAAGGGACATGTTCAATGGACAATGTTGGTGCTGTGTGAAAAGCAAACAAATGGACATTTGAGTGTCTGCTGTAGGATCAGCAGTGTCGGCCCAACAGTAGGTTGGAAAGACTTCTTAGGTAGGTTCCAGCGTGAGAAGGTAGCCGCCCACAGAGGCAAGGATTTATTTTGTCTTTTATTTTATTTTGATGTTTTTGCTGCATGCACTGGTATGAAGAAAATTGACCTAATAAACCAAACTATTGTTTTCAACCTCTGCTCGGCTATCTCTCTGTGAAAACGCACCCCCAAAGGGGTCATCCACGCCTACCACCGAGCTAATCCCTTACATATGGTGGAGGTATGCAGTGGGCAGAAGCAGCAAGATCCCTGCAGCACAATCTATGTGTGCAGGAGAGAAGATCCTGACAGAAAAAAAAAAAAAAAAAAAAGTGTTTTAAAGAGACAGCGGTCTCAAAATTATTTGATGAACTTTGTTGTGTCTGGTGCAAGTGACTGCACAAACTGTGTGCGCAGGAAAAGAGATCTCGCAAGAGAGAGAAAAACTACATGTGTTGAAGAGACAGTGGTCTGAAAATTGTTTGCTGGACTGTGAAAAATTTGTTTGTGGAGTTATTGAAGATGGGGCGGTCCAAACGCCTGAAAAATGCAAAGATAGATGAAATGAGAGACCGGATTCTATGGATGGAGGGGATGATGCCGTCTGAACCAGCCCCATCCATGCCTAAAGAGAGTCTACTAAAGAGGAAGGTTGTTGTCCCTAGCAACACTGATGAAACTGCTATGGAGACGCAGTGTGCTCAGATGAAAAGTAAGCTCAAAATGGAGGAGATGTTGAAACAACTGATTATATCAAATACAGCTCAACAGCAGGCAAATGCAGCTCAACAGCAGGCAAATGCGGATTTTCAGCGGAGCTTTGCAGCTCAACAAAAGGCTCATCAAGAGAGCATGGCAGGCTGGAAACAGAGACGCCAGCAGCCAATGGAGGCCATCGGTTTGGAAGAAACCGAGTATGTGTGCAGGGCTGAGTTGGATGCCTTGCAACGGAAAATGGAAGAAAAGGAACAAGCCTTGGAATTGCTTAAAATGGAGCATAGAAACTTGCAGGAAATGAATGAACTACTCAAGTCTCATGTGTCACAGTGGGAAGAATCCACTGCTCTTCTTTTGGTCGAGTTGCAAAAACGCAGAGAGACTATAATGGAGAAAGATACCATCCTCATGGAAAAGGAAAGTGAAATTCAGACTTTGCAGAAGCAAAGTATGGCTGATATGTTGGAGTTGCGTAATCAGCTGGAAAAAAGTCTTCAGTCTTTGGGAGCTACAAAAATAGACCTGCAGGAGTCGCAGGAACAGAATGTCGCTCTGAAAACGACATTGTCTCTCAGCGACAACGAGAAAAGTGAAAGAGAGGCTAAATTACTGAGTACTGTGTATGAGCTCACCACTTTGAGCAATGTGGTAGATGAATTACGTGCAGACTGTGAAAGTTGGAAAGGTGAAGCCCAACGTTTCCAGCAGCAGTTAAAGGAGAAAGAAGCCTGTGTGGCAGAATTACAGTCTCATTCCCAGAAACTAGCCAATGAGGTGAAGGCTCTTATGCAGGGAAAAGGAGATTGTGAACATAAGAGGGAAAAAGTAGAGGCACAGCTTCTGGAATCGCAAATCAAGGTGTCAGAAGGTGACCGATTGTGTGCTAAGCTGTCAGAGAAGGCAAACCGACTGCAGGTTGAGTTGGACAATGTTACAAATCAGCTTTCTCAAGCAGACAGCAAATCTAGAGAAATTGCGGAAGATTTTTCTATCTTGGAATCGCAGCTGCAAGACACGCAGGAACTCTTACAGGAAGAGAGGTGTCAAAGGCTGAGTTTTAGCACAAAGCTCAAACAAATGGAAGATGAGAAAAATGGCTTCCTGGAACAATTAAAAGAGGAGGCGGAAGCAAAGAAAAACCTATCAGAGCAAGTCGCAACATTGCAAGCTCAGATAGCGGATATGAAAAAACGCATGGAAGAAAGCGTTGGTTCATTACAGTGTGTTGAAGATGTGAAAAAGAAGTTTGATCAGATGCTTGGTGAAGAGAAGACTGTGTCTGCAAAATATGCAGAAGAACGCGCACGTGAAGAAACGGAGGTGCGTGATAACGAGAGCAAAGCCCTGTTCTTGGCTCGCTCCTTGGAGGAAGCTCTAGAGTGTAAAGTTGAACTAGAAAGAGTTAACCAACAGCTGTGTACAGAAATGGAAGATTTGGTCCGCTCCAAGGATGATGTTGTGAAAAGCGTTCAGGAGCTAGAAAAGTCTAAGCGAGTCTTAGAACAGCAAGTAGAAGAGATGAAGATTCCGTTGCAGGAACTGGAAGAGGAATTCCAGGCAACAGAGGATCTGTCCCAAAGAGGGGATAGTGTGTCTGATGCAGTTTTTAAAAGGATCAGTGTTTTGGGGTCTGTCCTGAGTGAGCCTCAGAAATGTGATGACATGTGGCTTGAATCACCCCTTTGGAATAAACCGTTCCTTAGAAAACTTCAAGCATTAGAAAATGTATCATTAGAACTTCAGCAAACAAAGGAGCTGAGTAAGAAATGTGGTGATTTCTCAGTTCAGGCTGAAAACCTAGTGGAGAAAACTAAGGCTGTTGGTGAAAACGTGAAGCAAATGAATAAGTGCCTTTCAGGGAGTGTTTCCAAAATGGAACTGGTGAAAGACAGGTGGCAGAAATTTGATCGTGATCTTGAGATACATTCCATGTGGAATTCAGATAGAGAAAAGGAACTAGGTGACCTTGAGCGGTCAAATAGTTCAGCAGAAAGTGCATTGAAGAAACCTGTAAAAGAATGTGTTGCAGTTCCATGCTTCTTCACTGATGCAGAGAGGAGGTCTATAATGGATACCACCCAGATCGCTGGGTTCAACTGTGTTGTTGCCTTTAACCCCTATGTTGGTGGAAGGAAAGTTGATGATGTTCTGGTTGGCTACTTCTGTGAAGAGTTTGGCAAGAAATATAAACTGAATATCAAATCAAATAGTAGGCCTTTACTGCGACTCGCTCAGGAGGGCGAAAAGTTTAAGAAGTTGATGAGTGCAAATGCTTCAGATCTGCCTATGAATATGAAATGTTTGAATGATATTGATATCTCTGGGAAAAGGAACAGGGGTCACTTTGAAGAAATGTGTGACAGCCTGTTGTCTCAATTGGAAAATCCTCTGCACAGCATCTTAGAGCAAGCAAAGCTCAAGAAGGAAGATCATTCCCTTTTACAACAAAAAGTCAATGATTGTGTACAGCTGTATGGAGAGGCAACTCAAGTCACAGAGGGATGTCAAGAGTCCCTACTTGGAACAAAGCTTAGTGAAGCAAAGGTTCTCAAAGTTTTGTGGAAAACATTTATGGATTGCAGAGAGAGGCGTCTTAAGAATGTTGAAGACATTAAGACTAGCCCAATTGAGTTGCCTATGGATCACGGTCCTCCATGGTGGATTGGACAGACGGTTATGAGGGACAAGCTGTCTGACATTTATGAGAAAGCTGTCAATGAAGATGACAGAAACGAGAAGGAGCAAAATTATGCCAAAAATGCAGTTGAAGAATGTGTATATGAGATGAGAGACAAACTGTGTGGCATTTATGAGAAATCCGTCAATGAAGATGACAAAACAGTTTCATCCGGAAGCTTGAGGATAATAGGAGGCTTATCAGTGAGTCAGCAGTGCTTGACACATGCGTGCCTGGAAATCTGTGTCCCAACCCTAGGGTTGAAACAAGAGGGGGGGGTATGTAACAGGAAGTCAGCTAAATCTGGGAATGTAGTCACAGGAAGGAGATACATTTCTACCTGATTTAGAAAGTCCATTAATTAATTTAGGGTGTTGGCTACAGAGCTAGCCAGCAGGAAGTTGAAAGGCCTTCACCTGTTCAGAATGAGGGAGTTAAGGCTCTATAATTTGTTCAGAGAAATTCCTATTGTTTGCTGCCTCCTGTCGCCGTGTGGGCTGGGAGAGGAAGGCAGACATACGTGTACCTCCCGACGCCGTGTGGGCATGGGAGAAGGACTGCTGCCTCCTGTCGCCGTGTGGGCTGGGAGAGGGGGACAGTCGGATGTGTGCCTCCCGACAAGCTGGTGAGCATGGGAGAAGACCCCCTACAGCGATGTGAAGCTAAGGAGGGTAACCACGAGTGAAGACGTCTCAAAGGTGAGAAGACAAAGTGTTCCATGTGAAGAGTGTGAAGAGTAAAGGGACCTGTTAAATGAACTGTGTTCAATGTGAAGAATCTGAAGAGTAAAGGATCCTGTTATAAATGAACATGTGCTGTGTGAAAGAAAACAAAGGGACATGTTCAATGGACAATGTTGGTGCTGTGTGAAAAGCAAACAAATGGACATTTGAGTGTCTGCTGTAGGATCAGCAGTGTCGGCCCAACAGTAGGTTGGAAAGACTTCTTAGGTAGGTTCCAGCGTGAGAAGGTAGCCGCCCACAGAGGCAAGGATTTATTTTGTCTTTTATTTTATTTTGATGTTTTTGCTGCATGCACTGGTATGAAGAAAATTGACCTAATAAACCAAACTATTGTTTTCAACCTCTGCTCGGCTATCTCTCTGTGAAAACGCACCCCCAAAGGGGTCATCCACGCCTACCACCGAGCTAATCCCTTACAATATATATATATATATATATATATATATATATAATATGTATGTGCATTTGATATAGAACAGCCTTTGGGATACAGAGTAAAAAATAAATATCAATAAACTGTTTTAAATTGACATACAATTATATGTTTAAAATTAAACATTTAATATTTTTTGGAAATACCATGGTATTGGGGGATTTCTGTCAGTCACAGGGTGTGTTATGCCCCTTCGGCCTGTGTCTTAGACTAAGAGGGAGGTGAAGCCTCCATCAATCTACATGTAATATCCCACCCCCATTGTGTTTAGCTGGTTAATGGGCATGAAGGAGGAGGGCGGGAGTGGGCTGTCAGTTTACCACGGTATATACCCCCCCCCCCCATGCGTGACTCTATTGTCACATGGGCTGTTCAGATGCGATAGAAAATGCTCAGCATAGAAACTCACTGAAAACTGAGCATGTGCAGAGTTGCCTCTAGAGCTGCAAAATCCCTAGCTGAATTTGGGGACATGGACAGAAGGTGGAGATTGAGAGCAGCAGGATCAACCAGTTTTTTGCAGAATACAGAAAATTAATCTCAGTGGCCAAGTATGAACAGCATGTAATACAGCATTTAATAGTTTTTTTTATGATGTGGATTTTGTGACACTTTACTTGGATAATGTACTGTATAGAGTATCAGCAATATGTATAGTCAGTAAAAAAAAAAAAAAAAAAACTTTCTGATTATTCCACTATAAAATTGGCTATTTGGAGATCCTGATGTTGTTTATACCCCACAATTTGGAAGGGTTCACTATTTTTCTTATGTTTTGAGCCTGTAAAGCTTCTAAATCTTACATTGTAGCCTGTATTTCTAGTATACAGTATGTATTTCCATAATTACGCTACATAATATTACACAATAGGAAACTTTTGTTTATGTTAGTGCACTGCCATAAACCTATTTTTAGCTAGGCTGGAAAACAGACAGTTCCATCCAACTCGCTCTGACGCTCTCCCAACAATTTTGTTACAGGTCAAGAAAAAACTAACCAGCAACTGTACAATTCTGCCTCACGGTGGTGTTGGGGGACCCCCTGAGTGCAAAATAGTTCTACAAAGAGGGAAAAATTAGGGAAAAATTAATTGTGAGGAAAGTGCCCGATATTTTATTTTTTTCCATTGTTGTCCCTTGCAGTAAGACATTCCCCAGCTAAACTGCTCTTACTGTAGTGAATCCCTTCCTGTAATGGCAGAATCCTTTTGCCCCCCCCCTCCCCATATATGCCTGGGAAACCTATAACATGTTGGGCTCTTGCAGTCTTTCGTTTTAAAGGTAAGCATGGACAGTTGATGATGATTGTCTTTTCAGGACAAGGAGAACATTGCTTTGATTCACAAGATCAGCTCCCTGCAAGAAGAGGTAAGTGCCTGTCACTTATCCAACCTATTCACTTAAATTGATTTTGCTGGGTGAAATGCATAGGTAGTATGCTCAGATTGGAATGCTTAATTTAGCAGCACAGGGGCTGCCCAGTTAAATTTGAAAGAGTTTGGGGCTTGTGGCTGGATACCCCAGGCCTTAGTCCTACCGCCCTTATTTTAGATAGAATTCTATTGTGAGGATGTATGCACTGATGTCTCTTCTATTGAAATCTTATCTCCTTATTGTCATGATACTGAAGGTGAATATGTGTCATGCCCTGTGTACTAATTGTGCTGGATTTGTGTTACTGCTTCCTTAAACTTATTTTCTCAATAAAATCCACTTTGTTCAAGACAAAAACAAATTGATTTTGCTGTAAAATTCATTTTTTTTTAAATTTTATTTCTTAATTCTTTCTCTGAAATGTTGTCAAAAATGGCTTCATGTGAAGTTAGCTTGGGGAAAAAAAGCATGTTAGAGCTGAGAAGGGGCCCTTTTTCTGGTAAAAGCAAAGAAAGAACATGGCAAGGACAGGTTAAAGATGTCAAAACTCTCTCAAGAACCCCCAAGCCCATTGCAACCTTCATACATGCATACATACATACTGTATTTTCTAGCGTATAAGACTACTTTTGAACCTCGTCTTTTACACCGAGTATAATATCTCCAAGGTAACCTAAGTAGAAGTATTACCGGTAGATGTAATCTCTCAAGACACTGGCTGTGTGGGAATCCTGTGCCGGTGTACCGTAGCTTCGGCTACATACAGTGTACCGCGCTGAGCCAATCAGGGAGAGTGATGTATTCTATTATTGAATGCAAAGCCTGCTCGGATTGGCGGAGTAACATCAGCCCGCCTCTCTGACTCTGCCAATCCGAGCAGGCTTTGCATTCAATAAAAGAATACATCGCTCACTGTGATTGGCTCAGCGTGGTATACTGTATGAAGCCGAAGCTACGGTACATACGGTATACCGGTACAGGATTCCCACACAACCAACATCTTGAGATTACATCTACTGGTAATACTTATACTTAAGGTACCTTGGAGATATTATGAGAGATTACATGTATTACAGTACTAGGGTACCTTGGAGATCTATGAGAAATCTGATGTTTTTCAATGGTGTTGCCTTGCTTCGGAAGAGGGGTAGTCTTATACGGCGAGTATAGCCCAAAACCTATGTTTTAACTTGAAAATTAGGGGGGTCGTCTTGTATGCCGGAAAATACGGTACATACATACATTTTCTTTTTTTTTTTTTTTAACTTTGCCTTTTCTAAAATTAAGGCAGAATCAAATCTCCCAGGTTCACTCTCTTGTGACTGAATTTTTCATTATTCACAGAATCACCGCAGCACCCTAGAAGTGGAAGAAGTAAGGAAGACTTTTTCTGAGGTTTCGGAAAAAGCTGCCATTCTCCAGGTATCTGTTGCTACCTTTTGGTTAATGCTGAAAGAATCCCTTGTAATAACAGTATCACTTAAAAGTTGAAAAACCTTTGACTGGAACTCTCTGCTTAACTACCTCCAACCCGGGCCATAGTACATATACGGCCGGGTGGGAGTCTCTTCCTTCTGAATGGACGTTCCGGAACGTCCTTCAGAAGGAGAGAGATCGCGCCGCCGCGGGCACGCGTAGTGGCGCGATCTCGATGTGCCTGTGTCCCTCGGACACACGGCAACAACATTCGGCAGGAGGGCCCTGTGATTGGCCCTCCTGATCACATGACGGCTGTGTCCAATCACAGCCGTCATGTAATGTAAATAGAGCCGTTGTAACTGCTTCGATCTCTTCTCCTCCTGACAGATCCTGTCAGTGAGGAGAAGATTAGAGGATCGGTGCTGCTGCTGGGGTGATCAGTGAGTATTTCTAATTACTCACTGATCACAGGGGGGGTCTGTGCTGGTAATCAGAACATTGATTACCAGTGCAGCCCTGGGGGGGGGGAGGGGTGCCACTAAGCCACCAGGGATGCCCACCCATGACCACCAAGGATGCCCACTATGGCCACCAGGGATGGCAAGCAGGGCTCAGAGAGCCCCCCAGTGCCCTCCCTATCAGTAATGCCCATCAATGGCATCTATCAGTGCTGCCCACCAGTGCCATTATTGCCATCTATCAGTGCCGCCCACCAGTGCCCATTATTGCCCACCAGTGCTGCCTATCAGTGCCCATCAGTGCCCCCCATCAGTGCCACCCATCAGTGCCGATCATTGCCGCCCAACAGTGCCACTATCAGTGCCCATCAGTGCCACCAATCAGTGCCCATCAGTGCTGCATATCAGTGCTACCTATCAGTGCCCATCAGTGCTGCATATCAGTGCCACCCCATCAGTGTCTCCTCATCAGTGCCTGTCAGTGCGGCATCATCAGTGCTCATCAGTGCAGGAAAAAACATATCTATTTACAAAATTTTATAACCTAAACAAGAAACTTTTTTTTTTTTCAAATTTTTCAGTCTTTTTTTATTTGTGCACCAAAAAAGAAAAAACCTGACGGTGATCAAATACCACCAAAAGAAAGCTCTATTTGTGGGGAAAAAATGACACAAATTTGGTTTAGGTACAGTGTTGCATGACCGCGCAATTGTCATTCAAATTGCAACAGCGCTAAAAGCTGAAAATTGGTCTGGGAAAGAAGGGGGTTTAAGTGCCCAGTATTGAGGTGGTTAAAGATGAACCCCAATAACCACTAACCCGTACCTGAGGGTCAGCTTCATCCCATCTGAGCCCCAACAAGCCAATATAAGAGCTGGTCATGTGACTTGGTGTACCAGGCAGGACAGACGTTGGTAAAGGTGTTGCTAAAAGTTCTTCTCTACTTCAAAATCAAACTGTCAATCTTCTGGATGTCAAACCATATCTCTATGTCCAGGTTGCCCTCTGATGTCGCTGACCATCTTCTAAACCTGTACTGTTATGTTTTGAAGGTTCTTATTCAACCAGGTCATAGCTAGTAGAAGTTATCTTCAACTGGACTTTTTTCTGTAGTGTTGAAATCATTCCAGAACAAGTCCACTTAAATGTGACTAACTCATCTCTGTGTTTGAATTCTTATCTCTTGACTTTAATGTTTTGTCTGCAGATACAGCTGACGGAGTTTGAAAGCACGCTACAGAAGAAGGATGCCGGGCTCCTTGTGGTGAGGCCAAAGTAGTGTTGAATATTTTTACCATAAATAGGTATATTCACAATACACAGAATAATTTAGTAGCAGAATAAGGGTCTATGTCAACAGGCTTTTGTTTGCATCAGAACTTTTCTCCCAATGCAAATCTATGGGAATTCAAAAAAGTGAAGGAGATCAAATGCACTCCTAATGGAATTTTGATTGAACTCCGAGTCTCAAACTGATGTCAAAAGTATGCTGCATTTGCCAACTAATGTGCGTCAACACAGGCCCTAAATCAGACTCTACAGTGTCCGTAAACAGCCTAATATTTGCAGATGATGCACAAGTCTCTGGTGCAGATACTGATTTGAATGGCTCAGTGTTCTGTGTAATATGACAGAGCTATAAACATTATATAATATTAGTGTGGTGGGGACATTGGAGTATAACTTTTTGTTTGTTAAAAATCTTACCCACAGAATAAATACACACATATATATATATATATATACACAAAAAGAATAGCTTGCTGCAGCATAAAAAACAAACTGGCTTTTTTTTTGCCAGGAAAAAACATACACAGGACTAAATATACAAACCAAGACAAATGTTTTTGTTTTTATTATTATTATGTACCACAAAAACCCCCTAACTACCACCTAAACACACCCTCAGGCTAAGAAACGGTTACACATTTAACCCATGCATGCAGCCTTTTTACAAAAATCTGATCTTCTAAAAGATCTAGGGGATGGTAAAGGACAGAAGGAAAAGCCACACACCCAAAGACTGACCCGACAGCAGCTACGGGGACCTGGCATTTTTCCAGGCTCCCGGCCACCACCTGTCCTCCTTAAGACCCCAAATCTTCCCAAACTCGCCCAGAATGTTGTGCACCACCACCTCGACAGGAAGGACTTTTTTCCAAGTGTAAACCTGACGCGGTTAATTCCACGTGAAGTAACGGACTGCTAAGCTAACTAGAAAAAGTGTCTCAAAATTAGAGTGTAAGCTCTTCTGGTGCAGAGACTGATGTGAGGTCTCAGTACAGCACTGTAGAATATGTGCAAGCTACAGTATCTCACAAATGTGAGTACACACCTCACATTTTTGTAAATATTTTATTATATCTTTTCATGTGACAACACTGAAGAAATTACACTTTGCTACAATGTAAAGTAGTGAGTGTACAGCTTGTATAACAGTGTAAATTTTCTGTCCCCTCAAAATAACTCAACACACAGCCATTAATGTCTAAACTGCTGGCAACAAAAGTGAGTACACCCCTAATTGAAAATGTCTAAATTGGGCCCAAAAGTGTCAATATCTTGTGTTGTCACCATTATTTTCCAGCACTGCCTTAACTCTCTTGGGCATGGAGTTCACCAGAGCTTCACAGGTTGCCACTCGAGCCCTCTTCCACTCCTCCATGATGACATCACAAAGCTGGTGGATGTTAGAGACATTGTGCTTCTCCACCTTCCGTTTGAGGATGCCCCACAGATGCTCAATAGGCTTTAGGTCTGAAAACATGCTTGGCCAGTCCATCACCTTTACCCTCAGCTTCTTTAACAAGGCAGTGGTCATCTTGGAGGTGTTTTGGGGTTATGTTGAAATACTGCCCTGCGGCCCAGTCCCTGAAGGGAGGGGATCATGCTCTGCTTCAGTATGTCACAGTACATGTTGGCATTCATGGTTCCCTCAATGAACTGTAGCTCCCCAGTGACGGCAGCACTCGTGCAGCCCCAGGGTCTTGGCAATCATCCTATAGCCTAGGCCTTTCTTATGTAGAGCAACAATTCTTTGCCATGAGGTGCCATGTTGAACTGCCAGTGACTAGTATGTGAGAGAGCGCAATAACACCAAATTTAACACACCTGCTGCCAATTCACACCTGAGACCTTTTAACACTAACGAGTCACATGACACCGGGGAGGAAAAATGGCTAATTGGGCCCAGTTTGGACAATTTTAGGGTGTACTCCCTTTTCTTTCCAGCGGTTTAGACAATGGCTCTGTGTTATATTGAGGGGACAGCATATTTACACTGTTATACAAGCTGTACACTCACTACTTTACATTGTAGAAAAGTGTCATTTCTTCAGTGTTGTCACATGACAATATATAATATATTTACAAAAAAGGTGAGGTGTATACTCACTTTTGTGAGATACTGTTTATAAATGTATAAGGTGTTTTTCACACGAGTGGCTTGGGGGCAGTAAAACCAGGTGGCTGAGACTTTTTTTTAATGCCCCGTGTCTGCCCACCTAAAGTGCAAAATCTAGGCTGGGGACGCGGTTAACAGGTTTTTCATAATACAAAGCATCGCACCTGTGACATAAGCCGGCATGCCGAGTTGACAGACAGTCAAACTCGGCCATTCAAGTTAATGGTTCTGTACTGCAACTGCAAGCCAAATCCTTACCCCATGGTTGCAGCACATTAGCCCCATTAAAAATTACTAATTAGTCTAAAAAATAAAAAACAGCCATTCAGGAGGCAGCAGGATTGCCTCTTGAATGCCTGACAGCAGCTGAAAAGCGTTACACTGCAGATTGTTTTTCAAAATACTGGCTAGTGTGAGCCTAGCCTAATGGTGTAATATAGTGAGAGGATTGGTGGAATATGTCAGAGCTTTACAAATATGGAAAGTTACATTACAATCGAGATTTATTTTGTGTTGCAGAAAGACCTGTACGTAGAAGAGTTGAAGTCTACACTGATGGAATACAGTGCTGTTATCGAGGTAACGGCAGAAAGTCGTTTTTTGCAATTTGTTTTTTTGGTTAGTTTTTGCTATTGGACCAAGCTTCACTAGTTTCTCAATCTGTTGAGCCAGTTTGTAAACCTCATAAATTTATTACCATTTCTAGGTTTTGGGAAATGTCTGGAATGTGTTATATGATCTCGTATGATCCATCTTCTCCTATTAAACTTTCAGAATCTAAGAATAGAGAAGAACAAGCTGGAGCACAATCTGCAGCAGATGGAGCAAGAGCTTTTGTCGTACGTATCTCTGATGTCATTCAGCTGCATCACAGCCAGCTGACAAATACTGAGCTGAGAAATACCATTTCATTATTATGAAAAAAATACTAAAGTCAAAGTGCGGTCTGTTAATGTATACCCGACTGCCAATCTGCAGCACTTGGAAGATGTAGAAGAGAAAGGGATGGAACATACTTGCAAGCTGTGTCTTTTTGCTTTTTGTCTATGTATAGCTAGCTCTGTTTTTTCCAAACATGCTTGAATCCACTTACTGTTGACTGACTGACTACCTCTGCTAGAGGCCTATTCCAAGCATCAACTACCATTTCGGCAAAATAATACTTTTGAAGATTCGTTTTTAACTTTCCTCTAGTTAGTTTGAGGTCTTGTTCCCCCTGTTCTTCTTGATCTTGGTTTCATGTTGAAAATACTGCCCTCCTGAAATCTATTCACCCCCTTGACGTATTTAAAGGTTTCAATCATGTCCCTTCTTTTCTCCAGACTAAATATATTAAGTTCTCAGAGTTGCTCTTGATATGTTTTATCCCCCAGAACTTTCACCATTTTTGGTACCCATCTCTGTACTCGTTCTATCTTGTCAATCTCTTTTTGTAAGTGAGGTCTCCAGAACTGGACACAGTATTCTAAATGAGGTCTCACGATATAGGGGTATCATACTGGACCTCCTTCTTGTTGATGATCCCTCTAGTGATGCATCCTAGAAATGTATTCACTTTTCCCACTGCCTGGTTATACGGTTTGCCCATTTTGCAATCATCTGAAATAAGTACCCCTAAATTTTTTTCCTCTTTAGTGCTAGCCATTACTCTACCCCCCCAAAATGTTGTACTGTGTCAAGGGTTGCATTATTTAGAAACCTTGAACTGTAGTCTCCACTATTTTGACCAATCTTTCAGCAATGCCAAATCATGTTCCATGTTACAGATACCTCCAGGGATATCAACCCTATTGCATACCTTTTTGTATCATCTGCAAAAGACATACCTTGCCCAACAAACCATTATTTATTTTACATTCTAGGTTAAATAGTACAGGACCTAGTACAGAGCCTTGTGGTACACCACTAGTTACTGGTCTCTGTTCGGATTGAACTCCATTTACAACAACACTCTGGTATCTATCCTTTAGCCAACTTTTTATCCACTGAACCGCCCAAGTGTTAAGTCCTTGCTTGTACAACTTTTGTATTCGATTATTATGTAGAGCTGGATCTAATGCCTTGCTGAAATCAAGATAGGCTATGTCCACAGCACCACACTGGTCAAAAACGTGTGATATAGTCAACAATTTCATGCAGTAACCCTATTTATAATGCAAACCACTTGCCAACTGCCTAACTGGGAACATACCTCATTACTTTGACGGTAAATACGGGGGTTATGGGGGCATCTAGATGCCATAACTCGAGTATCCTCTTTTTTCCTCACAAAAGTGGTGGATTCACTGCTGGTTCACTTTTAGAAGCAGCGGAAGGGGTCATTCCTCCAATTCACCCACCCGTTGCTTTCTGGTGGTTTTCAGGCTTACCCGGTGGATGGGCATAGAGATGAGCGAAATGAAAAATGGCCTTCGCTCATCTCTATAACCGAGGAGGACCGGAGTGACTTGACATCACTTCCAGGTTCTGGCCACATGTGAACAGGACTTTGTTGTTTTTTTAAGCAGAAGAACGCTTTTTTTTTTTCCCTTCTGATTTTAAGAGGAGGGTTTTGGGGTCTTTTATATAAACGGTGTTCGCACCATACATGTGAGGTATTGCTGCGAACATCTGAGCGAGAGCAATAATTCTACCAGTAGACCTCCTCTGTAACTCCTAAACTGGTAACCTTTAAAAATGTTTTAAAGCATCGCCTATGGAGTTTAAGTACCGCCGTTTGACACCATTCCACGGGTGCACGTAATTTTAAAGCATGACATGTTCAGTATCTATTTACACTGCGTAACATCATATATTATATTCTACAAAAGAATTGGGATATATATATTTTTTTTATTCATTTAAATTTTTTTTTTTCCAAAATTGCGTTTGAAAAACCGCTGCGCAAAAACCATATGACAGAAAATTGCAATTTTGTTCTGTAGGGTCTCTGATAAAAAAAAAAGTATGTTTGGGGGTTCGAAGTCCTTTTTCTAGCAAAAAATACTGATTTTTACTTGTAAACAAAAAAAAAAAAAAAAAAAGACCTGGTCAGCAAGTGGATAATGCCATCTATGACCACTAAGATATATCTATTTTGAAGCCCCAGGAAGTGAGTCACTCTTTCCTTCTGTCACCCATATGTGATTTCTTCCCATGCCAGTAATATGTATTTTGCCACCATATTTTAGGAGTCTTCCATAAGGTGCATAAATGCAATTGAATTTCATGTTTATATGTACTGTTGGTTGGTTTCAGAAGTCAAAAGGAAGCAGTATCCCTCTAAGATCTCCTGTATATTCTCTTTTAGGAATGGCATTAGTTCACCAATTACGTACAAGTTAAACCGTGTCATTAATGTCGGTCTGAGCTCACTGCACACCGAGCTGGAATATGCACAGCAGTCGCCGGAGGTAGGTGTAGACTACACAGAGTATAATTGGTCCAGCCTTACCCACCATGTCTGCTTTGCTCACCAATCTCTCCCCAACCTCCCCCCTTGTCACATGACCAGGTGTCCACAGCAGAGTGGATGTTCTCTTCAGGCCGCATGTCTGCCCTGGATGTCACTTTGGACCGTGAGGTTCTCTTGTTACTTCAAGGACCAGGACACGAACAACTAGCCACCGAGTTTAAAGGCATCCTGCAGGCAATGGTAAGGGCAAGACTGGCCTTTGAATATCAAAAGGTGTCCACAAAGAATTGTAAAGCATTTTAGAACACTTTGAAAGTCTGTAAATCAGGTAAATCCCTGGCGCACATGTGGCCCTTCAGTGGCTCTTCAGGACTTTATTGTGCAAGCTTTGGGAGCCTTGGCAGTAGTCTGTCTTGGTGCTTACTCAAGCCAGTAAATAAAGGTATTCTATTCTTTCACCATATCTTAACTTTTTTCTGTCATGTCTCCTTTTTTTTCTTTTGGAATGCTATGAGAAATATTGGGTGTAGCAAAAGTGTTTTTTTAGGGTGGCGGTGTGGGAAGCAATTTGTGCAAGCATTGATTTGTAAAAGGGTCATTAAAATCCTTCATGCCCAGTAATATACAGACTGAAGTCTGAACATTAAAAGGATCCATCACCAAAACACAAGCAAAGTAACTTGATATTTGCAGTGTAGTGAAGAAGAATGCAATTGAGAGATGGTGCAACTTCTCCATAAAGTGATGGCCCAACATTGGAGGTTCAACTATAGGTCGAGACTCAATGGTTTTCGAAGGACATTCTTTTGAGAATGGTGAGGTACACATTTTGGATAGAGAAGACAACTGGCTCACAAGAGGCATGATGGAGGCCATCATCCTAAAACTGGAACAACACCTTTAATAGGGGTAAAGGCTAGGGATGGGCTGAACACCCCCCTGTTCAGTTTGCACCAGAACATCTCGAACAAGGAAAAAGTTCTAGCGAACATTCGAACTCTATTAAAGTCTATGAGACCTGAACGTGAAAAATCAAGTCCTCATTTTAAAGGCTTATATGCAAGTTATTGCTATAAAGAGTGTATGGTGCACTGGGTACTGTCCCGGGGGACATGTATCAATGCAAAAATGTATATATGTTTTTTTAAAGGAGCAGTGATTTTAATGATGCTTAAAGTGAAACCATAAAAGCGAAAAATGTCTTTATATATCGTGCCAGAGGAGTCCTCCTAATGTACCTGTAAAATGGTGCATCTGTACGATGTATGGAGCCTGCTGCAGCAATTCTGACACCCCCCTCTGAACCATACCAGGACACATGCCCTAAACATGGTGGGGGGGGGGGTGCTTTTGGGCCATGGCACTGCTTCCTGTCTTTAGCATCTATGGGAAATCTCGGTCAGATTGACATGGCACTGCTCACAAACCATAAGTGATAGGGACACCAAACTTGGGGAGCACCGAGAGGGGACCCAGGATTACAACCTTATCCATACATTTTAAAGTGGAGTATGCCTGTACACTACACTGACTACACTAAACTGACTGAACACACTATCCACTAAATACCTGCCTGATCTCTATTGTCACACTATACATGGCTGCCGTGTAAGCAGCAGCCTTATATAGGGTGGGGCGTGGACTTAGCCCCTGAGCCATGATTGGCCAAAGGCACGCTGCCTTTGGCCAATCATCGCTCTGACAGTACATTGTGCTGTGATTGGCCAAACCATACAGGTCAGGTGCATGCTTTGGCCAATCCTCAACAATCAATGCACTGCAAGAGCTCCGTGCATTTTGGGGGCACTCATCGGCAGACGAACTTTCCGCCAAGCGCCCCATTTGTTCGTGTGTTCAGCGAACACACGAACAGCTAATGTTACTTACGTTCGACTCCAACACAGACTCCATCCCTAGTGAAGGTCTTCAACACCATGGAGTTAATTTACTAAAACTAGAGAGTGCAAAATCTGGTGCAACTCTGCATAGAAACCAATCAGCTTCTATTTTTATTTGTCAAAACTTGATTGAACAAGCTGAAGTTAGAGGCTGATTGGCTACAACGTACAGCTGCACCAGATTCTGCATTCTCCAGTTTAAAACCCAATGTGTCTTTAACATATAATGCCATTTTAACATCTCTACCATGGCGTTTCGACAAATAATGACTTCAGCGATGTAAATCAAAGTATTACCATTTATGGGGCAGCACAGTGGTTAGCACTTCCACCTGGAAGCACTAGGTTTGTCGGGTCGAATTCCAACCATGGCACCATCTGCAGTGAGTTTGCATTTTCTCCCTGTGCCTACGTGGGCTTCCTCCAGGTACTCCAGTTTCCCATACTCCAAAGACAGGCTGGTAGGTAAATTGGCCCTAGTATGTGTATGTATGAATGTGAGTTAGGGCCCTTAGATTTTAAGCTCCTTGTACAATGTATATGTAAAGTGCTGCGTAAATTGATGGCAATATAAAAGTACCATAAATAAATGAAGCCTTCCTGGGATTATGGAACTAGAACAGGGTGGTTCACAACTTTCACCCTCATGGGTGAATCCATGGGGATTGGATTAAGGTGTCTGTGCTACCTGTGTGGATATAACCCCTGGGGTATCTTCCTGACATGTATTAGAACTCAAGAAGTGACTTGGATACATTACAAAACATCTTCAACATTACAGAACAAATCCACTTGATTGATACCAACTGGTATTGGATATGTTAGTAATCTCAGTGACTTTTAGCAGTATTATGTAATGGGTCTCCAGCCTATAATGGTCATCTGAAGCAGTGTTAATTTCGTCGACTAAAACCGACTAAAACGTTTTCGTCGACTAACACAATTCAGATGACTAAAATACGACTAAAACTAAAATGGCATTTTAGTCTTAAGACTAAAATACGACTATAACTAAAATGGCATTTTAGTCAAAAGACTATAACTAAAACTAAATCGAAATTTGCTGCCAAAAATTAACACTGGTGCATGCTCAAAGCATAAATAATAACATATAGATTTTTCACTCCAGGACCAGCAGTAGTATATAATGAGTTTGGAAATTGTAGAGAAATGCTTAAATAATGCATTACAAATTACAATTGAACTACACCCATTTGATTATAGATGACTAAAATGAGTTTTAGTCGACTAAAATGTAGGGCGTTTTAGTCGACTAAAATATACTGGAGTTTTAGTCGACTAAATACGACTAAAACTAAAACACTTGCAGAAGACTAAAATGGGACTAAAACTAAAATGCCATTTTAGTCCTAAGACTAAGACTAAATTAAAATTTGCTGCCAAAATTAACACTGATCTGAAGAATGCATTCTCCAACAACTCAATTATTCATTCATAGAGTCTGACCATCTGCTGTAACATACCTGCAGTCTCTGACAATCTATCTTGTGTCATGATTGTAGTCTCTGACCACCTCTTGTATAATAGCTGTAGTCCAAGGAATTGCAAGCCGCTGCTCACCTGATGTGAATAACGGTCTGTGTAAGATGCAGTGCACGGAAAACTCATGTCAGCTTTATAATCTTCAATGCAAATAGATGTAGCCGGCACCCACTTCCGAAACGCATGCAATAAGTGCTGCCAACCTCCTGCAGCATTTTGTACTGACAAAACGTGAAAAATTTACTGACGTTGCATATTTTTCACTGACAACCTGAAAATGACAGAACTATTAAAAACAAAGACAATCAATATTTAATATAGTACAAGCACAATATGGAAATACTGACAATACCAGTAACAAGTAATTTGCCTGGTTTAGATCTAAAAAGTTCACATAGCGTGACAAATTATTAGCCCCTAAAATTTACAAACCGCTGTAAAAATCAGATTTTTTTAAACTGTTAGTAAATTTACTGACGGTTGGCAACCCTGTATGCAATGCTTTCACCAAAATAAAATACAACATAATGTCCTCCTTGCTCATGTGTTTTAACTCTCAGCGGGTCTTAACCATAGCCTGCTGAAGGTTGAAACACGTGAGCGATGGAGGACATTGTTGAATTTGATCTCGGAAGCAGGTGCTGGCTAGGTTTTTTTTAATTTGCATAATAGCTGTAGTCGCCTGTATAAGAATTGTAGTCTCAGACCATCTCCTGTATAATAGCTGTAGTCTCAGACCATCTCCTGTATAAGAAGTGTAGTCTCAGACCATCTCCTGTATAAGAAGTGTAGTCTCAGACCATCTTCTGTATAAGAAGTGTAGTCTCAGACCATCTCCTGTATAAGAAGTGTAGTCTCAGACCATCTCCTGTATAAGAAGTGTAGTCTCAGACCATCTCCTGTATAAGAAGTGTAGTCTCAGACCATCTCCTGTATAAGAAGTGTAGTCTCAGACCATCTCCTGTATAAGAAGTGTAGTCTCAGACCATCTCCTGTATAATAGCTGTAGTCTCAGACCATCTCCTGTATAATAGCTGTAGTCTCAGTCCATCTCCTGTATAAGAAGTGTAGTCTCAGACCATCTCCTGTATAAGAAGTGTAGTCTCAGTCCATCTCCTGTATAAGAAGTGTAGTCTCAGACCATCTCCTGTATAAGAAGTGTAGTCTCAGACCATCTCCTGTATAAGAAGTGTAGTCTCAGACCATCTCCTGTATAAGAAGTGTAGTCTCAGACCATCTCCTGTATAAGAAGTGTAGTCTCAGACCATCTCCTGTATAAGAAGTGTAGTCTCAGACCATCTCCTGTATAAGAAGTGTAGTCTCAGACCATCTCCTGTATAATAGCTGTAGTCTCAGACCATCTCCTGTATAATAGCTGTAGTCTCAGACCATCTCCTGTATAATAGCTGTAGTCTCAGACCATCTCCTGTATAAGAAGTGTAGTCTCAGACCATCTCCTGTATAAGAAGTGTAGTCTCAGACCATCTCCTGTATAAGAAGTGTAGTCTCAGACCATCTCCTGTATAAGAAGTGTAGTCTCAGACCATCTCCTGTATAATAGCTGTAGTCTCAGACCATCTCCTGTATAAGAAGTGTAGTCTCAGACCATCTCCTGTATAAGAAGTGTAGTCTCAGACCATCTCCTGTATAAGAAGTGTAGTCTCAGACCATCTCCTGTATAATAGCTGTAGTCTCAGACCATCTCCTGTATAATAGCTGTAGTCTCAGTCCATCTCCTGTATAAGAAGTGTAGTCTCAGACCATCTCCTGTATAAGAAGTGTAGTCTCAGACCATCTCCTGTATAAGAAGTGTAGTCTCAGACCATCTCCTGTATAAGAAGTGTAGTCTCAGACCATCTCCTGTATAATAGCTGTAGTCTCAGACCATCTCCTGTATAAGAAGTGTAGTCTCAGACCATCTCCTGTATAAGAAGTGTAGTCTCAGACCATCTCCTGTATAAGAAGTGTAGTCTCTGGCTGTGTTCTGTAATATAATGTTCACTGAATATACTGTGTGGCCCTTTGGTGATTTCAGGGGCCCCATTTGAGACCCACTACACCAAGTAATTTTCTCTCCAATTCAGACCCTGGTGTGTGTGTGCGTGCGTGTGTGTGTGTGTGAGGTTTATAATACTGCTGTAAAAATGTTATCTGAAAACCAGCTTTTAAGTAACTTCCACATTGTTACATGTTTTAAGTTCCAAAGCCTGCCTATGTAATGAACAAAAATGACAGCCCCCGTAAATGTCTATTATTTAAAGTTGAGCATGCATCAAATATTTACTTTAACTGACAATTGCGAGTACGTGCGAGAATGTACCCAAATAAATCTGATGTCATTTTTTTTCCCCACAAATGGAGCTTTCTTTGGTGGTATTTGATCACCTCTACGTTTTTTTTTTTTTTTTTTTTTTTGTGCAATAAAGAAAAACAGAGTAACAATTCTATTAAAATATATTCTATATAAATATATATACATTCCCAATGGAAAAAAAATAAAAATCAATTTTTAGGCCAATATGTATTCTGCTAAATTTTTTTTGGTAAAAAAAAAAAAATCCCAATAAGTGTATATATATTTGCGCAAAAGTTATCGTATCTTCAAACTAGAGGATAGATGTAATTTTTATTTATTTTTTACTAATAATGGAGAGATTTATTTATTTAGTTATTTGCGGGACTGCGACATTGTGGTGGACAGTTCGGACCCTTAACCGATACTTTTGGGGGGACCAGTGACATTAATCGGTGCTAAAAATGTGCTGTTACTGTACTAATGACACTGGCAAGGAATAGGTTATAACCAGGGAAGATCAAAGGGTTCAATGTGAGCCTAGGGGATGCTTTCTAACTGTGTGGGGGTTGTAATCACTGGAAGAACACAGACCTGTGTTCCTAAATAGGAGGAACACAGGAGCCCTGTATTCATCACTGACAGAACAGTGGTCTGCCGTGTTTACATTGGCAGACCGCTGTTCTTTCTCCATTGTGCGATCGCGGGTGCCCGGTGGACATCATGTCCGCTGGACCCACTTATTGGCTCCTCCTCCAGCCAATTGGTGCGTTTCCCCCCCCCCCCCTTACTATCTGCTACACAAAGCAATGTATGAGTATGATATAACTATGGTGGTTGGTCGGCAAGTGGTTAAAGTGGTTCTTCCAAAAATAAATAAGTCAGCAGCTGCAAATACTATAGCTCAGGGGTCACCAACCTTTTTCCAGTTAAGGGCCGGATTCAATGTATGTGAATGAGTAGATGGCCACATTCAGCTGCTAATAAATGAAGATAATAATCCTAACCTAGTAATAACAGTACAGGTTTATCTCACTTTGAGGTGCTTCACTGGTACAAAGCCAGTTCACCCTGAGGCTGGGGATTTGGATTTTACTGCCCCCTTCCACCTTTCTGGCACCCAAGGGTCGCTGACGCCGGCCCTGCCAGCCAGTATGGTCTGGAGATGGGGTTCCTGTCTCTAGGAAAAATGGGGTTCCAGCCCTTAGGGGAGATGGGGGGCCTATCCCCAGCTTATAAGGGGTCCCTGCCCCAAATAAGAAAGGGGTTCCTGTCCCCAGGTGAGAACAGGTCCCTGTTCCCAGTGGTGATGGGGTCCTTGTCCCCAAGCGAGAAGAGATCCCTGTTCCCAGGGGGTAATAGGTCCTTAATAGGGTCCCCCCCATTGCACTGTCCTCTGTACCCCCATAGCAGTGTCTTCTGTCCCCCTTCACATCTGTCCCAAAGTGTTCTCTGCCCCCTCCCCCATAGCAGTTTCCTGTGCCCCCCAAAGCATTGTCCTCTGTACCCCCATAGTGTCCTCTTCCCCCCCCCCCCCCCCTGCACCCCACCCTACACACACACACACACACTGTGTAGGTAGAACTCTCCTACCTTACACAGGTGTGCAGAGCAGAGATCAGCCAGTATCGCAGGTCTGGGTGGGGACAGGCACTGCTAAAGTTACCTTTTCCCATTAACAGGCTGGCTTTTGATTGCCAGGATCACCTGGCAATCAATCACCTGCTGTTTGATGTGAAAAATTAACTCCAGCAGCTCCCGCCCCCATCCAGCCCTGTGATACCGGAGGCTGTACAATGAAAAAGGAGAGTGGAGAAAATGTCTGCGGGTCGGGTGCACATGGGCACTGACAGGCCGGACATTTAGTGGTGGCAGACCAGGTGCGGCCCGTAGGCGTTAGGTTGCCAACCCAACCGCCTGTCCAGGGGTCCAGCGCTGTCCTCACCTTAACCTGATCTTCATCAGGCTTTGGGTCCCTGGTGCTTGCATGTTTACTGTGGGCAGCCGGCTGCGATTCCATGCAGCTTCACAGCTAGCTGCCCACTGCGCATGTGCGGGCCACTCTGCAGTTTGTGAATGGTTTAGGAAGGCCGTGCTGCGGAGAACTACTTCCGATGGATGCCCTGTTGGCATCCAACAGGAAATGGATGAGTACCTGTCAAAACCAGATACGTGCACCTTCCCTCCACACAAATAGTAGAGGAGGGCATAAAGCGGAACTTCCCCTTTTAGGGTACAATTCTTCCAGAGTCAACATTCACTTCCTAGACTGAGATGCTGGTTTAGAGATGAGATGACACAATTGTGTAAATCTGTTACCACTGCAGTCCTTTGCCATTTTCACAAGTGTCTGACACAGATCAATCCCTGCTACAGTCTTTTGCCCTGTGACTTGCTATAATGTTAGTGTTGCAGTCTGATCAGTGGGGGAGAGGAGACAGAGGAAATGCTTCCTTCTGCCTGCAGCAGACAGATGGCCTAATCGCAGCCTAGGCACAGTCACTGACTGGAATTCTAGGATGTTTTTTTTTTTTTAATAATAAAAGGTGGATCTTTGAAATATTGTTGCTGCTCATTGTGGTATATCAGGAATTTATTCATGCAGACTGACAGCGCCAGATAAAAACTTTTACTAAGACTTTTAAAAGTCTAAAAAGTGATTCTCTCTAGCATACTGTTCACCTTTTTATTGCCTTTGTTTTGTCCATCCACAGCAGGATGACACGTGTGTGATGGCGGATCAGCTTCTGGAGTCCTTGCAGCGTCTGGTCACCTCCAATATTGATGTGAAGGATTTATCTGGGAAGATGCTAGAGGTAAATGTAGAGTAATTTGATAATAAAAGCACTGATAGTGGTGAAATATCTGCACTTGAGGCTGGTCCCCAGAGCTGACATTCTTCCATGCCAAACTATGCCTCTGGTCCTTCTTTGAATAAAGCCTGATGAGTTTTAACTATGAAAAGATTTGGACTTAAGATTATTGTACAGATGAACTTTATCCTCTCAGTCTTGCACTGTTGTACAGGCTGCTCTCCTGTACTGCAATTAATTACTCTGATTTCACTGCACACTGTGAGCTTCCTATAATGTGCATTAGATGATGCAGCAAGTCAGAACCCGACTCACTTCCTGGCTGGAGGGTGCTCAGCATCTTGTAGCTCCTAACTCCCTGTGACGGTACTCACCGTCACTGGGAGTGAAAGACAGATACTTAATGGACACTGAGAATATGACTTGGATTGCTTCAGATGGGGTATGTATTTACACTTATGCTAATGTGTATTGTACTTCAATGGCAGAGACAGGCTCTCCCTATTATGTGTGTATTGAGATGTGCTGTGGATTCTGTTAAGCCCACCTGTCCCATTGTTAAATGTTAATGAACTCACATATTGTTTCTTTCCAGATGGCTAGATAATTTGTTCAGGTTAATTCAATATCTGTATACAATTTCATCTGCTTATGATAACATAGTCAGGCAACCCCTGACCTGTGTGTGGTAATCTGATCAGGAGGGGGAGGTCCATGCTGTATATAAATTCTGTGTGACTGTTCAAAAAAAAGAAGATTCCAGTACAAGCCAAGTTGGCGGCTAGCTTTGTATGGGGGTGGCTGGAAAATCTGATATCTATGTTCACGACTGGGAGGAAGCCGTATACTGATGGAAATCCACATGTACAGTGTGGGGGTCAGTTCCGTTACGATCCCCAGCCTGATTGTCCCTGGCCTGCCCATTTGATCCAGTTGATTCCTTTTGGATGTGCTTGAAGTTGTCATCCTCATCTGCTTATCTCTCTCCCAATAGGTCATAACAGCTGATATGAAGCAGAAGAAGGCAAGTTGGGAGAAGAGGCTGAAGCAGTTAGACAAGCACATGGAGTCTATGGACCGAGAGTTTGTCAAGATGTCTGGGAACGTGCGACGAATGAAGACGGAGCAGCTTCACTTGAAAAAGGAACTTTTCTCCCGGTAAGAAAAATCCGTTCATGGATTCACAATATTTCTCTTTTCTGGTTCTGAACTTCTTTACCACTTGCAGCCCTAAATTACCGTCCTCTGGTCAGGAGCTGAAATTTTAAATTGTTTCATTTAGAGTGTCTGTACAGGCTGCTTAAAAGACCAATGTGATTGCTATGTGTGTACAATGCTTGTTATATACAGTACATGTTGGCTCGAACAGTCTCGTATTTCAGGCACTGCTAGGTCCTGAGGATGCTCATTGACTAGGCATGTGTCAGCTGCTAGGGGTACATATAATACAGGAAGCTGCAGGCTCTGGAGTCTCTCTAATGTGTAGAGGAGTCACATGGCTGCCCAGGAAAAGAAAATTTGTCCCTGAATGATGAGATTCCTTGTGTTACCATTCCAAATAGCATGGTACAATTACATTTGCAGCTTTGTTAGGCTAGGTTCACAATGTTGCGTCATTCTTCCTTTGGGTAGGCAGCAGTAGGGGTCAGGCCATAAGGGGTGCCGCCCCCTAGTTTGCATATTCAAATATTAAAACAATGTATTTTTACATAACTAATAAGACCTTTTTAACATCCTAAATTTAAAAAATGTTAATCAAATTTATTTAAAAATTTAAAAAGCAATCGTTCTATGTGACTGTGTTGGGCTCCGGGCTAAAAGGTTTGTTAGGTTTCATTTTTTTACTAGCACATGATTCAAGCCTGAGGCTTTAATTGGCTTGTTTTATGTTGTCGTCGGGGCTCAGGGCACTGCGTCCCGAACCCTCCCACTTTGTGATATTAGAGAATCAATAGTCGCCATCAGTTTCCGGTTTCTCGTCCTGGCCAATTGGGACAGGAGGCTGGAGATTTAGAACCCAGAAAGAAGACCTGTTAACAAAGAAGACGTGGTGCTGGATATCAGGGGAGCTGTGACCACTGGAGGGCTCAGTTTTTAGGGTGAGTGCCTACCTGGAGGGGTTTGTTCGCACCAGCTGTTACTGGTAGGCAGCCTGTTTATTTTAACCACAGAAACCCGGAGGGGGTAAAAAAAATCCCTCCTCCTTATATGCGGAGTATAAAATGTGAACCTTAAGAGCACTCCAGGTTTAGGACTACTTTACAAAGTTGGCCCAAAAGAACATTCCTAATTTGTCAGCCTGCTGGATGTGCAGTAATACTGTATGTACCGTAGCTTCAGCTTCATATATTATACAGCGCTGAGCCAATCACAGCGAGCAATGTGTTCTATTGATGAATTGAAAGCCTGCTTGGATTGGCTGAGTCAGAGAGGCGGGCTGATGATGTTACAACCTCTGACTCAGCCAGTCCGAGCTGGCTTTGTATTTAATAATAGAATACATCGCTTACGGTGATTGGCTCAGTGCGGTATACTGTATGTAGCTGAAGCTACTGTACATACAGTATTACCGCACATCCAGCAGGCTGACAGATTAGTGGGTGTAAACAAAACAGATGTTTTTATATGGTGTTACCTCGGAAAGGGGGGTAGCCTAATGCGACGAGTATAGCCCAAAACCTATGTTAACTGTAAAATTAGGGGATCGTCTTATACGCCCAGTCGCCTTATACGCTGGCATATACAGTAATGGCACCCCCACACGTCTGCTAACATGCACCACATTTCTCTGTGAGTTGGGAACACGGGAATTTCCCACACGCAGTAATGTGAACTTTAGTGTATATGAACCCTTTCATTCAACTTCTTTATTTGGTCGCTTTTGGTCTGTTAAATATACCCTTGATAGTGTGTTTGTTCTGTATGTTCTGTCAGCTGATAACTACTGCGCTGTTTGCCTATGCTGCAATTTTTCCTGTTACATTGTTGGCAGCTATCTCTGAGGACTACAAAACCCCTTTGTTATGGATGAGAGTGGGAAGTGTTTTGTAGTTCTATCTTAGGGGCACAGTGTTTCGTCATTCTAGATAGCTACAGTACAGCGAGTGTTGTCACTCTTGCACTTACTGGCAGGATTACCAGGTGAAAATAAAGGGGGGAGGAAACCCAAAAAAAATAATGCAGCTGCCACATCTAAGGTCTGTTTTTCTTGGGTGTAAATACAATTTAACAATGTAGCGAGTTTATGAAAGACATCAAGAGCATTTCTGGTGGCAATAGAAGTTTACTTTGTGTTTTTTTTTTTTTTGTTACAAAGTGAGTTTTTGTGGCAAAGACAGATATTCGAGGGATAAATAGTATGAAAAAGTTTGTATGTGTGTGTGTATATGTTCTAATAAGATATAAACTTCTTTTTTTATTATTATTATACTTTGTGTGTGGAAGTTTTTTTTTTTTTTTTTTTTTTTTTTTTTTATTACTGTATAATAAAATGAAGATATATTTATCTACTTTCCATATATTTTGTCTGATTAATTAAACTTTAACTCCCCTGCGTATTTTGGCAATTTCCACCTGTTTCCCGGCAATTTCCACCTGTTTCCCGAAGGGCCTTCGCAGCTGTCAAGCAAAAGACTTTCAAACACATTAAAATCAGACATTTCTGAATCTGTGTCAATCATATGCTCTATTCCATGGGTGTCAAACTCTATTTCATTGTGGGCCACATCAGCATTATGGTTGCCCTCAAAGGGCTAGTTGTATCTGTAAGACTAAATGTCGAGAGCATCCCCACCCCCCCCCCCCCCTTACATCAGAGATCATGAGTCAGTGCACACCCCTTACCTTGTGCTGCTGCTGGGAAGAAGCTGGGGGAAGATCTGGGAAGCAGAAAGTGCAAGGTCTGGGGGAGGACCAAAGGAGGGCTGGATTCTGCTGAATGCTGAGACCAGGGGGGGCCGAAACAAAGGTGTAGAAGTTCTGTCATCCTCTACTGCTGAGATGGGAGGGCAGAGATGAGCCTCTCCACGGCTGCATAAGAGGGGGAACCGCAGCTGCAGGAGAGGTGCAAGGGCCACATGAAATGGCCTGGAGGGTCAGATTAGGCCCGTGGGCCTTGTGTTTGACACATGTGCTCTATACATCCGTTCACGGGTAAATCCATTCCTAATGACCACTATGACACCCTTATGGGCAGAGGACCTGAGGAGTGCACCAATGCTCAGTTTAGATTGGGCACACATATTATCATGGCAGCAAACAGGGTTATAGGGCAGGCATGGCATATCCAAACTGTCTACTTTTGCTGTTGTCAAGCACCAAGTTTCAAATGTAATCGCCTTTGAGAAAATAATTGCTAGACAAATAGAGAAGATAACTACATTTCGTAAAATATGGGAATCATGGATCGAGTCCTACATGCCACCCTCCTTTTTAATGGGAGTCATTGCTCTTGTAGAGATTTGAAGTGAGAATATCTCTACTTTTCCCCCATGCCCGACGATTTGCGGTAAAATTGTGCAAATAAAATTGCGGGGCGTCGGTTGCCCAAAATAAATTCTTGTACGCCGATTCTCCAGTATGTGAACAGAGCCCAAGGTGCTGTTCACACCTGAGCGTTTTTCCGCTCGTACAATGCTCATCTCTGAAGTTCCAAAATGTCTTAACAAGCAAAAACCCATTCATTTTAATGGCCCCTGTTCACATATGAGCGTTTTGTCGCCTAAAGCTCAAAGTCCTATTTGGCAGATTACAAGAGTTTTTAGTCAGATGTGAATGCATGCCTCCAAACACCTTCAAAAATTCCCTAAAAATGTCTGAAAACGAGACGCTCAGGTATGAATGGAGCCTAATACAAATAGGGATATTAGCTGCTATCTGTCTGTTATCTGTAAAATGTTTATAAAAGACCCATTCAGCTTGTGCCCAAATCTACATTCACGTGAGAACCTTGTATGTAGACAAGTCTTCCTCCTACAGTCCAGTGATGTCACTCATTCAAAGTGAACTACTTGGCTGCCTTTTTAGGAATCTGAGGACAAGGTGTTTTTTGCATTTTACTGGTCCTCTTGGAGGTAGCAGTGACATTGTAACTGTGCTATACATAACCTGAGCAGTGCTGTGGGAGGGGCCAGCAGGCCACATCCTTTACAACCTGTCTGTACAAAACGAAAGAAGGGGGTGGAGACCAGACCAGTCACCGTGCACAAGGAGAGAGCAGCAGTGACTGGTCTTTATTACAGGAAGCTCCTGCACACTCGATTACTGCGCAGATATGGAAGAAATACACAAAGCACACCAAGATTCAATACACATACTTCTTTCTTTTTTTTTTCTTGCTTTTCTTGTGTGTGTGTATATATATATATATATATATATATATATATATATATATATATATATATATATATATATATTTTATTCTGGAAATTAACTTTGAGGTGGTTTTTATTGACTTTTAAAGTAGACCTTTCTCCCCTTTTCCTAAAATTCATTTCTGCATGTTGATGTAAAATTGTCTAACATTACTTTTTAAAACTTTTTTTTTTTTTTTTGCTCTTGCATATCTTTTTGGCTTTCCAATTTAGTTTTTCCCCTGAACACACTAGTGACATTGCCCCGGCTTCACAGGTGCCCTTTCTGCCCATTCCACCGCTCCATTCATAAGAAACGTACTATTGCTTCTCTCAATGAAAATCGCTCTATGAATGGAGGAGGTTGACTTTTTTTCGTTCAAGACCTGGCTCGCCATTGGTTCTCCAGTTCCTCTCAAAGCTGCTCAGTCGGGTTGAGGTTAAAGCTTTTGAGCAGGATACTCATTCCTCCACACCAAACTGGTCAAACAATGTCTTTTATGGAGTTGGCTTGGTACACAAGGGAACAGTCATGCTGGAACGGAAAGGAGCCTTCCCCAAACTGTTACCACAAGGTTGTGTAGCACCCCTCTGACACTCCAGAGGCAGGGGTGGGCGAGCATTTCACCCCAGGGCTGGGTCCATGACTAAAATGGGCAGAGAGCATATTGGGTGGCAGTCCCTTTTCTTTAAAGTTTTATTGCAGAATGGTTAAGGCTGTGAGGGTAAGGGGTCCCATATACCATAGCAGATCACTTATAGACTCTCCAGATCAATGTTCAGCTTCAGTGTCAGAACCTCTAAGTCAATCCAACAACACTGTAAGCACATTCCCAGATTTCAGTGCGCTCTTCAAGTGAGTCATCAGGCCCTTCTGGGAGACCAGCTGCCTTCCTAGCTCTGTCCAGCAAGGGGCCTTCCCCGACAATTTTCTTTGGCACAGCTTCCTCCACATCAGGCAGGATAGCTTCAGAACCACTTCAGCACAGACCACAAACCAGGCCATTGGGTCTAACCGCAGAGCTCCATCCAGCATCATCTCCCTAGGCAGTGGGCACTGTCCCAAATATATATCCCCCCACAGCATGCACCAGTGGCATAAACCTCTTATTGTTTTGGCTGTAGAAAATATAAATATTATTAAACCAGTATTGTTTGTAAAATCTCTATAACCATTGATACCAGTGACAACAGTGAGAGATCACAAGCTAACTTAAGCTTGGGGGAAAAAACAGGTGGAAAACTATACAATCAGCCTGAGCTAACTACAGCCCAGCCAAAAATGAAATTGACATATTAGTCTCTATTTAGGACAAGGGGGCTAAATTTGGAGAGTACAATTGTCTAAAATGTCTGTGTATAATGTAGTTTTAGCAGTACACTTACTTGAAATACCCAAACTCAATCATTGGAGGGGAGTTCACATACCTTTTGGCTATATAGTGTATACCGATTTAGATGCTCACTCAGAATCCCTAGTGAGGGGTTAACTGCAGCTATCGCCCTGTTTCTGGGATGTCTTACAGATACGCCAGGCGGTTTGTCCTTGACATTTTATGATCTGTGTTTACAGTATTTATCGTTCGCTGTAAACATCTAATTTAATTATGCAGCAGAGCATAGCAGGTCCAGGAACTTGATAATCCCTCTCCTTTTTGGGGTGAAAATAATCTTCTCTGTTTATTCTACCCCTGAACATTTAGAATAAAACCTGATGATCATCACCGATGCTTCCTCTGTATTCTTTCCCCTAATCCCCAGATGGTGGAAAGTTACAGCTGATCCTCCATTGCCCTTTTCTGCACCTGTCTTGGATTACAGCTGTACAGAACTTCTCTGATCACATCTCATTTCTTGTATTTTTGTCCAGTGATGGTTTGGGGATGAAATTTGTGTTCAGGTAGAACGTATATGGTTAATGATTTCACATGCTGCCTAATGATGTTCACCTGACACACTCCTGGTGCTAAAGAACAGATCCCTGACACTTCAATTGCAGCACTGGGTTTCAGTTAGCAGTGAAAGTGTGTTGGGTTAACATCTTTGGGTAGTGGGTCCTTGTGGATTACAATGATTTAAATTGCTGGATGCATCGGTTGATGATCTTGAAGAAGGACATATATTGACTTTTTTTTTTTCGGTATACTAACCACTTGACCTCCAGAAGGGTTTAGCCTCCCCCTTCATGACCAAGGCATTTTTTGCTATTTAGCACTGCACTACTTTAACTGGCAACTGCTCGGTAATGCAACCCAAATTAAATTTGATATACATTTTTTTTTTTCACGCAAATAGCGCTTTATATTGGCACCATTTGATAACCACTGTTTATTTTTTTATTAAGTAAACTAAAAAAGACTGCAAATTTTGAAAAAAATATATATATTTTCGACTTCCTGCCATAAAACCTATCCAATAAAATCGAATTTCTTCAAATATTTAGGCCAAAATGTATTCTGTTCCATGTCTTTGGTTAAAAAAAAAAAAACTCCCAAAAAGTGTATGGTAATTGGATTGTGCGAAAGTTATAGCGTCTACAAACTATGATATATATGTGTGTGTATGTGTGTGTGCATATATATATATATATATATATATATATATATATATATATATATATAATATTAGGGATCGACCGATATCGGTTTTTCGATACCGATATTTTGGCCATTGCATATCGGTATCGGCTGATACGAGCCGATATTTTGAACATTTAAAGTTTTGCAACATAAACATAATTTTTGACACAAATCCGTTACTGAACATGTTAATGTTTGTTAACATTTTTAACACTGCAGTCAGTGCAAATTAAACTGCTAGAAAAAAAGGTAGATAACAACAAACAGCTAGACAGTGGATTGGAGGAGTCAGTGGACTACTGCTGCAGTAGTGCACGCACTGAAATGATTTTAAATCACTAGCTGCAGTCAGTGCAAAACTGCTAGAAAAAAAGCTAGACAATGGGGACTGCAGTAGTGATTTAAAATTATTGCAGCAGTGAGTGGCGCACTACTGCATCAGTAGTCCACTGACTCCAATCCATTTCCATCTCAATCTAGACAATGACACTGGTTTGTTTTTTTCTGAAACATATCTGTTGTTGTTGCCTGGCCCTGGGATAGTGGAGGAGGTATTTCAAAATCGCATTGATGTTCATTTTGTTTTTTCTGTGCTGCATGATATAATTCAAAATAATGAACTCCTAGATGGGCCCAAAGATTTGACGTATTTTTCTTTTCTGCAGTTACTGATCCCATGCTTCTGTTGTTTGTGCATGTGTTGCACACTGCTGCTTTTCCTGGAGATGGTTGAGACGAGAAATAGTCCCAGAACACACTTTTACTTTTTCTGTCTTCATCCATCTCCATTGCAATTTGAAAGAGACAATGTTAAAAAAATGGCTGGTGGCTGCTGGCACCCTGCCCTGCTGTGGGTGGCTTGTTGGCACCCTGTTGTTGGGTGGCTTGCTGGCACCCTGTTGTTGGGTGGCTTGCTGGCACCCTGTTGTGGGGTGGCTGGCTACTGTCACCCTGTTGTGGGTCGGTGGCGTATGCCTGGCACTGTGGGTGGCTTTCTGGCACCCTGTTGTGGGTGGCTGGCTTGGTGTCACCCTGTTGTGGGTGGCTGGCTTGGTGTCACCCTGTTGGTGGGTGGCTGGCTTGGTGTCACCCTGTTGGTGGGTGGCTGGCTTGGTGTCACCCTGTTGGTGGGTGGCTGGCACCCTTTGGTGGGTGGCTGGCTGGTACAGGCCCAGGGTCTGTGGCTGGCTAGCTGGTACAGGCAGGGCCTGTGGGTGTGTGGGTGGCTGGCACTGGGCAGCTGTGGGTGGGTGGGGTGTAAGTGGCTGTGGCGGCTGTGTTAAACACACTGTGCACTATGACTGTATTGTATGAGAATCATTCACGGTCACACTCCCGACTCGAGTCCAGACTCCAGTATGTGGCCACGGCGGCTGTGTTAAACACACTGTGCACTGTGACTGTAGTGTACACTCACTGTCCCGACTCCAGACGAGGCTGAGGAAGGCGACCTAAGAAGGCGGGAGATGTCCCAGTAGTGCGTGGAGGCGCGTGGCGCAACATAAGCGATGACCTCACGACAATATCGACGACCTCAGGGGCCAATTCCGATATATCGGGGAAAGTGCATATAGACCCTCGATATGTCGGCATTGCCGATAATCGGTTGCGTGCGTGCGTGCGTGTATGTATGTGTGTGTGTGTGTGTGTGTGTGTGTGTGTGTGTGTGTATATATATATATATATATATATATATATATATATATATATATATATATATATATATATATATATATATATATATATATATATTGGAATTTAAACAGCTTTAAATGCTATATTGTAATGGTGGTGATCAGTGAAGTGTGACTGTAATAGTGTGGTGGGCAACCTGGCGCTAGTAGACATTGGCTGGGAGGGTCACTAGCTGACACTGTCGCTAGTAGCACTAATGCAGTGATGATATTAGGGGTGTCAAACTCAAGAGTTCTTATGGGCCACATCAGCATCATGGTTGCCCTCAAAAGGCCTGTTGTATCTGTAATACTAGATGTCCAGAGCACCCCCCCCCCTTCCTTACCATCAGAAGTCAAGAGTCCCCCTCCCTCCCTTACATCACAGTACACCCCCCTTACCTTATGCTACTGCCAGGAAGAAGCTGAGGGCAAAGGTGGGAAGCTAAAAAGCAGAAAGTGCAGGGTCTGGAAGAGGACCCAGAGGAGAGCTGGAGTCAGCTGCCAGAGTCTGCTGAACGCTGAGATGAGTGAGTGCTGCAGCTTCTCTGTAGAAGACATTCTGTTCTCAATGCTGCTGACTGCTGAGATGGGGTTGGGGGGTGGCAGAAACGAGCCTCTCCGAGGGCTGCACGGAGAAGCACAGGATCTGGTGGAGGAGTTGTCATCCTCTCTTCAGCCAATTGCCAAGACAAGTTTGGGGCGGAGACGAGGGGGGTGCTGCAGCTGCAGGAGAGGTGTGAGGGTCACTTAAAATTATAGCATGGGTCGGTAATGGGCATGAGCTCCCCTAACCTGGAGGAAGGCCCTTCATGTACCTGCCACCCGTTAAAGGACTTTTCTAAGGTATCTGTGTGTTTACATTAACATCTTTGTAGGAATGGATATGGGATATTAATGTACCCCTGTACACTTTTCCCTGGGAGGGGGTAGATATGTAAGAGCAGATTCCGCAAAAAGGCCCATGTCCCCCAAATAACCCTCACTTTAAGTATGGTATGTGAAGGGGTGGGTGCACTCTTGATTATATTCTTTTCCTGATGCATACCTGGAGAGAAGGCTAGATTAAAGGGAACCCCAAACGCGCCCCCCCCCCTTCTTTTTTTTTTTTAACTTTTTAAAAAGACTAGATCATATTGTCCCATAACACTTTGTGCGGCTTTACGCCTCTTTCATACCAATCCCTGTGCCCTTGTGAAGGTCTGTCTTTAGCCGCCTGGGATGTGCAGGTGTTCCATGGAGGGTCATGCAAGCAGCCTGCTCAAATCAATGACAGGTGGCCAGCTGCATCTCTCCACTAGCCGCCACATCCCGATGTGCACATCTGTGTGGATCTGATACATGGATCACATCGCATTCAGATTGCACATGTGAATTGGGCCTTAAGGCATTCCCCATGCACGCAATTTAAATGATTTGTGTATATTCAATGTTTCCCTTTAAGCCACATCCAAAGCTTCACTACTTTACGCATGTTGCCCTTTAAGCCACATCCAAAGCTCCACTACTTTACCGATGTTGCCATGTAAGCCAAAGCTCCACTACTTTACGCACATTTTTACATTTTTGTTTTTTTGCATTGGTTTTTTGCATGTCCGCTGTGGCAGTGCCCAACTACTCATGATCTTTTATTTAACAATAGCTTGCTTATTGCTATTAAAAAGCCAAAAATGTGCTTGTTTCGACTTCCATTTACTTTAGAAGGGTTTGATGCTAAGTTTGGGGTTTGCAGACTTTCCTCTGGGTTCGCTGAACCCAACTCTAATGAAACCCAGGCAGACTTGCTCATCTTCAGCGGCAGCCTATACCACCTGCTCTCCAGGATCACTTATTGGCCTTGAGGGACGTTTAGCTTTTGATGTCTCCCGAGAGTTTGTTTGGAAGCTCCTCTGACGGCGCTGTATGTTAGATGTCTCTCTGGTGCTGCAATAAAGTGATGGTATTCAGCCATCTGTCATCCTTTTTTATAGATGCCGAAAAATCGCTTTTGGACGCTTAAGACTTTCAAAGCTCTAAAGTTTTGAAAAGTAGCAGAACTCTGGAAGAAGTGACAGGAAGGCCTTTGAGGTTCTGCAGAGTAAAGTCGACTGATGCTTTATTTTGGCTGCAGCCAGAAATGAATTAATTGTTTTCAAATTTGTTGGGCTTTATGTATTGAATGATTTAAAAGTGATCCCAAATGTTCAGGGGTGGTGCCAGGGGTGCACTTGGGTATACTTTAGCACCCCAAAAAATTCTCAAAACACCCTCATAGTAACCATTTTACTGTATTTTTTTTATTGGTTGAGCCATATGGACTTTTTTTTTTTCAACCTTACTATATCTAACTATGTAACCCCATCAGCAGCCACCCAGGAGGGTGCTTCAGGGAAGAGGTTCATAGTGAGCAGCCTGGGTCTACTGCCTATTATAATGACCGCTGGTAGACCTGGCCTCCTGATGAGCTGTCCCAAGACTGGCCCTGTGTATACAGGTGCTCAAGCATCTGCCCATAAAAGGGGGCATGCTGGTTACAAATATATAATGGGGGCAGGCACACAATCCTAGCTCCCAACTGTCCCTCATTTCGAGGTCCTGGCCCTGATTTGGAACAAAGTCCCTCTGTCCCTCTTTTCCCCCTCATTTGGCCCTCATTTTGGTCTGATTTATATAGTTTATAAAATGCAATATTTATCAAGAGGTTTTTCAGCACTAAACCTTTCATTAAATTCCTAAATTGCTGTACTTCTATATTCCAAAAACCAATATAAAGAAATAATAGTGTTACAAAAGCGTTTTTTTTTTTTTTGGTACAATTCTCCTTTAAGGGGTCGAGCCAGGGGGTGTGTCTTATGCGTACATAGTTTTGCTAATAGGTGTCCCTCGTTTCCATCTCAGACATTTGGGAGGTATGGCACAATGGGCACCATTGTAATGACCACACTATGCAGTGACCACCAAAGTAGAAGGGAGATCTAGCCAACCTGGTTGATTTATCAAAACTGGAGAGTGCAAAATCTGGTGCAGCTCTGCTCAGTGACCAATCGTCTTCCAGGTTTTATTGACCAAGCTTAACTGAACAAGCTGAAGTTAGAAGCTGACTGGCTACCATGCCCAGCTGCAACAGATTCTGCATTCTCCAGTTTTAGTACACCTCCCCCTTTTGTCACCTTCTCACTGCCGGTTTTACCTTAGAAAATACTGACCCACCACGTTGCAACAACAAATGCACACAGTTGAAGGGCAGTTGTGGCGTGGCCCCCATTAAACTGAATGTCATCCATCGAATGCAACATGCTATTTAATTTTTTCCATGGCTGCAAAATTAATAAGGGGTTACACTTGTTATTGACCACCAATGTAGGAGGGGTACACTAACCACCAATGTTGGAGGGGTACACTGAGCGCTGGCCACCAATGGAAGTGGTTACACTGAGCGCTGGCCACCAATGGAAGTGGTTACACTGGGCACGGGCCACCAATGGAAGTGGTTACACTGGGCACGGGCCACCAATGGAAGTAGTTACACTGGGCACGGGCCACCAATGGAAGTGGTTACACTGGGCACGGGCCACCAATGGAAGTGGTTACACTGGGCACGGACCACCAATGGTAGTGGTTACACTGGGCACGGACCACCAATGTTAGTGGTTACACTGGGCACGGACCACCAATGTTAGTGGTTACACTGGGCACGGACCACCAATGTTAGTGGTTACACTGGGCATGGACCACCAATGTTAGTGGTTACACTGACAACCAATGTAAGTGGTTACACTGAGCGCTGACCACCAATGTAAGTGGTTACACTGGACACGGACCACCAATGTAAGTGGTTACACTGGACACGGACCACCAATGTCAGTGGTTACACTGGACACGGACCACCAATGTTGGTGGTTACACTGACAACCAATGTAAGTGGTTACACTAAACAAGTGCTGCATAATTCTTCCAGCACTAACATAGCACCCCCAAAAAAATTGTCTTGAGCCGCCCCTGCAAATGTTCTATAAAGTGTAGCAATGTAAACTGGGCATTATTATGCAAATGTGTATAGCACTTCTGGGTAATGTCAGTGTAAGATTTTCAGGTGGGGATGCACCAATACCCATACTCATGAAAATGCTCCCGATACAGAAACTGATATTTTGTGATGCAATTTGCATTGATACAAAATAAATGGGAGCAAATCGCACTGCAAAGAATTGCATGCAATTTGAAAAGGAATGCGGTGCAATCGGGGTAGATAGGGAAGCGCCATCTACTGGGCAGTTTATTCACCACTTGCATTTCAGAATATTTACCCCCCTTCATGACCAGGCCATTTTTTTGTGATACGGCACTGAGTTACTTTAACTGACAATTGTGCAGTCATGCAACACTGAACCAACCATGTCATTTTTTTCCCCACAAATAGAACTTTCTTTTGGTGGTATTTGACCACCTCAGTTTTTATTTGTTGCGCTATAAACAAAAAAGGCCGATTTGGAAAAAATTATAGATTTCTTTGTGCTATAAAACATATCCAGTAAAAAAAATCAAATTCCTTTGCCTGCAGCAGATTGATGACATCATCCTAGCCTAGGCAAAGTCACTAGCTGGAGCTGAAGTTGGCTTTTGTTTGATAAAGGTGGAGCTTTATGGAAAATGACATTTTTGTGTATCATGGAAGTCCGGAATCCATGCAGATTTGTAATGTTGTTGACCTATCCACTTTTACTGTTTGAGGCAAGTTTTGGTGTGTGTATACACATTTTAAACGTGTACTGATCCATATTTTTCTATTTTATAACCAGACCTGTTGTGTTTCCCTCTAGTGGCTGTTTATATGTAAGACAGTCTAATAAATGGAGTCTGTTTTCAGTCAGTGTGATGAGACTCAGCTTTGCATTCAGAGGAAGGAGCAGTAAACCACAATCATTGTGCAGCACTGCTAAGCAGAAAGTAGAGACTGCATATGTAATCATCCATTATTGCTGGCCCCCATTTACATTTGTAGTATACATTGTAACCAGAAAAATCCTTTCCAAAAAGTGAGGGGAAATCTTAACAGGACACAGAAAGCAAAAAAATTAAAAATACCAGAGCCTCTAGCTCTTCTCGGGGGCTCCATCCAAAATGCAATAAAATATTTTATCTGGTGTTTGGTTGTAATTTTCAAGTAGATTAATGATGGTTAGCTTGGTTCCTCACTTGGTGTTCACATCTTTCCGGTGTGTCTCACTCCTCCTGCTTTAGCCTTTAAAACATAGACCCTAAAGTAGAATTCTGGGCAAAAGTTATTTTCATTTTGGATAGAGCAAGGGAGGGTTATAATTTTTATTTATTTTTTTACCCCATCTGTGTCCCATTGCGGAGATTTCCCTTCACTTCCTGTCCCATGGCCTAACAGGAAGTGAGAGGAAATCTCTGCAAGTTAAGGGAGTTTCTTGGTCACCAGAACTAGTGTCCCCATTGGAAGATTTCCCCTCTGTTACTTTTCTGGGGACAACCAGATTTTCTTTATAGTAAACTACACCAATAGAGAGGGTGAATCTCCATAACAGAGGCACAGTCAGCAATAAAAACCGACAAGCGTTCTAATCCCTCTGCAATCTATCCAAAACTAAAAAAAAAAAAAGTTTTGCCTTTTTTAGTTGTACTTTAAAGTGTAACTCAACTTTTGTTGAGAAAAAAACATTCCCCTCTGGGTAATCTCTGTACATTGCAAGGATTATAACAACCTTTGTTGCAGATTCTTACATTTTTTTGTTTTTCTGAAGAAATCCCTGTGTGTTCCTCTGTGCTGAGTGGGTCTAATGGGAGTGGCTTCATAATTATCAATCAGCTGTGCAGCTGCAGGGCTCTAATGAGGAAATCTGCTGGGCCTGCATCTCTTTAGACGTGTTCCTATTGGGAGAATCTCATCAAAAATGACATTTTTGTTTCAGGAGATGCCTGACATCTGACTTTTATGTTAGGATGACTTCTGGGAAAATCAGTTAGCCAATCACACAAACCGGAAATGATGTTTTTGGGGGAGAATTCTGTGTACAGAACAGCTCCAGGCAGCCAAATTTCATTGCATTTTCAGAACATTACAGCAGCTGCAGAGTGAAAAGGAAAGGTCATTTTTAATAAGGTCCAATTACAATATGGCTTGTGTTTTATGCTATGTTTTTTCTTTAGTTGCTATTTTTTTTCCCCACAAAAGTGGAGTTACCCTTTAGGTTAAAAGGACTGAGACCCCCTCATGGTGTTCACAGCAGGTAGGAGGAGATGGGAACTCAGTGGAGCAGTTTGGGCTTCTCAACAAATACAAAGAGCTGCTGGGTGATTCAGCTGTCCTCCACCCTAAAGTGTGTTATTCCTTTTGTGCTGAGCCCTGGAGCTTTTATAGGCCAACCTTCCCAGCTGTATACAGAGATGCTGTGTATATTATATACATTATTGTGCACAAGCTATTACATTAGGGTGTGCACCCCAGAGCACAAACACACATGCATGTATATCAGTAGAGCAGTGGATGGTGCCTGCAGAGCAGAGATAGCATACTTGCCAACTGTCCCTTTTTTCCTGGGACAGTCCCTGCAAATAGGAGCCTGTCCCATGTAATTTATATTGTCCCTGGAAGCGCCTGTTAATCGGGCTGCCAATAAATGTTACACAGTAGTAGTGCAGCTGAATGGGAGAATTATTCCAACTCTGCTACTGTGGCCTTAAGTTTGAAATTCCCTTTGTAATTTCCAGGGCCGGTTTTAGACAAAGTGTGGCCCTGGGCAAACCTAAAAGTGGGGCCCTAGGGCCGGACTGGGAATGAAAACCAGCCCTGGAAAAAATGACATACCAGCCCCATAGCATTGCATCATTATACCAGCGCAACGTCATTTCTCTATCGCTCATTGACAGACGTAGTCTTCTTGATTCTCAAGAGCTGGGTTATGTTGTCTCCGCAGGAGTAGGACTAGGCAGAATGACAAAACGTTCTGGCTCCACCCTAGGGGCAGTCCCTGAGGGTATATCCTCCCTCTCTCTGCTACAGGGAATCAGTTTTTTTCTGTCTAGTCAGGAGTAAGGACCTAAGTTCCTTGCTGGGATCTTTTGGTCCTGGCAAGACTTTTTTTCTTTAAGAAAAAGACATTTTTTAGGTAGTTTTTCTCCAGTGTTTTTTCCTGTGAGATCTTCAAGCAAAAATGCCGGACTGGGCGACACTTGTGGTCACCCCAGCCGGCCTACGAGCGCGCGCAGACCATGGCATTGCGCTTGGTCGGCCGCGACATATTCAAGTAAGTATGCGGGGCCGGGCGACGGGCTGGATGTTGAGATCCAGTGGTCACCCCGGTTTCTGCCTAAAAGCGCGTGCAGACCAGTGCGCTGAGTCGGCCGCGACGGAGTCCCAGTAAAGGGACTGACTTTGCGAGTTAAAAGCTCGCTTGGACGCCAGGTACCAGAGAGTCGAGGCGTCCACAAACCCCCACCCCGGTGGAGAGGGTATTGTGAAGAGAGGGTGCCTGTCGGTTCGGTATGGTGAGTAAACGTTCCCTTTTTTTCCTCATTATGAGGCAGTATATATTATGGGCCCCTCCATATATGGTCAGTATATATCTGATACTTACAAGTCCCCCTTGTAATACAGCATGTGTTTGTGGGAAGTGGACTTGGTTCAAGAGCTAACACTCTACCCAGCAGACTGTAACATTACAGCAGACATAGGAGGTATAATCCTACCTTATGTGCAGTGTATCTCTGTAGATCCATATGTCACCTCTAGCAGAGTACAGGTGGTGTGCTGGGAAGACGATATCGGCGGTCCGCCGCCATTTTTCCGTAGACCGAATGCATGTATGTCCTCAGGTCACGCCGGCCGCCATGTTTTTGGAGTCTTATGTCTCTTCTATGGGGGCGGCCATGTTTTGTGAGCCCAGCTTCCTCGTGGAGGGCTGGGAACGCCGGAAGGCGTACACAGGGGGCGGAGCCACGCCTTCTGCCCGGGAAAAAGCAAACAGCTCCTTCCAGTCTGTGTAAGACAGACGCTGGCTGCAGTTTGTTGGAAACTGCACTGCATCGGTTGGTGAGCCTTTGGGGTCCCTCTCTCTCTCTCTGGGATCGAGAAGCAGGTACTCTGAGGGGCGCTATTGCGCTAGGGGGAGACACACAAAAAAAAAAAAAAAAAAAGAAAGTTTTTTTGTTTTTGCTGGCAAAGGTGTCCTGTATTAACATGGACCCTGCCACTCATGTATCTCCTCCGGATCCCCTCGAGGGGTCTGCGGGATCCTCCAGCACCCCATTGACAATTGAATCTTTGTCAGCTATTATGGAAACTTTTGTGTCCCGGGTGGAAGTGGCTTGTCAGGGACAGGGCGCAAGAAAGCGACCCCCGCCTAACCCCTTATTATCTGAAACCTCGGATTCAGACTCTGAGCCTATTTCTGCAGTTGCAGGTACTTCATCTGGTATTGGTATCTCGGGTCCTGTCTCTTCAGACAGTGAGGAGGATGTTTCGGCATCCGCCATAGCCCGAGAGGAAGCGTTGGTAAACGCACTCATTGTATCTGTTCAAGAGACTTTAAGGTTACAGGGTATTCCATCAGAAATAGCTGAAACTGAGATCCCTTTTGGGACTAAAAAGCGCATCAAAGTGGCAAAGGTTTTTCCATTGCCCAAATGTTTTGGCAATCCAATCGATGAAGAATGGCGTCTGCCAAAACGCACTTTTAATATTTCTAAACGCATTGACAGGCGTTATCCGTTTGAGGAAACCCTTATTAAGAAATGGACAGAACCACCTGTGGTGGATTCACCTATTGCTAGATTGAATAAAGCCACGGTTATTCCTTTAGAAGACGCTCCGTCTTTTAAAGATCCAGTGGATCGCAAGATAGAAGCTATGTCTCGCACCATGTTTTCCTTGATTGGATCAGCTTTCAGGCCAATAATTGCTATTGGTCTGGTTTCGCAGGCTGTAACTGAATGGACCAAGTGGTTACGCCGGGACTTAGAAGAAGTCCCTCAGGCGGTATCAGATTTGTTGGAACAAATGATACAGGGGTTACAGTTTGTATGTGATGCGGCGTTAGACGCCACTCCATTAATGGCGCGAGCATCAGTCTCAGCAGTGGTTCTCAGGCGTACACTGTGGCTAAAAGGTTGGTTAGCCGACCAAGGTTCCAAAAAAGCATTGGCTAATATCCCCTTTTCAGGAGAGCGTCTATTTGGAGCCAACTTAGATGAGATCATTAAGGATCTCACCGGTGGAAAAAGCACCTTTTTACCGCAAAATTTTAAAAGGTAGAGGAACTCGTCAAAGACGAGGGCCTTCTTTTTCTGCTCACAAGAGGTTTTTTCGTCCAGCGGGTGAAAAAACTAAGTCCTCCAAAGCTCCTGCAGGAGGCGTCAGGGGTCGTTGGTCGGGCAAGCAAAAGCCCGCCCCCTCCAGACCTGAAGATAAACCATCCAAAGCCTGAAGGTGCGCCCCCACCCATAACTGGGGTGGGGGGACGTCTTCGCCGGTTCCCGGATCCATGGCTTTCCAGAATCCCGGACAAATGGGTTTGCGAAGTCATAAAGTCAGGGTACAAGATCGAGTTTCGATCTCTCCCACCGGCGCGATTCTTCCCTTCCAATATCCGTCTATCCGCAGATCGTTTAGAAGATCTGCGGAGAGCAGTCACAGATTTACTACAACAAGGAGTGGTAGTCCACGTTCCTTGGACAGAACGGTTTCAAGGGTTTTATTCAAACCTGTTTACAATACCCAGGAAAGAGGGCAAAGTGCGTCCAATTCTGGACTTAAGAGCACTCAATTCTTTCGTCAACATAGAAGATTCTGAATGGAGTCCATTCGCACGGTAGCAGCCTTCCTGCATCCAGGGGATGTCCTAGCGTCCATAGACATCAAGGACGCTTATCTTCACATTCCCATTTTCGCAGGACATCAGCGTTTTCTACGCTTTTCCGTAGAGGAGAACCACTATCAGTTTGTGGCGTTACCTTTCGGTCTCGCCACGGCTCCGCGGGTCTTCACAAAGGTGTTGGCCCCAATGTTGGCACTTCTGCGCCAAAGAGGTATATCGATTCTAGGTTACCTAGACGATCTTCTGCTTCATGCAGAATCTCCTCAGACCTTGCTACAAAACATAGAAATTACTATGATTTCTTTACAGGAATTCGGGTGGCTGGTGAACCAGCAAAAGTCATTTCTGGTTCCCACCCAGAGGCTCGAATATCTGGGTCTAATTCTAGACACAGTCAGGACGAGAGTTTTCCTTCCGGTAGGGAAACTTCGAAAGATTCAATCAGCAGTCCAGTTGTTACTGTCCAACAGCTGGTCTTCCCTTCGGACGTGCATGAGGGTTCTGGGGTTGATGGTGGCTTCATTCGAAGCAGTCCCATTTGCCCAGTCCCATACCCGAATTCTTCAGCAAGAGATTCTTCTCAGATGGAATCGGAATCCGGAATCCCTGGACAATCAGATACGATTGAGCAAACAGACCAGAGAGTCTCTGGTTTGGTGGCTTCGGTCTCCAATGCTCAGCCAGGGAAAGTCATTTCTGCCAATATATTGGACGATAGTGACCACGGATGCCAGTCTATCCGGATGGGGAGGAATTCTTGGTCAGTTATCTGTCCAGGGACTTTGGTCCCCGGAAGAATCCAGGTTACCGATAAATGTATTGGAACTGAGAGCGATCAGACTTTATCTGATTCACTGGACCGAGCAGCTCCAGGGCAGCCCGGTTCGGATCCAGTCGGACAATGCCACGGCCGTGGCTTATGTCAATCATCAGGGGGGCACCAAGAGTGTCCGAGCGGCCAAAGAAGTGGCTTGCATTCTTCGCTGGGCGGAACGATTTGTTCCAGCAATCTCTGCGGTGTTCATTCCGGGGGTGGAGAATTGGCAGGCAGATTATCTCAGCCGTCAGACCCTGGATCAGGGGGAATGGTCCCTCCATCCAGACGTTTTCCACCAGTTGTGCCTACGGTGGGGCACCCCGGATGTGGATCTGTTGGCATCACGATTCAACAGGAAAGTTCAGAGATTCGTGGCTCGCTCCCGCGATCCTCTAGCAGAAACCGCAGACGCACTGATCGCCCCGTGGGGGCAATACCAGCTAATATATGCCTTCCCTCCTCTCGCGTTACTGCCAAGACTTCTTCGCAGGGTAGAGGAGGAAGGAATCCCAGTAATCCTGGTAGCTCCGGACTGGCCTCGTCGAGCTTGGTACGCCGACGTGGTCAGACTGGTGGCGGACGTCCCATGGAGACTTCCTCTCAGGGAGGATCTACTGTCTCAGGGACCGATCTTCCATCCTGCTTTACGATCGCTGGCTTTAACGGCCTGGCTATTGAGACCCAGGTGCTAAAGGACAAAGGTTTGTCAGCTTCAGTTATTCCTACTCTAGTTGAAGCAAGGAAAGCGACTTCCAGAAAGATTTATCATCGCACATGGAAGTCCTACATTGCATGGTGTGAACCTTTGGGGTTCCGTCCTCGGTCTTATTCGATTAGTCGAATATTGGCTTTTCTGCAACAGGGGGTTGAGCAGAAACTGGCCTTGAGTACTATCAAGGGTCAGGTCTCAGCATTAGCCATCTTCTTTCAGAAGCCTTTGGCTACTCATTCCTTGGTGCGGAATTTCATCCAGGGGGTGCGACATCTGGCTCCGCCAGTGCACGCGCCGTTACCCCCCTGGGATCTTAATTTAGTGTTGTCGGTTCTTCAGAAACCTCCCTTTGAAGATATTAGGGAGATTCCTCTACCCACGTTGTCCCAGAAGGTGGCCTTCTTGGTGGCTATTACTTCTGCACGCAGGGTGTCAGAGCTGGCCGCATTATCTTGTCGTTCACCATATCTGGTGGTTCATAGAGATAAGGTGGTTCTTCGTCCGAATCCATCCTTCCTACCAAAAGTGGTTTCAGAATTTCATCTGAATGAAGAAATTGTATTACCTTCCCTGTGTCCTAAGCCCAGTCATCCTCGGGAATTTGCTTTGCACTCCTTGGATGTGGTCCGGGCGATCAGGGTATACTTGAAAACGACAGACTCGTTTCGCAAGACGGATTCACTTTTTGTGATCCCAGATGGACCCAAAAAGGGGTTACCTGCATCTGCCGCGACCAGTTCCAGATGGATCAGACAGACGGTAGTGCAGGCTTATTCTATTAAGGGTCGGGAGCCCCCGTTCCCTGTTAAGGCGCACTCCACTCGGGCACTTAGTGCGTCATGGGCCTTTCGCCATCAGGCGTCAGTGGTCCAGGTGTGCAAGGCGGCTACCTGGTCGTCGGTGCATACCTTCTCTAAACATTATAAAGTTGATGTAATGGCATCGTCTGATGCCTCATTTGGCCGCAAGGTTTTGCAGGCCGCAATTTGAGGAGACCAGTGGTCTACCTCGAGGGTTTTTTTCCGTTGGAAAATTTTTTCTTTAGCCTCATTCTTTGTTTATAATGAGCCTTTAAAACTTCTAGTTTGGCACCGGTTGGGCCTTCTAGATTGGATTTGATTTTGTCAATCCCACCCCTCATTTGTGGCACTGCTTCTGGATGTCCCAGCTCTTGAGAATCAAGAAGACTACGTCTGTCAATGAGCGATAGAGAAAAATGGATTTTTGTAAGAACTTACCGTAAAATCCTTTTCTCTTAAGCTCATTGACAGACGTAGTACCCGCCCCTCTATCATTGAGTTGGGTTGGGTTAAATTCTCTGTACTGCTTTAAACAGAACTGATTCCCTGTAGCAGAGAGAGGGAGGATATACCCTCAGGGACTGCCCCTAGGGTGGAGCCAGAACGTTTTGTCATTCTGCCTAGTCCTACTCCTGCGGAGACAACATAACCCAGCTCTTGAGAATCAAGAAGACTACGTCTGTCAATGAGCTTAAGAGAAAAGGATTTTACGGTAAGTTCTTACAAAAATCCATTTTTTCAGCGCAACGTCCCTCCCCCCTAATAAAATGCTGATCCCCCTCCCCCTAATTCAATGCTGATCCCCCCCTCCCCCTAATACAATACAGACCCCTCAGTAAGCCCCCCTCCCAGTACAGACCCCCCAGCAAGCCCCCCTCCCAGTACAGACCCCTCAGCAAGCCCCCCTCCCAGTACAGACCCCCCAGCAAGCCCCCCTCCCAGTACAGACCCCCTCAGCAAGCCCCCCTCCCAGTACAGACCCCCTCAGCAAGCCCCCCTCCCAGAACAGACCCCCCAGTAAGCCCCCTCCCAGTATAGACCCCTCAGCAAGCCCCCCTCCCAGTACAGACCCCTCAGCAAGCCCCCCTCCCAGTACAGACCCCTCAGCAAGCCCCCCTCCCAGTACAGACCCCCCAGCAAGCCCCCCTCCCAGTACAGACCCCCCCAGCAAGCCCCCCTCCCAGAACAGACCCCTCAGCAAGCCCCCCTCCCAGTACAGACCCCTCAGCAAGCCCCCCTCCCAGTACAGACCCCTCAGCAAGCCCCCCTCCCAGTACAGACCCCTCAGCAAGCCCCCCTCTCAGTACAGACCCCTCAGCAAGCCCCCCTCTCAGTACAGACCCCCCAGTAAGCCCCCCTCCCAGTACAGACCCCCTCCCAGTACAGACCCCTCAGTAAGCCCCCCTACCAGTACAGACTCCTCAGTAAGCCCCCCTCCCAGTATAGACCCCCAGTAAGCCCCCCTCCCAGTACAGACCCCTCAGTAAGCCCCCTCCCAGTACAGACCCCTCAGCAAGCCCCCCTCCCAGTACAGACCCCCCAGTAAGCCCCCTGCCCAGTACAGACCCCCTCCCAGTACAGACCCCTCAGCAAGCCCCCCTCCCAGCACAGACCCCTCAGCAAGCCCCCCTCTCAGTACAGACCCCTCAGTAAGCCCCCCTCCCAGGACAGGCCCTCCGGCAGCCCCCCTCCCAGTACAGACCCCTCAGTCAGCCCCCCTCCCAGTACAGACCCCTCAGTAAGCCCCCCTCCCAGGACAGGCCCTCCGGCAGCCTCCCTCCAGTACAGACCCCTCAGTAAGCCCCCCTACCAGTATAGACCCCCCAGTAAGCCCCCCTCCCAGTATAGACCCCTCAGCAAGCCCCCCTCCCAGTACAGACCCCTCAGCAAGCCCCCCTCCCAGTACAGACCCCTCAGCAAGCCCCCCTCCCAGTACAGACCCCTCAGCAAGCCCCCCTCCCAGTACAGACCCCTCAGTAAGCCCCCCTCCCAGTACAGACCCCTCAGTAAGCCCCCTCCCAGTACAGACCCCTTAGTCAGCCCCCCTCCCAGTATAGACCCCCAGTAAGCCCCCCTCCCAGTACAGACCCCTTAGTAAGCCCCCCTCCCAGTACAGACCCCTTAGTAAGCCCCCCTCCCAGTATAGACCCCCAGTAAGCCCCCCTCCCAGTACAGACCCCTCAGTAAGCCCCCCTCCCAGTACAGACCCCCCAGCAAGCCCCCCGCCCAGTACAGACCCCCTCCCAGTACAGACCCCTCAGCAAGCCCCCCTCTCAGTACAGACCCCTCAGCAAGCCCCCCTCTCAGTACAGACCCCTCAGTAAGCCCCCCTCTCAGTACAGACCCCTCAGTAAGCCCCCCTCCCAGGACAGGCCCTCCGGCAGCCCCCCTCCCAGTACAGACCCCTCAGTCAGCCCCCCTCCCAATACAGACCCCTCAGTCAGCCCCCCTCCCAGTACAGACCCCTCAGTAAGACCCCCTCCCAGTATAGACCCCCAGTAAGCCCCCCTACCAGTATAGACCCCCCCAGTAAGCCCCCTCCCAGTACAGACCCCTCAGTAAGCCCCCTCCCAGTACAGACCCCTTAGTAAGCCCCCCTACCAGTACAGACCCCCTCAGTAAGCTCCCCTCCCAGTATAGACCCCCAGTAAGCCCCCCTCCCAGTACAGACCCCTCAGCAAGCCCCCCTCTCAGTACAGACCCCCAGTAAGCCCCCCTCCCAGTACAGACCCCCTCCCAGTACAGACCCCTCTGTCAGCCCCCCTCCCAGTACAGACCCCTTAGTAAGCCCCCCTACCAGTACAGACCCCTCAGTAAGCCCCCCTCCCAGTATAGACCCCCAGTAAGCCCCCCTCCCAGTACAGACCCCTCAGTAAGCCCCCCTCCCAGTACAGACCCCCCAGCAAGCCCCCCACCCAGTACAGACCCCCTCCCAGTACAGACCCCTCAGCAAGCCCCCCTCCCAGTACAGACCCCTCAGCAAGCCCCCCTCCCAGTACAGACCCCTCAGCAAGCCCCCCTCCCAGTACAGACCCCCCAGCAAGCCCCCCACCCAGTACAGACCCCCTCCCAGTACAGACCCCTCAGCAAGCCCCCTCCCAGTACAGACCCCTCAGCAAGCCCCCCTCCCAGTACAGACAGACCCCTCAGTAAGCCCCCCTCCCAGTACAGACCCCCCCCAGTAAGCCCCCCTCCCAGTACAGACCCCCCAGTAAGCCCCCCTCCCACTACAGACCCCTTAATAAGCCCCCTCCCAGTACAGACCCCTTAATAAGCCCCTCCCAGTACAGACCCCTTAGTAAGCCTTTCCCAGTACAGTCTACAGACCCCCTTAGTAAGCCCCCCTCCCAGTACAGACAGACCCTTCAGTAAGCCCCCCTCCCAGTAGAGACCCCCAGTAAGCCCCCCTCCCACTACAGACCCCTTAGTAAGCCCCTCCCAGTACAGACAGACCCCTCAGTAAGCCCCCTCGCCTGCGATCACATCACATGCTAGCGCGTGACGTATCGTCTGTGTCACAGGAGGAGGGATCATCTTGTCGGCGCAGTGACAGACATTCTTCAGCAGCCGCCTCAGCCAGTCAGCTCGCCTCACGCATGATGCACCAGCACCGCCAGCGATCCGCCGCGCAGGGGCAGCCGCCTCGTGACGTCACGCCGCTCACAGCGGCTGACGTAGAAGATATGGAGCCCAGCGGGGGGAGGGGGCGGGGCAGCAACCATCATCAGCGGCGACCGACGAGCGGCCCCAATCATTGCAGCGGCGATCAATTCTTAAAGCGGCTCTGCGGGCGGACTTGTCTTAAAGCGGCCAGTCCGGCCCTGGAGCCCGCTGCTGACAGTGTCAGTGACACGGGGCCCCTGGATATTCGGGGGCCCTGGGCAGTTTCCCAGGTTGCCCCCCCCCCCCCCCCTAACGCCGACCCTGGTAATTTCCTGTAATTCTCTCTATTGAGTAGACTCTATAATCTGATAAGTAGGCGAGATTAATTATGCAGAGTGGGCGGAGCTTCAGGGAAGTGGGTGTGGTAAGTAATTGATAGCTGTGCTGCAAAGTGTCCCTGGAATTTTTTTTAAATGTTGGCAATTATGAGATAGGTGTCAGTAGTTTTTTATTTTTACAATTTTTTTTTTATTAGGAGCCTTGTTTGGGGGCTTTGGTGAAATATCAAGGGACTGCAAACAGAGCTTCCTTAGTCTCTTCCTCTGCAGTGCCCAGCTGCACTGGATAGTGAATGAATGGGAAGTTCTCTGTGCTGAGCAGTTTCCTGCTTATTTACAAACTGAGGCATAGTAAATAGTTAACTATGCTTCAGTTAGGAATGAACACAGGAGTTGTACAGACCACTTGCAGTATTCATTCATCCATTCTGAAACATCCCTTGCAGCAGCGGGCAGGGGAGGAGAGGAGGGAAGCAGGCAGCACTGCAGGGGGGGGGGGCACAGGGGGTGCCAGGATGCAGGAGGAATGATCACCTCACAGGGTGATAAGGGCGTGCCCAGGCACAACTGGCACACCCTGTGTGCACGCCTATGAAAATGATCTATCTCTATCTATATCTATCCTATCGTGCCATGTGTATTTGTGTTGATAGTGTATGTATCGGCGCTGCTCCACAGTATGTGTATATATTTAATTGGATAAGCTCGGAATGGGATAGACTAATCAATACTAGGTACCTACGTCCCAAAGTGAGTAGATATGGTATGGGAAAAAGGAGGGGCTGGAGGGACTTTTTTCACCATCTTTCGCCCCTGAAGAAGCAGGTTTCTGCAAAACATGTCGGGCATCCTGGGCACCACAGGAGCTACACTTATCTGACTATGCTGCCTAGTCAGTGAGGGCATTATCCTTTGATATGTCTCATGTTTGATGTAGCCTGTGTACTATATACCATGTAGCTGTCCTCAATTTACATATGCATTTTTATGCTGTACTGTCTATGCACATTTTTTGACATTACATTTTAAACAAGTTTGTTGTATGTAATAACATTTTGGTATTTTACTCTACTTGGTTCGTTTTACTACACTATTGGGCAGTAGACGGTACCCCTTAAAGTCCCTCCAGCCCCTCCTTTCTTTCCCATACAATGTGTATATAAAGTGCGCAATGCAAATACTATATCACCAAATAAATAAATATGCAAATCAAATATATAAATATCAATACTGTACCAAAAATTGTGATAAATTATACATACCCATAACAATGAATATATAAAGTGCCAAGTGAAAGAAACTTGGCACTTTATATATTCATTGTTGTGTATATGTATAACGTATCACAATTTTTGGTACAGTATTGATAATTATATAAGTTATACATACACACAACAATGAATATATAAATTAATATACAAATAAAGTGCCAAGTTTCTTTCACTTGGCACTTTATACATTTTTATATATTCATTGTTATGGGTATGTATAACTTATATAAATATCAATACTGTACCAAAATTGTGATAAGATATACATACACACAACAATGAATATATAAAAAGGAATATATAAAGTGCCAAGTTTGTTTCACTTGGCTCTTTATATATTCATTGTTATGGGTATGTATAACCTATATAAATATCAATACTGTACCAAAAATTGTGATAAGTTATACATACACACAACAATGAATATATAAAGTGCAAAGTTTGTTTCACTTGGCTCTTTATATATGAATTTTTATATATTCATTGTTATGGGTATGTATAACTTATCACAATTTTTGGTACAGTATTGATATTTATATATTTGATTTGCATATTCATTTATTTGGTGATATAATATTTGCACTGGGCGCTCTATTTATATACACATACTGTGGAGCAGCGCTGATACATGCACTATTATCATCTTAAAGGAATATACACCTTTACTATCAGCAGCAGCCTTATATCAGCCATTCTTTATTTCACCTAATTTATTTCTAAGCGCGGGTATATTCACATCCTCAATGTGGATTTGTGTGTTGATAAGCTTGGCTATTGAGAGTTGCTGTGTTTGTTTTATCCGCTTTTTGCATATGACATCAGCGTGCGAGTGCAGCTCGGAGAACACGATCCAGGTGTGAGGCATCCTCCGCCTCCGGTTCATAAAATGTCACTGACGTGTGGTTTCCCCTCTCCGCCTGTACAGGGCTCATGAGCTGGAAGCAACCAGACAGCAGTTAGAGGAAGCCGAGGGACAAGAGAGACACCTCTGCGCTCAGCTGCACCATTCTACTGCTATACAAGAGGACCTGTCCAGACAGGTAAGCCTGAGCCCTCTGTCATGTCACTAGCCAGCATATACTGTACAATGTATCATCTGTGGTTCTTCAAAAGTGCTCTGACTTTATTCCTTTATGTCTGTCTCTGCTTCCACTCTCAGCTGTAAGGCTGGGTTCACACTTGTGCGATCAGACATCGCATGTGATTTGCGCCGCATTGACGCGCAGATCACGTGCGATGTGACTTCAGCCTCACAAACTGGCTGAGATTACATTGCGTTCACACCAAAATGGTGCAGGACCCTTTTTTTGGTTCGCACTGGAATCGGATCACATGGGTGTTCACACCTATGCGATCTGATTACTGCACCATTGGACAGTTCACACTGCGATCTGCTAACCGATCCGGGGGTGTCATTAACTTTACATTGACATTGAGTGGTTTGTGGATGTCCATCAGTGCGCGATTGCAGGATTTTCCCGCATTGCACCAGTGTGAACCGGGCAAAGGCTCCATGCACACTAGCATTTTTTATAAGCTCAAAAAAAAAAGCTAGGAAAAAACGCTGGATAAAAAATGCTGATGAGAGTTTTTGTGTCAGCTTCTAGTAGCTTTTAGAAGCTTTTAGGCGCATTAGCATTTTATTAGTGTTTTTGCAGTACATGAAAGTAGAAAAAAAAGCATTTTAGTAGTATTTAAAAGCAGTTAGGAGCATTCAACATTTTTTTTCTGCTGGAAAAATGCTCCAAAAAACTCTACAAACTTACAAACTATTTTTTTATTACCACTCCTAGACGCTGAAGCTCAAAAGATGCTTAGAGCCTTAAGTAGTGTGCATGGACATATAGGAGAACCCGATTTAGTTGCTAGGAGCAGAAACAAAAAATGCTAATAACAGCTTGTAGGAGCTTAACCACTTCCCGCAAATCAACGTGCCCGTATGTCAGCTCGGAGAAGTGGTTGTACCTGGATGATGCCTGCAGCTGCAGGCATCATCCCGGTACTGGTCTTTAGAGCCAGCAGTCAGCTTTCAGAAGATAAATCCGCGACTCTACCCTGTTCTTCTGTGCCATCGGGAGACCCGAGCAACTAGCTGGCATTTCCGCCGGCTGGTTGGAGTCCCAAACAAAGCCAGATTCTGCTTTGATCGGGTCTCCGATATATTTACCCGGAAGCAACGTCATGACGCCACTTCCGGGTTACTCGGCTGCTAACGGCTGCCGAATTGAAAAAACTGTTGTTGTTCAAAAATTCCGATTTCAGTATTTTTTAATACTTTGAAGTGCAGTGGAGGGGTCGGGGGTCTTTTAGACTGCCGATCCCTCCATAAAGAGTACCTGTCACTGCCTATTACTGTCACAAGGGATGTTTACATTTGTGTGTGTTTTCACGGATTCTAGGGTGAGTCCTCGGGCTTACCCTGAAGTCTAGGGGGAGGATGTGTGGCCCTCAGGTTTCTTCCTCCCCTGCCTCTGGGGTGGTCTCTCTTCGGGAGAGCCCCCCGACCTAGTATTCGGGGTCGGCTTCGGCTTGCCTGAAGAGCGGGGTCTGCCAGGCCTTCTGGCTAGGCAGACTATGTAAACCCTTTGTCCCTGTCAGGAGCCTTGTGCCCCGAGGGATCAGGGTCAAAGTCCTACCCCTTCGGGGGGTGGACTAAAGCACATTCTTAAGTGCACTTTTTAGTGTGTGAATGGGGCCTGACAGATCATTATTTAATGTGATTTTCTATGGCCAGCTTTAAAGTTACAAAAAACAAATACATAAAAATAAACATACTTAGCTGCTCTGTGCAGTTGATTTTGCACATAACAGCGTTATCTCATTCTCAGGTGTGTCTCAGCCAATAAGGCGGGAGAGTCCCAGACGGCTGAGGAACTTGTGGACATCGCTGGACATAGATGGGGACTATTAATTTTGGCAACAAATTTTGATTTAGTTTTAGTCAGTCTTTTGACTAAAATGCCATTTTAGTTTTAGTCATGTTTTTAGTCTTTCGACTAAAATACTATTTTAGCTTTAGTCGTGTCAACTAAAACCCTATACATTTTGGTCAACTACAAATCAAATGGGTTCAGGAAAATTGTAATGTATTGAATGTATTTCTCTAGCACTTAGTGCTGGTTCTCTAGCACTTAGTGCTGGTTCACATTTCTGCGATCAGAGATCGCATGTAATTCGGAGCGCACTTCTCCTAAAATTATATGCGATGACTGTGTGGTGCAAATTCAGTCATACAGTTTGTATGGCTCAATTCGCACCGCAATCGCACTAAAACTCGCACACTACCCTTTTTTTTTTTTTGGTCCACAGCAGAATCGGATCGCATGGTGGTTCACACTAGTGCAATCCGATTCTGTGCGAACTTTCAGATCTCACTGCGATCTGCTCTGGGGGTGTCGTTGACTTTTAATTGACACCCCCAGAATATCGCATATGGCAGTGTGAACTGCCAGGGGTGCGGATGCGATGCGGGAACAAGCTGTATATTCGCAGCGTTCCCGCATCGCAGAAATGTGAACCAGCACAAATGTGAACCGGCACTTACAAACTAATTGTATACCCCTGGAGTAAAAATCTAATAATATGCTGTGGTTTATGGTATTAAGATTTGGACATGCAATACAGAGACAGATAGCCATTGTGATATATAACGTCTTTATAAATAAAACCAAGTTCATAAACAAACAAAAATATTATTGCTTTTTGACAAACAGAAGTGCAACTCTAAAATATAAAAACACCAAAACCTGTAAACTCCATTGGCTGTACTCTCATTGCACATATTACCTGAATATATTACCTAGATACGAGCAGGGCCCTCTAGTTTCCTGTATTCAATTGTATTGTAACTGTATTGTCTTCTCTCACATTGTAAAGCGCTGCGCAAACTGTTTGCGCTATATAAATCCTGTATAATAATAATATATTGCCTGAATATATTACCAACATTATTAAGAAAAAATATATAAGAAAAGCATTTTTCTAATTATTTTTCAATTTCAGCAGCTTAGTAGATTCCCCTTACTTATGCGTGGTGCAATACATGTTTAAACTTTATTGTGCTATTATTACATGCTCTGTATGGAATTGTGTTGCCGATTTAGAAATGGCCAGCAGAGGTGTCCATTTTCAAATTAGTTTTAGTCAGTCTTTTGACTAAAATGTCATTTTAGTTTTTAGTTTTAGTCGACTAAAATAGTGTTCATTTAGTCGTCGAAAATATTTTAGTCAACCAAATGAACACTGGATGGGGCTCAGGTAAGTATTAGGGGGGTGCTGGGGAGGCTGCTACATGCAGAAGGCTTTTTATCTTAATGCATAGAATGGATTAAGATAAAAAAAAAACTTCTGACTTTACAACTCCTTTTAAGCCTAGTACACACGATGAGATTATAATGATGAATAACCCTCCGTTTTTGTTTTTTTCTTTTTTTTGGATGCTAGTCTTCATATCAAAAACAAATAGGTTATTAAAGTATGAAAATTCTCGTACCTCGGAATAAAAATTCGGAAGTGATGCAATGTATTTATATTGTATTTTCGGAACGAAACTGTACCGATTAAACTAAAATCGTACGATCTGATATCATACGAGATACATTTTCGTGTTTGTTCCTTCGGGAAATGTCAGACGACAGCTGTGTACGAACAATCAGATTATCGTACGATCGTTTCGAAAGCGGTATTTTTTGTACGCTATTCTGATCGCATGTCCGGGGCTTTAGTTTGCTTGGTGCACAACCGGTATTCTGTTCCTTATATGCTGATCAGATCTTTAAAGTAGATTGAGAATTTTTTTTTTTTTTGGAGGCCTACAGATAATATTGGGGGTTAGGTAACACTTAGGAGGTTAGGATTAGAAGCTGGGTTCTTATAGGCTAGTTGTAAACCCCAACTGGATGACCTTAGTTTGCGCTGTGCACTTTGTATCATAAAATATATATTTTTTTAAAATGCTTCTGATCACCTTTTTTTCATCTTGGTGCTCCTGATGCTGCGTGGCATTTTAGGGCAGATTTTCTAATGGGGACAATAGTGGACCATGCTTGTGTAATGTGCAATGAAACCTTCACTTGCAGTCTCTTATCAACAGCTCGTGTGATAAGGTGACACCACCGCAGGAGCACAATTGAAAGACTGGGACGGGGGTTGATTTACTAAAACTAGTGTGCAAAATCTGGTGCAGCTCAGCACAGAAACCAATCAGGTTCCAGGTTACATTCTCAAAGCTTAAATGAACAAGCTGAAGTTAGAAGCTGATTGGCTACCATGCACAGCATAGTTGCCAACATTTGAAAAAAATTTCCAGGGACACTTTGCAGCACAACGATAAATTACTTACCACACCCACTTCCCTGAAGCTCCACCCACTCCACATAAAAAATCTCCGCCGACTTTTCAGATTATAGGGGTCTACTCAATAAAGATAGAATTACAGGAAATTGAAAAGGGAATTTCAAATTTAAGGCCAAAGTAGCAGAGTTGGAATAATTCTCCCATTTAGCTGCACTACTTCTGCCTAAAGTTTAAAATTCTCATCACAATTCCCTACAATTCTAAAGTGTCAAATGTGCTCAGGTGTGACCATAGAAAAAATGTAATAAGTAAATAGAAATAAAGTGCAAGGTGTAAATAAGTATGATAAAACCTAATTATACTATTTGGTATGATTAGGTTTTTTGGGCATTTGCGGGCAGCCCAATTAACGGGCGCCTGCTGGGACAATGTAAATTACCCAGAACAGGCTCCTATTTGCTGGAACTGTCCCGGCAAATACGGGACAGTTGGCAAGTATGGCACAGCTGCACCAGATTTTGCACATTCCAGTTTTAATAAATCAACCCCACGGTGTTGTCATCTTATAACAGGAAGTGCCTGGACAAGGACCTTCATGGCAGGATTACCAGGAACGATTTTACTGAAAGCTGCAGATTTCAAAACCTTGATGACTGTCATTATTTTACTGACCACCCGCAGGCCTCTTTCACACGGAGCGGACCGTATTTCGATCTGCTTCTGCACTTTTTTTTTTACGGACACAGATGACACTTGTGTCATCCGGTCCGTATGTCTGCATATCGTCCCATCCGTTTGCGGATGATATACGGACATAATGTATATCTATGGCATTGCGGATGTCAGCGGTATAAAAAACCGCTGACATCCGATTTTACGTCCTTTCCGTTTTTTTTTAAACGGAAGAAAAATGGGGTTCTGTTCCGTTTCAAAAAACGGAACAGAATTGAAAGGACGCAAATTGGATGTCAGCGGATGGTCATCCGCTGACATCCGCAATCCCATTGGCATGCATTATGTCCGTATATCACCCGCAAGCGGATGGGGTGATATACGGACATACGGAACGCCCATGTGAAAGAGGCCTTTTACATCCCTCCCTGCTTCAAGAGCTTTGCAGAAGTCTCGGGGGGCATATACTTTCCCCGCTAAACTGGTAAAATGTTCACCAAACAACTGGGAAAAAATGTTAAATCCTCAATAAATAGAATTTTCTTACACAAAGTGAAACCTAAAAAAAGTGTCCTCTAAGCAAATCTAACTTCTTGTATTGTTTCATATTTCTTTTTAAACTATTACAAAATAGCTACAATGAGGAAGTTGGTAATACCAACCCAAATGTGGCATCTTCCGGTTACCACACCAATGTTTTTTTTTTTTTTTTTTTTTTCTTGTGATTAAAAAAAACAAATTTTCTTCATTTATCAATTTTTTTTTTTAATTTAAAAGAAGCAATATTTACATTAAGACCTGACACTGCAGCACTTGTTAACATCACCCAAAAGAGTTATCGGATTGGTGGAGGGGCCAGGGGGGGGAGGGGTTACATTTTGTGTCATAGAGTACAGAGCGATTAATGAAGAAGTTTTGTTGCAGTTGCACGGTGCATGTCTGCTGTCGCATCACGTTTGCTGGGTTGTTAATGCTTGGTCATGAATTCAGGTTGCTGAGCTGCAAGGCGCCCTTGACGTGCTGCGGACGGAGGTCGAGTCCCTGCGAGGCAAATTAGAGGAAGCCGAGAGGGAGCAGAAAGAGCTGGAGGCTGCGAAGAGCCAGCTGCTGAGCCGGTGTCAGGACGCAGAGGAGAGAGCGAGGAAGCAGGAGGGTGAGTCTGCACTGTACATCCTGTCTATTATCACATTTTACCCACAGCCACACAGACCGTATACCCAATTTCTGCAGGTGTTTGGATTGGGTTTTATGCTGCATTGTTCTCTTTGCACATAACCTGTTTGTTATGCTGGATACACACTATACAACTTTTGTTGTCAGATTTCCTTTAGATTTACCTTTTCTATGTAGTGCAAGGGCCTGCCTGATTGCATACAAATTGAAAGTGTTTAGGTCTGACCTCCTATTATATGGTTTTGGTAAGTCTGAAGGAAAAAATCTAAAGAAAATTGTATAGTGTGTATGGCCCATTAGAGAGAAGCAAAATTGAGAGTTAAAAGCTTGCCAATCGTTCTATATGATGGCTGCATTAATTTTTTTCTTCTTTTAGACTTTTTTTCCCCCGTTTTCACCTAGTGATCTGGCCAGTAACACATCTCCTATATTGGTGTCCCCACTCTGGATGAAGGAACACAGGCGCTACACCTTTGGACAGCAGTATTGTCAGTCTGGGGGGGGGAGTGTTGGATATACTAGCAGATTTAGATGCACTAACAAATTGAAGCCGAACTCAAGCTAACAATTTCTAAGCAGTTAAAATGTTATTAAACCCACAACCGTTAAATCAGTCTGTATATGCAGTAAGGGCCGGTTCACACTGGTCCGACATACGCTCCTACTTCGGAGATGCATGACATGCCAAAAATGAATGGTTCCCTATGAGAGCCGCCTTTAAAGAGGTTGTAAACCTCAGGAAAAATAAAAAAACCTGAAAGACAAAGGCATAATGAGCTAGTATGCATCACATACTAGCTCATTATGAAATATTTACCTTAGATCGAAGCCCCCGCAGTGCCGCCCGCTCACCGGTAACACGGCTGGCATGTTCAGCCGCCTTTCGGGTTTGCATCATCCGGCCATCTAATTTGCCGGAGCCACGATGGTGTCACTCCCGCGTGCGGGAGTCGGCGTTCACAGCACAGGGCTCTGAAGGAATAGCATGGGCAGCGGTTCCTTCAGAGCGCATGCGCCGATGACATCAGCTGCATGCAATGTAAATATCTCCTAAACGGTGCGAGTCTTGGAGATATTTACAGTACCTATAGGTAAGCCTTATCCTAGGCTTACCTATAGGTACAAACACTACCTGTTGTTCTGACTTTGAAAAAGGCTCCTGCATTACTTTGGTCCAACTTGGGCTTGATTCGAGCCCATTGATTTGAATTGAAGTCTCATCCAAGTTGGATCATCATCTTAACTGATCTGACTTGTGGCATCCAACTTGTGCTCTAAGAATCTTGAAGGGAAACCCAAGCCAAATGAAAAAACAAAAACGGCGTAGGGTCCCCCCCCCCCCCCAAGACCACACCAGACCCTTCAGTCTGGTATAGATTTTAAGGGGAAACCCCACAGCAAAAAAATGGCGTGGGGTCCCCCAGAATCTATACTAGATCCTGCATGCAGCCCAGCAGGTCAGGAAGTGGGGGGGCGAAGAGTGAACGCCCCTTTCTTCCTCTCTTGGACTATACAAGGCCACCTCAACATGGGGGGGGGCGGGTGCTTTGGGGCAGGGGAGTTTCTGCTTCCCCAAACCAAAGCACCATGGGGACAGGGGCCTCTTCCCGACAACCCTGGGCAGTAGTTGTGGGGGTCTGTGGGCAGGGGGCTTATTGGCATCTGGAAGCCCCCTTTTAACAAGGGGGCACCCAGATCCTGCCCCCCTATGTGAATTGGTATGGAGCATACCCATTCACCCCAAAAAAGTGTAGTGTAAATGAAAACAAGAGACTGTTTTTGACAAGTCCTTTATTAAAAATGAATGTCCTCCTGTCATAGCTCCAACTTGTCTCCCTCCGCTGCTGTCTTCTCCCTCCGCTGCTGTCTTCTCCCTCCGCTGCTGTCTTCTCCCTCCGCTGACCTGGTCCTCCTCCAACGCTGGCTATCGCCATTGTGTCATCTCGGATGTCTGCCAGTTCTTATATAGCCATGGGGCGTCACCATGAGATTCTGCCCATTGTGATGTCAGATGATTTTAAAATCTCAAGCGATTCAATGCATAAGCTATTGACTGAAAATACAATCTATCAAAAATGATCAATTGGAAAACATTTAATCGATCTGTATTATGATCGCTTGTCTGACACACACATGCAGATATTTGCTCGATCAGAGACTATCAAAGTTCCACCATGGGCAATCAACTCGCCAGCGTTGAAATCAAGTGAAAGTTTGCTATCGTATATACTCGAGTATAAGCCGACTTTTTCAGCATGTTTTTTTTTATGCAAAAAAACCCCCCTTGGCTTATACTCGAGTCACGGTCTCACTTACCTTTTAAAAATGGCGCCGCCCAGGGCTAACACATCACCGGGCATGTGCCGTCTGCCTGGGAATAGCCGAACGTGTACGGGCTTTCCCGAGCATCGGCGACGCATGCGCGGTGACGTGTTGGCGCCGAGCGGTGCCATTTTTAAATGTAAGGCGCCTCACTGACAGGTAAGTGAGACTCCTCCGCAGCTACTGCATTTCCTCATGCAGTGCTGCGGACATAGTACAGGACATTCTCCTGTACCATGCCCGCAGCACTGCATCTCCTGTGCCTTGCCCGTGCCGTCTCCTGTGCCTTGCCCGTGCCGTCTCCTGTGCCTTGCCCGTGCCGTCTCCTGTGCCTTGCCCACAGCCCCTGTTTTTTGTGTCTCCTGGTGGTCCAGTTGGGTCCAGTAGCTGCTACATTTGCCACCCTAGGCTTATACTCGAGTCAATTCGTTTTTCCACTTTTTTGTGGTAAAATAAGGTGCCTCAGCTTATATTCAGGTCGGCTTATACTCTAGTATATAGGGTAAATGGATTAAATTGAGGGTCTGTAGTTTGTGATTCCCGTTCAGTTCAGTCACTTTGCTCACAGTAAATTATTGATTATGTCGCTAAGTGTGTTCCCATCCTAAATGTCTTCTGTGGGTTACAAGAACCTCCCTTCATTTAATCCTGACTTCCACTTTAAATACATCTTGTGTTTATAGTGTTTGCCCCCAGCAGATCCTACTTAAATCAGTAATTAACTCAAAAGCAAAAATGTATTCTATTGCAGTTTACCAATTCTTAGATGTGGTAGCTGCATTCGTTTTCTTTTTTAGGCTTGCTTTTATTTTCCCCTGGTGATCTGACTGGTAAGTCTGTTGTTTTTAAACAGAACAAGCTGTCCTACAAATGTATCCGTTAGGAGTGTAGAGCCAAACCATTTACCACTGACAGGGTTGCTTACAATTATCAGCTTTTATTTATTTATGTAAAACCTTTATCCCTAAAGTAAAAAAACGCAGTTTGCTGTAACTGGTTACATAGTGTTAGCTGGAGTTTGATTTCGGTTTGTTTATTTTAAATACCACTGCTGCTAGTACCTCTAAGCCCCCATTCACACTGGGGCGACGCTACTTCGCACCGCGACCTCCGAGGTCGCCTCCTGGTCGCCCCAAAGAAGCTCCGGACCCTTTTTCTGAGTCGGAGCGACTTGTGTCGCTCCTATCAGAACGGGTCCGCAGCTTCCCTATGGGAGGCGACCTGCAGCGACCTGTGAGGGGACCAGGTCGCCTCACAGGTCGCCCCAGTGTGAACGGGGGCTAACACTCCCCCCAGACTGACAATGCTACTCTATACTGTGCTCCTTCATCCAGAGTGGGGTCACTCTAATACAGGAGGGTAAAAAGCCTAAAAAAAGCTAATGCGGCCATCACATCTGATGATTGGTAAGCTGTAATATCTCACATTTTTGGTTTTGGGTTTAATACTGCCTTAACTTTTCTGCACTGTGAGTCTGTGGGCATTTTGGAAACCAATAATATGTTTGAGTGTTTTCAGCATAAATTACTATTTGTGAGCCTCATCTTTCGGCTGGGAGTTGTGCAATGTTTTGCTGTAGTGTAAAGGTGGGCGGTGTGACACCATAAAGTTCATTCAGGCAACACACAGGAGGATACATTCTAGTCCTGGTTCAGAGGGTTTTCCTATCCAGAGAGATCTTAACTGTTAGACACTCAGTGTCCTATATAAAACAAAAATATGAAAGAAGGAGCATGACTCAGATTAGATTCAACGGTATGGATTTTATTAAAAAAGCAAAACCGCCAACATGTTTCACGGGTTTGCCTCCATCAGGGCTAGAAATGCTGGTAAGCTGGGCACTAGAGGGTTAGAATTCAGTGAATGGTTGTTCCTGTTACACAACGCCATCAACAATGGCTGGTTGGTACAACCAATCCCTAATTTCTTTTTAAACATTTAGTTTGCCTTCTAATGCCAACCAGTATTTTAAGCCCTGATGAAGAGAGCATGCTAAAGCCCCCCAAAACGTGTTGAATTTTATATTGAGTCTTTTATGATTGAAGAAATACTTTTTTGGGGCTTTAATACTATTGGCATGTCTTGCCTCAGCTATATTTGTTTGGTTGTTCCTAGAGTCTCTGTTTATGTGAGCTGCCTACTCTGTCTATACACCCCATGCTACATTGTACAATTGATTGTGCTTTTGAATCCAGCCTCCCACCCTCCAAACGATTAATAACAAAAACAAAAGGGGGATTCAGTATTTAAATCTGAACTCCAGGCAGATATATACACACATTCATGATCAGTGTTCCTTAACCACTTCAGCTCCAGAGACTGTGGCCATACACTATACGAAAAATCGTTCAAACTCGTTTTTGAGAAACAAACAATCGGCCGTGAGAGAAAATGATTTTGGCATCATGTAAAGACCGAATTTGGATCGATAAATCGTTCTAAGGACATCAGTTTTTCTTTCATTTTATCACATATGCCTAGTGCAAACAGTTCGGGCGAGAAACACATTAACCTTTCAATTTATTGTTCGTTCGGCAGAATTTTCCAAACTGTTGCTTCGATTTTTCAGCTCTGAAAAGTTAAAACCGATTGTTCTATTTGTGCCCATTAACTGGACGAAAAATGAACGAACTGACCAAATGACAGAATTTCGAACAATTTTTTGACTAGTGTATGGCCAGCATAACTGACAATTGCACGATTGTGCGACACTGTGCCCAAATAAAATTGGTCTTTTTTTTTTTTTTTTTCTCCCCCCACAAATTAGAGCTTTCTTTTGGTGGTATTTGATCACCTCTGTGGTTTTTTTTTTTTTTTTTTTTTTTGCCCTATAAGCAAAAAAAATATCGACCATTTTGAAAAAAAAAAATATTTGTTACTTTCTGCTCTAAAACACATCCAATAAAAAAAAAAAAATTAAAAAATCGAATTTCTTCATCAATTTAGACCAATATTCTGCTGCATGTTTTTGGTAAAAAAAAAAAAAAATTCCAATAAGTGCATATTGATTGATTTGCGCGAAAGTTATAGCATCTACAAACTATAAAACTATTTATTTATTTTTGTTATAGTAATGGTGGCGATCAGCAACTTATAGTGGGATTTCGGCGGACAAATCGGACACTGACACTTTTGACACTTCTTTGGGGACCAGTGACACTATACAGTGATCGGTACTAAAAAAAAATATGCACGGTCACTGTATTAATGACACTGGCAGGGAAGGACTTAACAGAGGCCATCCAAGGGTTAAATGTGTTCACTGGGAGTGCTTTTTGACTGGGGGAAGACAGAGATCCATGTTCCTGCTTAGCGGCGATCTACCTTGATTACATAGGCAGACCGTCCTTCTGCCTGTCTCAGGAATGATCGCCAGGTGCCAGTGAACATCGGGTCCACTGGACCTGCTGATTTGCTCCCGCTGTGTCCAATCACAGTGGGAGCAGGTCACCAGCAGCACGCATGTGCGCTTCAGACCCGGAAACTTAAATGATGTAGAGGTACGTGATTTTGCGCTGAAGGGCCATCCTTCAGGTACGTGGGGCATTCCCGGAAGCGGTTAAAGTGTTTGATACCCAAACATCTCAAATTCCTGATGTGTGCCTACTGTACCATGTACTTGTATGAAAAAGTATCCTTTTCTTTGTATTGCTTCCTTTGTGTGAAATCCCTGGTGTTCCTGCTAGTCCATCTGCTTTCCTGGTAACTGACCACACTAGGCAAGAGAGCTCACAGTAGTGAGTTCTCTAGCTTTGCTAGGAACATAGGCCGCTCTCTTCCAATGATCAGACTTTTCTGGACCGAGATCCAAAGCATGTGGCAGGCGGCTCCGATTGCCGCCAGCCATTCGCGATCGCTCCCCGCTGAGAGAGAACAACGATCAGTTGTAAACACAGCTGACTGTTATTCTCTCTGGAATGATCACAGAGCGCCTGTGATCCCCCTATATAGGATCACAGGTCTCTGTGATCATTTCAAAAGCCCAACCCCCATACAGTTAGAATCACTCCCCTAGGCCTACATTTAACCCCTTATCACCCACAGTGTTGACCCCTTCCCTGCCAGTGTCGTCATTACAGTAACAGTGCATACTTTTAGCACTGATTACTGTAGTAATATCACTGGTCCCCCCCCAAAAGTGTCAAAAATGTCAGTTAGGTGTCCGATCTGTCCGTCGCAATGTCGCAGTCCCGCTAAAAATCGCAGATCTCGGCCATTACTAGAAAAAAAAACGACATAAATATTTCCCGTAGTTTGTAGACACGTTAACTTTTGCGCAAACCAATCAAAATATGCTTATTGCGATTTTTTTTCTTTTTTTTTCCTTTTACCAAAAATATGTAGTAGAAAACAAAATGGCCAAAATGGGGGGGGGGGGGGGATGTTCTATAGCAGAATGTGGAAAAAAAAAGAATATATATATATATAATGTATTTATAATTTTATTTTTTTGTTTATGGTGCAAAAAAAAAAAATCGCAGAGGTAATCGAATACCAGCAAAAGAGAGCTCTATTTGTGGGGAGAAAAAAAGGACATCAGTTTTATTTGGGTACAATGTCGCATGACCGCGCAATTGTCCATTAGAGTAAGGGCTCTTTCACACGGCCGTTCCGATTTCTTCTTCCGCCGCGGCACTTTTTTTTTTTTTACGGACACGGATGACACTTGTGTCATCCGCTCCGTATGTCCGCATATCATCCCATCCGTTTGCGGATGATATACGTACATAATGTATGTCTATGGGGATTGCGGATGACACAGCTGACATCCGATTTTGTATCCGTTCCGTTTTTTTAACGGAAGAAAAATAGGTTTCTGTTACGTTCCAAAAAATGGAACAGAACTGAAAGTGGATGGTCATCCACTGACATCCGCAATCCCATTGACAAGCATTATATCCCTATATCACCCGCAAACGGATGGGGTGATATACGGACATACGGAGCAGCCGTGTGAGCCATTACGCAGTGCTGAATCGCAAAAAAATGGCCTGGTTTATACTTTTGACTTTTACAAATGCAGCACGATTGTGCGACACTGTGCCCAAATAAAAGAAACAGCAAGAAATTGGATGAAAGGTATAGCACTGGGTTTTTGAAAGATAATTAGTGCATTTTTATATATAGCTATATAGATCAGACCAAAATGAGAAACAAATGAGGAAAGAGGGGCAGAGGGATTTTGTTCTAAACCAGAGACAGTTGGGCACTATGTGTATTGTATACATTTTTTTAATGTAAGCAGTGAAGTACCTGAATTATACTTGTTATCCGCCTCTTCCAGTCCCTGTACAGAGGTTGGAGCAGGATGAGGTGACAATCTGTTGTGCTGTGGACTATGTGCTAACAAGGGGTATGCAGGGTCATAGAGTTCCATCAGTCTGCTGCTTTCATTTCATTGTCCAATCACAGGTTGGGGAAGGGACAAGACATGTAAGACCTCGTTAATACAGGTGTACACCCATTAAAGTGCTGTGTTGGCTCACAAGGGGATGAACAGATGTTCTGCATCCCAGTGTAGGCAGTCCCATTCCTGTCAATTGGGGTGCAGCAGTCACGCGGACACAGCCGCTGCTCCCAATATGACATCTGTGTGGGTGCACGGTCCTGAATGCAAACGCTCAAGGCCTTGCACCTGCATAGCTCTAAAATCAGGAGCAGTGTCTGAATCAATGCAGCCTCTGCGTCCCAACGAACACAAATGGGACTGCCTGCACAGCTGAACCCCTGTAAGGGCAAACTCTGCCCTTGTGCGGGTGTATGCTGTAGTATGCCCGTGTGAATAAGGACTAAGTGAAACTGCACCAGGGAAAAAATCCGGTCTTCTCCGCTGCTAAATAGGGCTGTGCTCTATGGCAGAGCTGTGTAAATCTTAGCAATGGCTGCACAGAAATACTGTGCCTGCCAAAGGACTTGTAAAACTGCTCTCATATCTTATATGTGAAAAAACAAACAAAACCAGTGTAAATAAAACTAGTTAAAAAAATAATAAAAAAAAAAAAAATAAAAATATATATCTCTATATCTCAGTATCTCACAAAAGTGAGTACACCCCTCACATTTTTGTAAATATTTATATATTTCTTTTATCTTTTCATGTGACAACACTGAAGAAATTACACTTTGCTACAACTGTCCTCATTTTTGTTGCCAGCGGTTTAGACATTAATGGCTGTGTGTTGAGTTATTTTGAGGGCCATTTCTTCAGTGTTGTCACATGAAAAGATAGAATAAAATATTTACAAAAATGTGAGGGGTGTACTCACTTTTGTGAGATAGTGTGTGTGTAATATATAATATATATACTCTCTCTGCATTAATAGCTAAAGTTTCAAAATATTGATCCCTAAATATTAGTGATCCAACATAAACGATAAGGGGGTTATTTACTTAGTACCGGTCTACATATAGGTGATGCAGGAACCCTGCGAATCCACTGCGGGTTCCCGCATCGCATTCAACTCGCAGGCAGTTCACACTGCCATATGGGAATCGCTGGGGGGTATCAATACAAAGTTAACGACACCCCCAGATCAGTTCACATATCGCAGTGTGAACTGTCAGTTCAGACATGAATCAGATCACATAGGTGTGAACACCCATGCGTTCCGATTCTGGTGTGGACGCAAAAAAGGGTCCTGTGCGAGTTGAGTCCGAATCCAATGCAAATTCAGCCATAAATCTGTATGGCTGAATTCGCAATGCACAGTCATCGCATGTGATTTGCAGAGCAGTGCGCTCTGAATCACATGCGATGTCTGTCATCACATATATGTGAACCGGGACTAAAACTGTAGAGTGCAAAATGTGGTGCAGCTGGGCAGAATAGCCAGGCCACATCTAACTTCAGGTTCTTCAATTAGTCTTTGACAAAAAAACCTGGGAGCTGATTGGTTTATATGCAGAGCTGCACCAGATTTTGCAGTTTTACCCACTGTGTGCTGGGCAAAATACAATTTTATAATAATT